>NC_053436.1:18520508-19120508 GCF_007990345.1 Gossypium hirsutum
TGCATGTTTTAGTTGTTAGCTTGAGTTCTACCTAGCCCATGGTCTAAATCTTGCTATGTGATGGAAATGGCACTTGACCATGGATGCATCATTCTTGGTTGATGTTTGATGTTGTGGTGATGAGGCATGAGGATGAGTTAAGATTCGGCCTAGGTGGAGGTTGTGTTAATGCCATTGCATGCAAAATATGAAGCTTGTTAATGATGCATGTGATGATGGCTTGATGATTCTTGAACCTCCTTTTTAGCATTTTTGTGTGAGCACATATGTGCATTGGCTGCTAAATGGAGAAGAATCGGCTAGCAAGATGTGTGCTAAGGCCGAATGTAACTTTGCATGTTAATGAGCAATGCATGTGTTAAATTGATGAAAAGGGGGAGGATGCTTTACTAGTGTGTATATGTGTGTATTAAGTGTTGAAATCGACCCCAAAAATAGACATGCATATTCGGCCAAGGGGAAAGAAATTAGCTAATATGTTGTGTTGATGCATGATTTTTGCATGTATGAGACTTTAATGTCTAATGTATAAATATGGGCTAAGTGCCTTGTGTTCATCTTTTTGATGCCTAAATGATGAAATCAATTTATTTGTTTAATTAAGCTGAAGAGCAAAGGGGAAATAAATCCGATAAAGGGAAGGAAAAAGTGGTCGAATAGCTAGCGGAATCGTTCGACAACACCCGAGGTAAGTTCTTGAGTAAGAGAGCTTAAATTACAATGTGATTAAATCATGCTCTATGTGTGGCTATTGAGCCGAATGTGCAAGGACGATATGTGCCTTGTGTTTGAGTTTCGCAAATGAAAATGAAATATGAATGTGCATGATTAATTGAATGCTGTCCGGGCTAAGTCCCGAAGGCTTTGTGCTAAGTGAATATATCCGGACTAAGATCCGAAGGCCTTTGTGCGAGATACTAAATCCGGGTTAAGTCCCGAAGGCATTCGTGCGAGTTATTAAATCCGGGTTAAGTCCCGAAGGCATTCGTGCGAGTTGTTAAATCCGGGTTATGTCCCGAAGGCATTGTGTGAGTTACTAAAACCGGGCTATGTCCCGAAGGCATTTGAACGAGGAGCTATATCCGGTTAAATCCCGAAGGTACGTGATTTGGTAATGAATGAGCTTGCTGTAAAATTCCAGCGAATACTCGAAAAACATCCCAATATGGGGATATGTTACGTATGTGTTGAATTTAATCGAGCCCTTACAAATAAATGTTCGCTCAGTTGATAAACGAGCTACCGGCCTTCGGCTAAGTTAGTTTATTGTGTATGTACATAAGGGTTGTTAATGTTGTGAAGCAAGTTTGATATCGGTAAATTGCGTATTATGAAATATTCCGTTTAGCTAAATGTGTGCTATTCTTTGTGTATGCTGGAATTCCTTGCTCAAAACTTACTAAGCATAAATTGCTTACTCGTTACATTGCTCCTCTGTTTTATAGATTTTTGGTTCTCCAGCTATCGGACTCGGGATCTTGAAGTCGAAGTCGCCCACACTATCAAAGGCTCTTTTGGGTACTATTTTGGTTGAATTTTGATATGGCATGTATAGGACTACCCATTGTTGTCTTTCGAGTACTTTATGAAATGTATAAGTGTACAGCCATGCGAAAATGGCTTGTAGAAGTGGAGTATGGCATTAGACCATTCGTGTTTATGAATGTATAAATGGTTTCATGATGTAACTATAGTTGGAATGGAAGTGTTGAGCAAATGATCAGCCATTGGAATGGCTAAGTATGATCATATGTGGGCATATGTATGACAAGGCCCTAGTTGGTCCATGAAACCCCGAAAATAGGTAAGGTTTACTTTGAAAACAGAGGCTGACAGCAGCAGTGGTGTGGATTGGAAAAATCACAAGAATTCGTAGGAGTGGAATTAAATAGTGAATAAATTATGTAATCGAACCTTGATGAATCTACTTTCATATGAAAGTAACGAAACAATCATATGAACAGTACAGTAAGAGATATTCAGGTTCTTGTGGGACAGGGCCAGAACAGTTTCTGGATTCCCTGTTCCGACTTTGGAAATTCACTATAAATTGACCAGAGATAATTAGGAGTCATACCATATATTTATGGATTCCTCTCTGAGTCTAGTTTCCATAGAAACAAACGTCATCAGTATTGAAGCTCTGTGCAGAGAGATATCCAAGTCGTAATGAGCAAAGGTCAGTGTAGTCGACCCCTGTAACATGGGAGACTTTGACTAATAAACTGTACTAATTGGCCCGACCAAAAATTCTAGAAAAAAATACATAGATGGGGACATGAGTCTAGTTTCAGGGAAAAATCACAAAACTGATTTTCGAGTTGTGAAACTCAAGATATGATTTTTGAAGCGACTAGTACTCAGACTGGGCAGTGTCTGGAAAAATTTTTCAAAGTTTGTTAACATCTCGTGTCCGACTCCGGTGTCGGTCTCGGGTTCGGGGTGTTACATTTTATTGGTATCAGAGCTACGGTTTAGTCGATTCTAGGACTACCCTAATGTGATGGGTCTAGCTATACATGCCATTTTATGTGATTACTTGATAGTATGGTGATTTCTGACAATTGTAAATGTGTTTAGTTATAGTAATGGATCCCGATCGTGACCGAGAGGTAGCTGATGATCTTGAGAGTGTAGCGCCTGCTCCCGCACAAGGGACAGTGCCGGCAGACTCTCAACCTAATGCTAGTAATCCAAATGATGAAGCTAGACAAGCATTCTATAGCGTGATGAATGATTGGTTCAACCAATACATTCGAACTAATATGGCTGTTCCACAACCTCCATTCCCGACAAATACTACCCCCGCACCTACAATACCACCGGTAACTGACCAATTAAGGTCAAATAAGCCCCCAGTTGACAGAATCCGAAAACATGGGGCTACTGAATTTAAGGCTACGGATAGCGATGATGCCGAGCAAGCTGAACTTTGGCTGGACAACACTATCCGGGTACTCGATGAGCTATCTTGTACACCCGATGAATGCCTAAAGTGTGCTATCTCCTTGCTACGTGATTCTGCCTACTATTAGTGGAGTACTCTGACTTCCGTTGTGCCCCGAGAGCAAGTAACTTGGGAGTTTTTCCAAACTGAGTTTCGGAAAAAGTATATCAGTCAGAGATTTGTTGATCAAAAACGGAAGGAATTCCTTGAGCTTAAGCAAGGCTCCATGTCGGTTACTGATTACGAGTGAAAATTTGTTAGACTTACCAAATACGCTCGGGAATGTGTTTCGTCCGAAGCTATTATGTGTAAACGCTTCGAGGATGGGCTGAATGAAGATATAAAAATGTTCATTGGCGTTCTTGAAATACGAGAGTTCGTGGTACTTGTTGAACGAGCTTGTAAAGCCGAAGAGCTTAGAAAAGAAAAGCAAAGAGTTGATGAGGGAATTGGAGAGTTTCGTAAAAGATCCTTGGGAAGGTCTCTTCAACAAGCATCGAAGAGATTTTGAGATGATGCGGGCCAGTTTAGAGGCACTTCGGGCCTTTTTAGACGAGATCGTGATCGACCCCTTGTGGGTACACGAGGCACTTCAGTCGCCAGTGTTGGGAATGAACGTCGAGACAGAACGAAATGCCGATATTGCGGTAAATGGCATTCGGGGAGTTGTAGATTCCCTGACCGCTCCTGTTACAAATGCGGATCAGTTGACCACTTCATTAAAGATTGCCCGAGGTTGTCGGAACAGAATGTAAATCAGAATGGGAGACTGGGTGCTACCACTACTCGGGGTAGACCATCTGGAAATGCGGGCAATGCTGGTGGTGGTCAGAGAGGATCTAGAGATGATATAACCAGATCCAAAGCTCGTGCGCCTGCTAGAGCTTATGCTATACGTGCCCGCGAGGATACTTCTTCGCCTGATGTTATTACCGGTACATTCACTCTCTTTGATACTAAAGTAATTGCTTTGATTGACCCCGGTCCTACTCATTCTTACTTATGTGAAACCTTAGCCTCCAGTAAGACTTTACCTATTGAGTCTACTGAGTTCGTAATTCGGGTGTCAAATCCCTTGGGTCGTTACGTGCTTGTCGACAAAGTGTGTAAGAAATGTCCCCTGGAAATTCGAGGTTCCTGTTTCCCGGCGAACTTGATGCTTTTGCCGTTTGATGAATTTGATGTTATCCTTGGTTTGGATTGGTTGACCGCGCATGATGCGGTTGTGAACTGCAAGAGCAAGACTATTGATTTGAGGTGCGCAAATAACGAAGTAATCCGAGTTGAATCTGCGGACTTGGAGGGGATGCCAGCTGTAATATCAGCAATGTTGGCACAGAAATATGTAAGAAGAGGGTGCGAAGCATACCTTGCGTATGTACTTGATGACAAAGAATTAGAAAAGAAACCCGAATCTGTGCCGGTGGTTTGTGAATACCCGGATGTTTTTCCGGAAGAATTGCCGGGTTTACCACCTGTTCGGGAGATAGAGTTTGGTATTGAGCTTGCACCTAGGACTACGCCGATTTCGATAGCCCCATATCGTATGGCACCAACCGAGTTAAAAGAGTTAAAAGCTCAGTTGCAAGAATTGACGGATAGAGGTTTTGCGCGACCAAGCTTCTCACCTTGGGGTGCACCAGTATTGTTCGTGAAAAAGAAGGACGGAACCATGAGGTTGTGTATTGACTATCGTCAACTGAATAAAGTGACGATAAAGAATAAATATTCGTTGCCGCGCATCGATGATTTGTTCGACCAACTGAAGGGAGCCACAGTGTTCTCAAAAATAGATTTGAGATCGGGCTATTATCAGTTGCGAATTCGAGAATCGGACATACCAAAAACTGCCTTCAGAACGAGATATGGTCACTATGAATTCTTAGTGATGCCGTTTGGGCTCACTAATGCCCCTGCGGTATTTATGGATTTGATGAATCGGATCTTCAGACCATATTTGGATCGGTTCGTAGTTGTGTTCATTGATGACATTTTGGTCTATTCAAGAGATGAGACCGAACATGCTGAGCATCTGAGGCTAGTGCTGCAAATTTTGCGGGAGAAGCAGTTATATGCTAAGTTCAGTAAGTGTGAGTTCTGGTTAAGAGAGGTTAGCTTCTTGGGTCATGTGGTATCCGCGTCGGGTATTCGAGTTGACCCGAACAAAATTTCAGCCATACTTGACTGGAAACCTCCGAGAAATATTACTGAGGTTCGGAGCTTTTTGGTGCTCGCCGGTTATTACCGACGATTTGTCAAAGGTTTCTCGATAATAGCCACACCAATGACGAAGCTACTTCAAAAGGACGTTAAGTTCGAATGGACGGAGAAGTGTCAGAAAAGTTTTGATCAACTGAAAACTCACTTGACTGAAGCTCCAATTTTAGTGCAACCCGAATCGGGTAAAGAGTTTGTCATTTATAGTGACGCATCCCTACTTGGGTTGGGTTGCGTATTGATGCAAGACGGTTGAGTTGTGGCCTATGCGTCGAGACAATTGAAGTCACACGAGAGAAATTATCCGACCCATGATCTCGAATTAGCCGCCATCGTATTTGCTTTGAAAATATGGCGACATCATTTGTTTGGTGAGAAGTGCCATGTATTTTCGGATCACAAAAGTCTCAAATATTTGATGACTCAACGAGACTTGAATCTGCGACAAAGACGTTGGCTTGAGTTGTTGAAAGATTACGAGCTTGTCATTGATTACCACCCGGGAAGGGCTAACGTAGTTGCGGACGCCTTAAGCCGGAAGTCATTGTTTGCTTTACGAGCGATGAATGTGCATTTGTCTGTTCTACCAGACAATGTGTTGGTAGCTGAATTAAAAGCTAAACCATTATTGACTCACCAAATTCGTGAAGCCCAGAAAGTCGATGATGAATTGGTTGCAAAACGGGCTAAGTGTGTTCCGAACGAGGAATCGGAGTTTCAAATTGATGATGATGATTGTTTGAGGTTTAGAAATCGTTTGTGTGTTCCAAGGAATTCGGAACTCATTTCGATGATTCTGAACGAAGCCCATTGTAGCCAAATGTCAATTCACCCGGGGAGTACGAAAATGTACAACGATTTGAAACGTCGATTTTGGTGGCATGGTATGAAACGAGACATCTCCGACTTTGTTTCGAGATGTTTAATATGTCAACAAGTGAAAGAGGAAAATCAAGTGCCTTCAAGATTACTTCAGCCGATCATGATACCCGAGTGGAAATGGGATCGAGTCACAATGGACTTTGTGTCCGGACTGCCATTGTCAACTAGTAAGAAGGATGCGATTTGGGTTGTTGTCGATAGACTGACTAAGTCGGCTCACTTTATCCCCGTGTGTATGGATTCTTCATTGGATAGACTAGCTGAATTGTATGTTTCTCAAATTGTGAGATTACACGGGGTACCTGTTTCTATCGTGTCGGATAGAGATCCGAGATTCACCTCACGATTTTGGAAGAAATTGCAAGAAGCTCTGGGTACCAAGCTGCATTTTAGCACTGCTTTTCACCCCTAAACCGATGGTCAATCCGAGCGGATAATTCAGATACTTGAGGATATGTTGAGATGTTGCATCCTCGAGTTCAGTAGTTCATGGGAACGGTATTTACCTTTGATTGAATTCGCTTACAACAATAGTTTTCAATCAAGTATTAAGATGGCACCTTACGAGGCTTTGTACGGTCGTAAATGCCGTACACCATTGTTTTGGACCGAGCTCAGTGAAAGTAAAATTTTTGGAGTTGATTTGATTAAAGATGCTGAACGGAAAGTAAGGGTAATCCGTGAAAGTCTGAAGGTAGCCACAGATCGTCAGAAGTCGTACGCGGATTTGAAACGAAAAGACATCGAGTATCAGGTGGGAGACAAAGTGTTCCTTAAGGTTTCACCTTGGAAAAAGATACTCAGGTTTGGCCGTAAGGGCAAGTTGAGCCCGAGATTCATTGGGCCGTACGAAATCTCCGAACGAGTTGGTCCGGTTGCGTATAGATTGATTTTGCCCCCGGAGCTTGAAAAGATTCATGACGTCTTTCATGTTTCGATGCTTCGACGCTATCGATCTGATTCATCGCACATAATTAGCCCATCAGAGGTTGAAATTCAAGTCGACATGAGCTATGAAGAAGAACCGATGCGTATCCTAGCTCGTGAAGTGAAGGAGTTGCGAAACAAAAGAGTTCCGCTAGTAAAGGTGTTATGGCTCAAACACGGGATCGAGGAAGCTACTTGGGAGACCGAGAGCTCAATGAAAGAACGATACCCAAACCTATTTACCGGTAAGATTTTCGGGGACGAAAATTTCTTAAGTGGGGGAGAGTTGTGACAGCCCAAAGTTGACCCTAGTCGGGAAGTGGTTTCGGGACCGCTAAACCGAGTCACCGAAATGTTGAATGTGATATTTATTGTCTAGAATATGTAATTATGAATGTGTGAAAACTTCAAGCTTCGATTTAGTCGATTGCATGTGAATTTAGTCAATAGGACTTATGTGAGAAAATTTTAAAATGTGATAGGTCAATGTGTGAGGACCTATTAGTGCATGTGGACAAAGGGGGGACTTGCATGTCAAATTTCCCCCCCTAATGAGTAGTGGCCGGCCATGACAAGGAATGATGGGCAAAACATGTCATGAAACATGTTTTGTTAATGGAAGAATAAAATAAGGAGTATGGGTAATAAAGAAATGGAAACAAAAGAAAAAAAAATGTGTGGTTGCCCCCCCATTGCCGTGAGCTAAAGAGAAGAAAGGAGAAAAATTTGTGTTCATCCTTTCTCACCTTCATTTAGCCTAAATTAGAAAGAAAAACAAAGAAAAAAATTTCTCATCCTTTGGTTCATCCTTGGCCAAAAATTTTAAGGAGGAAAGAAGAAGAAAGGTGAAGAGATTCGGCCATGCATGTAGCTAGGCTAAGGTATGTTTGATGATGTTCCATGAGATGCATGCATGTTTTAGTTGTTAGCTTGAGTTCTACCTAGCCCATGGTCTAAATCTTGCTATGTGATGGAAATGGCACTTGACCATGGATGCATCATTCTTGGTTGATGTTTGATGTTGTGGTGATGAGGCATGAGGATGAGTTAAGATTTGGCCTAGGTGGAGGTTGTGTTAATGCCATTGCATGCAAAATATGAAGCTTGTTAATGATGCATGTGATGATGGCTTGATGATTCTTGAACCTCCTTTTTAGCATTTTTGTGTGAGCACATATGTGCATTGGTTGCTAAATGGAGAAGAATCGGCTAGCAAGATGTGTGCTAAGGCCGAATGTAACTTTGCATGTTAATGAGCAATGCATGTGTTAAATTGATGAAAAGGGGGAGGATGCTTTACTAGTGTGTATATGTGTGTATTAAGTGTTGAAATCGACCCCAAAAATAGACATGCATATTCGGCCAAGGGGAAAGAAATTAGCTAATATGTTGTGTTGATGCATGATTTTTGCATGTATGAGACTTTAATGTCTAATGTATAAATATGGGCTAAGTGCCTTGTGTTCATCTTTTTGATGCCTAAATGATGAAATCAATTTATTTGTTTAATTAAGCTCAAGAGCAAAGGGGAAATAAATCCGATAAAGGGAAGGAAAAAGTGGTCGAATAGCTAGCGGAATTGTTCGACAACACCCGAGGTAAGTTCTTGAGTAAGAGAGCTTAAATTACAATGTGATTAAATCATGCTCTATGTGTGGCTATTGAGCCGAATGTGCAAGGACGATATGTGCCTTGTGTTTGAGTTTCGCAAATGAAAATGAAATATGAATGTGCATGATTAATTGAATGCTGTCCGGGCTAAGTCCCGAAGGCTTTGTGCTAAGTGAATATATCCGGACTAAGATCCGAAGGCCTTTGTGCGAGATACTAAATCCGGGTTAAGTCCCGAAGGCATTCGTGCGAGTTATTAAATCCGGGTTAAGTCCCGAAGGCATTCGTGCGAGTTGTTAAATCCGGGTTATGTCCCGAAGGCATTGTGTGAGTTACTAAAACCGGGCTATGTCCCGAAGGCATTTGAACGAGGAGCTATATCCAGTTAAATCCCGAAGGTACGTGATTTGGTAATGAATGAGCTTGCTGTAAAATTCCAGCGAATACTCGAAAAACATCCCAATATGGGGATATGTTACGTATGTGTTGAATTTAATCGAGCCCTTACAAATAAATGTTCGCTCAGTTGATAAACGAGCTACCGGCCTTCGGCTAAGTTAGTTTATTGTGTATGTACATAAGGGTTGTTAATGTTGTGAAGCAAGTTTGATATCGGTAAATTGCGTATTATGAAATATTCCGTTTAGCTAAATGTGTGCTATTCTTTGTGTATGCTGGAATTCCTTGCTCAAAACTTACTAAGCATAAATTGCTTACTCGTTACATTGCTCCTCTGTTTTATAGATTTTTGGTTCTCCAGCTATCGGACTCGGGATCTTGAAGTCGAAGTCGCCCACACTATCAAAGGCTCTTTTGGGTACTATTTTGGTTGAATTTTGATATGGCATGTATAGGACTACCCATTGTTGTCTTTCGAGTACTTTATGAAATGTATAAGTGTACAGCCATGCGAAAATGGCTTGTAGAAGTGGAGTATGGCATTAGACCATTCGTGTTTATGAATGTATAAATGGTTTCATGGTGTAACTATAGTTGGAATGGAAGTGTTGAGCAAATGATCAGCCATTGGAATGGCTAAGTATGATCATATGTGGGCATATTTATGACAAGGCCCTAGTTGGTCCATGAAACCCCGAAAATAGGTAAGGTTTACTTTGAAAACAGAGGCTGACAGCAGCAGTGGTGTGGATTGGAAAAATCACAAGAATTCGTAGGAGTTGAATTAAATAGTGAATAAATTATGTAATCGAACCTTGATGAATCTACTTTCATATGAAAGTAACGAAACAATCATATGAACAGTACAGTAAGAGATATTCAGGTTCTTGTGGGACAGGGCCAGAACAGTTTCTGGATTCCCTGTTCCGACTTTGGAAATTCACTATAAATTGACCAGAGATAATTAGGAGTCATACCATATATTTATGGATTCCTCTCTGAGTCTAGTTTCCATAGAAACAAACGTCATCAGTATTGAAGCTCTGTGCAGAGAGATATCCAAGTCGTAATGAGCAAAGGTCAGTGTAGTCGACCCCTGTAACATGGGAGACTTTGACTAATAAACTGTACTAATTGGCCCGACCAAAAATTCTAGAAAAAAATAAATAGATGGGGACATGAGTCTAGTTTCAGGGAAAAATCACAAAACTGATTTTCGAGTTGTGAAACTCAAGATATGATTTTTGAAGCGACTAGTACTCAGACTGGGCAGTGTCTGGAAAAATTTTTCAAAGTTTGTTAACATCTCGTGTCCGACTCCGGTGTCGGTCTCGGGTTCGGGGTGTTACATGACTGAGGTTCAACAGGCGGTGTCCCTTGTGCAGGAGCAGCCGCTACACTTTCAACGTCATCCGCTAAGATTCTTTCTACACCGGGGTCCATTTACTAATCAAAACAAAAACATTTTAACCGTCAGAAGTCATCACACAGTTAAACATTAACATTCGGCATGTATAGCTAGACTCATACGTGCTATGGTAGTCCTAGAACCGACTAAACCATAGCTCTGATACCAATGAAATGTAACACCCCGAACCCAATACCGTCGCCGGAGTCGAACACGAGGTGTTAACAGACTTCAAACCACTTATTCGACATTTCCCAGACAAGCTGCCAATCTGCGTACTAGTCGCTTTAAAAATCATATCTTGAGTTTCACAACTCGAAAATCAGTTTCGTGATTTTTCCCTAAAACTAGACTCATATGCCCATCTTCATAATTTTTTCTAGAATTTTTGGTCGGGCCAATTAGTACAGTTTATTAGTCAAAATCTCCCATGTTACAGAGATCGACTACACTGACCCTTGCGCATTACGAATTGGATATCTCCCTGCACAGAGCTTCAATACTGATGTCGTTTGTTTCTATAGAAACTAGACTCAGAGAGGAATCTGCACATATATGGCATGACTCCTAATTATCTCTGGTTAATTTATAATAAATCTCCAAAGTTGGAACAGGGAATCCAGAAACCGTTCTGGCCCTGTCTCACGAGAACCTGAATATCTCTTAACATATTGTCCATATGATCTTTTCGTTACTTCTATATGAAAATAGACTCATCGAGCTTCGAATACAATTAGACACAATTAGAAATCATCCTATACATGCCACTATCCTACAAGATACAAAAACTATCAACTTAGATGGATAGTGTGAGCCGGTTGTTTGATCCTTCCAAAATGTCAACAACAATTATCTACAAAATAATCCACAAGAACTGGTAAGTTTACATAACTTAGTAGGAACTTAGTATAATATTTAATCTAAATACAATTAGACACATTTCACATACCTAGTGCATTCAGGGGTACCGAAGTACCAACAGGGGCACATATGTGCATTCAACAATAATTATCTATAAACATATTAACTAAAAACAATAATTATCTATAAAAATATTAACTAAAGAACAATAATATAAAATTAAAAGTAAAACTTTGTTTACGTATTGAAATACTATGGACTTACCTACGATTTAATTTTGATCAATATGCAGGGACTATTCCGTTATTTTCACTTTTTCTCGGTTATTGTCTCTCTCATTAAAATCTTGATCTATTTAAATAATTAGACAAAATGTATTAATCTTACACACTTCATGTTCCATTCAATGCATATGAACCTGAACTTTTCATTAATTACACATTTTCCCAAAACATTTACAGCTTTTGTAATTTGTCCACTAACCCGAAAATTAGCAAATTGACTATGTTGTAAGAGTCAAATTATAGTTGAATATTCTATTCCCTTTAACAGTCTCTATTATACATCAAATTCACCATTAAACCTTGAAATTTTGACATTTTAACAATTCCATCCTTAAATCAAAATCTAACAAAAATAACTTCACAAAACAACTAAATACCACAATCAAAGCTTCAAATATATAATTATCATCACAAACAAACAAGATTCATCAATGGTAACTTCTGAAACTTTTAACAGATACAAAAACGAATGTACGAGCTAGCTGGACCTAGTTGCAACGATCTCAAAAACATAAAAATTATAAGAAAACGGGCCAATTTCCATACCAGCAAAGTTAAGAGAGTGACTGGAGCTCCCTATTCTCTAATGGTGGTTTCGGTAAATGGTTGAAGAGAAGAGAATAATGTAAAATGTCTAATTTTTTAGTTTAATTTTGAGTTGTTTGCAAATTTTCCATTAAGCACCTATTATTTTATCATTTTTATACCATTTACCTTTCAACTATAAAAACTAGGGCTAATTTCCACATAGGTTCTTCCTCATTTATTTATTAAGCTATTTAATCATCTAAATGCAATAATTACTAAGTTTTGCACCCTTTTCAATTTAGTCTTTTTCTTTAATTAACTATCTAAACGTTAAAATTTCTTGACCAAATTTTAATATGACTCTAATGACTCCATAAATATTCTATAAATATTATTTATGAGCCTTTACGATAGAAATTTATGTTTCCTAAACCACTATTTCGTCACCACTGAAAAATAGTTGTTACACAGAGGTACTCTCATATGTAAGTGATGGAGAGAGTCAACCCTTAATGCAAGGTCGAGATCCATGACTCCGAAAACTATCATAAGATTCTCTTAACATAAATTGAATTTCATGTCATTTAACATGGGAATATAATCAAAGCATGTAGTGATGTTGGTAAGTATAATAGTAATCGAATCAAAGAAAACAAACTCACCCAAGACTTCAAAAATAAACCAAAATAATAAGTTCAGACAAAGGTAAATCCCATCTTAAGATATCAAGCATCCATTAATATTTTATTTTTGGAAAAATGATTAACTTGTAAGTGATATCTTGGTGCAGTAATAAAAAACTAACAATAAGAACATATCGAACAATAAATCTTCCTTTTAGCCCGATTTGTTACTTACATGTAAAATCGAATAATCATCACATGTTTATTACTGCAGTTGCAGAAGTAATTTTGTTAAAATTAACCTTCCTTTGAGTCGATCAATATTAACATAACTTAAGCAGGGCCTGTTTGGGTTAACATACAGTCCTGCACTGGCCTCTGCACCTGATGTGTTTTAGTTTTTAGGTACTAGTTCGCTGGCAGCATTTTGTCAGCTGCAAACTTTTAATGACTTCGTAGAAATGTATGACTTCAATGTTCTTGTCTACGATCCATATGTGACACTGCCACCTCAACCGACTCAATCAACCCAAATCGAAGAAAACGGAGACGAAAGGGATGGCTTTAGGGATAAGGGTAATCCAAACCAAAATCGTCAGCAACCACATCACCTTAGGCAACCAGCACAGAGATATAACATTAGAACTATTTCGTCAAACCATACATTTTGATTTTTAAATTTTAATTTTAGTTTTTTGATTTTCCATTTTTAATTTGAGAAGTTTGATTTTGCATTTTTTTAATATTTTTAATTTACTTTTTTTATGTTTTAATTATTAAGGATAAGATTCTCATCTTCAATGATATATTTACTAACAATACACGTCGTTATGTAATATATATAAGTGGACAAATAAAAATAACTAAATTATATTCCAAATTAAGTTGATTGTCTTGATTTAGGGCATAAACAAGTATTGAAAACAACAACTCACAACCATCATCATATAGCATTTTCAGACGAGGAAGCTTGATCAGGAAAAATGATTCGATGCGAGAACTTGTTACAACAATGGTCAACATTTCTGCACAAGCCACATCTTTTTGGCTCATGTCCTTCGTGGGCACCCATATCAATCCTAATTTGAGTTAATTGTAGGCAACCTTTGGGTTCTCCCTATAGGCCCAAATTTGGTTCCAGCTTAGTTGGAAGTGGTGGCATTGGCTAGATCTCTTTTTTTCACCCATTGGTCGGAACTCATTTTCCCATACTCAGAGAATTCATTCCAACATGTTAACTTCATCCACATATTGCATAAAATTGACGTTGATATGTGCACATGCAGCCATTACATGAGCGTATAGAAAACAAAAAGTGCGGAACCTGCCACAATCATACACTTGGTTACGCAGATCAACCCGGAATGATTTGGCTGGTATTCCTATGCAGTGACCAACAAACTCGGTCACCTAAATGTTACATGGGCACAAGATATATGTATACATTTATTGAGCTTGCTTTCTTTCAGGTGACTGTAATCGCCTTTTTGATCTTGTTGTAATAAATGTGGCATGCCTCTATCAACGTCCATTTTTACACCCCATATGTAGGATGTGTGTTGTGAGCCTATAGTAAGTTGTTGAGAAGACAATTGATATAGGCAAATGATGAACACCCTTAAAGACAACATTTTTAGGTACTGACTTTACCTAAGCATTTCATGTATAAGTTTCATCTTTGTATTTTCAAGGTGTATTAGTAGGGTCTGTTGAATTATCTGTAACCACTACACTCATATATATTGTATTACATGTGTAAAGAAAGTTGATGTTGAGAATTTGATAGTAGTTTATCGAAAATTTGCTAAGTATTTTTTTCTTGTTTTATTCTCTCAACTTCTCAATACGCCAACAATTCGTATCAAGAGCCTTAGTCTTTGGGGGCCTTGTGAGTGTTTTTTTTATTGTTTAGAAAGAGTGTTAATTATATCTTGTTCGTATTGGAATGCTTCAAACTTCGTCATTGACATGTTGCACATCTTGATCAAATGATCAATTTTTGTTACAAAGTGGCCATTCATGCAGTAGTGTACTCTTCTTGCGAAGCTACAAGCTCAAGTATGTTTGCGACCTCACCTAAAGCTTTGAGTTTAACTAAAAGTGCAAGCTCAATTGAGGTTGCGATCTCATCCTAGTTGCGAGCTCATCAAAGTGTGAACTATTAAATTTTTTGTTGAACCATTGGTTGTGATGCTGGTAGGGTTCACATATGCTGATATAGATGTTTTATAATTAGTCTACTTACTGAGATTATTTGTTAAAGCAAGCTGAGTTAGTATTGAACTGACATTTTTAGGTACTGACATTACCTAATCATTTTATGTATAAGTTTCATCTTTGTATTTTCAAGGTGTATTAGTGAGGTTTGTTGAATTATCTGTAACCAGCACACCATATATATTGTATTACATGTGTAAAAGAAAGTTGATGTTGAGAATTTGATAGTAGTTCATCAAGTATTTTGTCCTTGTTTTCTTCTCTCAACTTCTCAAAACGAAAACAGATTTGCTGTCGCGAGAGGGGTTCATGAAATTGATCTTTGTTTATCAGGCAAGAGGTATACCAATGCATCCTACGATGCTGACATAGATGAAGCCACCATTTTTCATTTTCGTGATCATCACTAAAGTAAGTTCTATGAAGTTTCCTGTTATCTTCTTGTTGATGGGACTACTAGGAACATCATGAGCTCATCAATAAAGTTGTTGTGCTAGGAGCAATGCGACATGAGTCTAGAGCATTCTAATTTTCTTTGTTTCAACACCCTCAAAACATTGGACGTAGGATGGATGACTTTTAAAACATTGGACCTAAGATGAATAAGAAAAGTTCTCAAGGCATGTCCATTGATGCAATAGTTGGAATAGCATGCAAGTTTTTTGTGTTTGCAGCCTTTGTTTTTTTCATTCAATTTTGAGTTTTGTGACATCTCTTGAAGTGGAAATTTACCAATGGCATTCCATTCATTATTGATGATATTGCTATAACTATATACTAAGATGAAAAGATTTTTCTTCTGAACTCCTGAATCCAAATCAAGTACCTTGGACGGTAAATCAGAGATTCTTCTGCATAGGTTTTCTAGCAGATGACCCCTCACACCAGCACGAATGATCTAGTAAAAAACTTAGCATAATTTATGTTACTCCATAATAACCAAAGTACTAAGTCTTTTTTTTTCCTTTTATTTCTAGCATTAGCATCCGTAGAATTTTTCTTAAATATGATTAGAATGTAATGAAAATAAGGCAGCATTCATTGGTGTTGAATAGGAATACCTTCTATTTTTTTCTTTTTCTGGATAGCTGATTTAATATGGAATGTCTGATCCTTGATTGTTTTATTTTTGTCAAGCTTCACTGCAGCTACATGGCTGCGATTATATCGATGAAGAAACAGAAATAAACCATCCTCCTATCCTCATCCATTATCATCTTAAGGAAAGTTCTTATTAATGGCACACATAGATCAATAAGTGAGATTGAGATTGCAGTTTATCTACTAAACAATGCAATGGTGATTGACCTGCTCACCAGACCTTACAAATGGTATGGAAGATGTGAAGTTAAAGAACCTTGTGACAGTTGTGCTACCGCGCGAAGGTAGAGGCTCTTTGTTTGGACATCATACACCCGAAGTTCATCCACCTATGGAACTGCTGATTCTTTGAACAGAACAAGCCTTAATTCTTGAAATCCTAATGCATGGCATGTAAAATAAAGATGACAATATGTGTAAGTTGAAGAAAGAAGGTTATATATCACCAACCTTGCCTTCAAAGTTATGGCTTCGTATATTCATCTTTGTAATCAGTGTCAAGCACCAGCCAAAGTTCCCCCAAACACTTCAGTAGGTCATGAGGGTCTGAGAAGAGCAGACCCCATCAACCCAATGAAGTGATCAAGGGAACTCCAGAGGACGACTGACTCTACTTCTTTGTAGTTAGATGCTAAGGCAATAGAAAGCCAGCCTACCTATTTATAAGTGGAGGGTCGCATAAGTGCATGCCGCCATGAAATTGTAACCCTTTAGTCGATAGAACCAGTGCTAGATATGAAACAAAATCCTCACTTAGCAATTTACTAAAGCTTAATCTAGTCTAAATTATGGCATTTGGGGGATTAGGGATGATGAGATAGATAATATTCTTTCACTGAGTGGACTTGATCTCTTTCCACACTTGTTCCATACTTCTATCATTGTCATAGTTCAGAAAGTGTTATCTGCGTTTCCCTTAATAACTTTGATATATCTGCCATTAATAGTCCAAGCTATTTTTAATTAAGAGTTGCCTATATGTATGATTTTGACAAGACATTTTGAATAGACGGTTCATTGTGATTAACTGCATAGGTTCTATGGGAGGGTGAAGAAAACGATGGATGGAGAATAAAAGTATATATGGCCAGAATTTTATGCAACTAAAGACCTCTTAAATCATTTCCTAAGGATTCATTTGGCTTGTTATTGCGTCTAGATTAATTTTTCACTTGGGAATTATCTGAGCATGTTTTGTATCACATGAATCAAAACAAACAACCAGCAATTCTTAGAAGTGTCTTGCAGAATAATTGAGGCTAATTAGTTTAGGTTTCCGCATGAAGCAACCAAGAGAATGAACCTGAACAAAAAAGCATATCTTTTGGATGTACTCTATCAAAAGTATGGGTTACTTCTAATAGAAGCTTTCTCATGGAATTGTTTGCAGCCATAATTTATATCAATCATGCATAGTAATGCCATCCGAGGGGAGGATTAATTGTTCCAACAAAGGAATATCTAGCATTCAAGCGGTGTTTGTATATTAGCCAAGAATTTCCTGCTTTCTTTAATTATTTATAATGGTGGTTCAAATGGCTTGTTGCTGACAACTTATTAATAGTGATGATTCAAATGGCCTGTTGGCTTGTTAATCTGGATCAAAATAACCCAAATAAAGCTGCTTCACAACCTACCAAAATTAGTTTATTTTTCTTCGCATAGGAACTAATGATCTTTCTTTCATAAATTGGTAGGGAATTATGTTTTTTTTATCAGTTATAATTAAGCATGGTTTCATGGTTAATTAGCATTCCTGGATAGCTTTTCTAGATTGGTTAGGATATCTTCATAAAATCATTTCAGCTATACCTAATAAAAACTAGAGACTTTATTTGTTACTTGCACCAAAGAATATTAATAGAGATTTCCTGTTAATCAGTTAAATTGTAGCAGGATATGATTCAACGTAAAAGAAGATTGTCTCCTATAACTCTTTTAACAGGTAGAGATAGAGCTTTTTTGTTGACCAATCTAATTGGCAAAGTCTAAATAATCTAATTGAAATGCCAAACAATGATAATAATCCTTCTTTTTCAAAATTTGTCAATAAAGTGCTTTAAATCTATGGAAACATGGGATGAGAGAAGTGAATGTGCTGCATTTGTTTCATTTACCAAGAGACAAGTCTCTGGCAAGCTTCTATTAAGTGATTTAATCTTCAATTCCAAGGATATAATAATCCAAGTTAATGCTAGCAACATGAGGTGCGGTGTGTTATACGTGAAGAAAAAGGCTTAGTTTTTTTTCCTTCCGGAGAATGAAAAGGAAAAGCGTTTAGAATGTAAGAGTTGGGGAATCCAAAAGCTCTTTTTTCCACTTGTTACTATCATTTTCTCCTCTTCTATCGTTGTTATACCCCTTTATTTATTTTCCCTCAAATATTGGGCAGGTTCAATTCCAACAACATCAAAGCTATCATTTACCCCACCTGTGGATCACCATTTCAAACTATACACCTTTGCCTATTTACACACTAAACCTACAATGCATAAATATACCAAGAAAATGTAGCATAGCGTGAGAAAGGGAAAGTCAGCTGTTCCTTGGAGTTCCCTTGATCACTTCATTGGGGATATTTTACGACCCTTGACAATGGAAATTTGGTCCTACTGAAGTGTTTGGTGGAACTTTGGGAGACAGTGGACACTGGTCAGCAGCATCAGTAGCAAATGTTGTTTGAGGCTTATTTCATGTCTAAGCAAAGCTTTCCCAACACAATGTAAACTTTGTCACCATGTAATTCAATGCTATTTAATGAAACCGTGCCTTCCACACATTATAATGCATCATTTTAAACATCATATTTAGTTTCATATTGCATCATTGTAGACATCATTTCTTGTTTCCTTTTGCATCATTTAGTTTTTTTTCTTATTCTTATGTTTTCCTCGTACCCATTTTTATATTTGCATAACTATCATCTATTGCTCCTGTAACACCCCGGATTTTGGGGTTAGAAATTTTGAGCTTTGTGGTTAGGGTCAGTGAGTAGGTTGATCTATTTTGTTTATTTTCACATTCTAGTATTAGAATGGGCATGCTGGTTTGGTAGTTGGTTGTGTGCTAGACTGTCTTTAGGTTTTGGGTTTGAATCTTTGTGTGTGTTTAAGGGAATAATTTTATTTTAGATTTTTTTCTAGTTGCTAAAAAATTTATTAGTTTTATCTATTTTAATTTATTTTTATTTTGAGAATAAAAAACCCCAAAAAGAAAAGATGAGTGTTGCACTTTTTTTGTTTGGTTTCTCTCCCTCCCACGTTCTCTCATTGTTCCCCTTGTTCACGTTCTTTTTCCTTATTATTCTATCTTCAATTTTTGTTTTCTCAAGTTTAAGGTTTTGATCATAAAACTTATTTTGGGATTCTTCGTTTCGGAATTTTGCCTTTTGCATTGTTTTTAACCTCATAACTTTAGAAGCTGGTGCCAAATCTTTAGTTATAGTCGTTTGTGTGTACTGACTTCTATAGGGGTTTTTGAATCAGTTTGGAGGAGCGAATCCAACGATTCTGGTGTTTGCTATAGCGTCTAAGAAGTGTGTCCAGAAACTCTCCCTTTTCATTATCGAATTTCTGATTTGTTCCCTTGAAATTTGACATATTTTGTGTGTTTTTGAAATTGAACAATCGAAGTGTTGATTATTGTGGAATTGATTGAAATTCTGCATGTTTTTAGTATATTTTTGTGTTATTGAGGGTTAGGGATCGCTTCGACATCAAAGGCACATTTTGCAGCCTATTTTGGTGTGGTTTTGTGGCCACAAGGGTGGCCACACGACTGTGTGCCCCACATGGGTGGCTCACACGGCAATGTGCAATTGGGAATTTAGGGTTTTTGATGATTTTTGGTACCACACGGCTTAGAAACACGGGCATGTGTCCCCACACGGGCGTGTGAGATCTCCACATGCTTATGTCTCCTCTGCTCTTAATTTTTAGAACTTTTGGACAGTGAGTTACACGGGTTGTTCACACGGGCGTGTGTGGCCTTCACATGGGCATGTAGACCCCCACATGGTCTGGGCACTTCCACATAGCCGTGTTGCCTTATGTCACCAAATTTTGTATTGTGTCTGTTTTTGATCGAATTATGATTCTGTGTTTTCGACTCTCGGCTAGGTCTTTGTAAGGGTGGTCAGGACTTTGTTTCAACTTGGACTTGTATGTTATTCGCAATCATAGCTCTAACTAAGCGATTCAGTTGAGTGTCAATTAATGTTATGTTATACTTGATTCTGATTCTGGGCATTCAAATGTGTGCATTTCTGATTTCGTACTCTGTTTCTATAAGCCTGTCTTCAAATTGTGTGCATTTTGCATTTGCTGTAACAACTCTAACCCGTATTCGTCGCCGAAACAGGGTTGTGGAGCATTACCAAAGTCTACAGTTCAATTACAATTAATTTATGTCATTTATTATTAAATTTCAAAAATCGATCCCAATTAATCATAATGTCCCTTATATGGGTCCTCGAGACCCAAAATGCATATTAGGATCGTGTCAGGACTAAACCGAAATTACAAAAAAAAATTCGCAAAATCTTAAATTTTTTTTTCTTCAGTGTAGGGGACACACGCCCGTGTCCCAAGTCGTGTGGGAATTCGATGTGAGGTACACGGTCGTGGCCTAGTCTGTGTCCTTACTTGTGTAACTCCCTGACTTGGGTCACACGGTCATCCACACGCCCGTGTATTAGGCCGTGTGGAAAATTTAATTTTCAAAAATTAAGTGCAGGATTCACACGGCCATGTCACACGCCTGTGTGGTAACCCGTGTGACTTACACGGTTGAGACACACACCCGTATCTCTACTCGTGTGACCAATTCTGAGCATTCTGTTTCTAAATTTTAAGGATGCAGGGGACACACTATGACAACCCATTTTTCAATGAAATCAGAACAGTGGTTTCGGGACCACAAATCGAATCTGAAAATAAAATTTATTTTTATTTTATTACATGGTCCATAATATGTTAGAAATGTCTTGTGAAAATTCTAATAAGAAAATTTTATTGATTCTGTGCTTAATTACGAGAAGGACTAAATCGTATGAAATGCAAAAGTTGAATTCTAGTACCTAGAAGGATTAAATAGCTATGGAATTCAGAACTTGAGGTCCTTATATGGTAAGTAGACCATTAAAGAAAAGTATGTAGATATTTTAGTGACTCATCTTGTAATAGCCCAAAATTGGGTCTAGTTGGAACAGAGGTTTCGGGACCACAAAATTTGAGATATAAATAATTATTTTATGATTATTTTGAGGTCTATGATATGATTGCATGATTGTGTGAAAATTTCGTGAAGAAATTCTATCCATAAAGTGCTTAATTCGAAGTTAGGGACTAAATTGAATAAGTTGCAAAACTTGCATTCTAGAAGTTTCTAGTATGAAATTGATTTGAAATATTAATTAGGAGGTCTTAAATATAAAGTTTACCAATTTCTAAGTTATGGACAAAAATTGGACATGGATGGAATTTTTGGAAAGTTTAGTAGTAAGGGTATTTTGGTCATTTAGGGGTAAAATGAATTAAAATACAAAATTAAAAGCCAATTTTGCTCATCTTCTTCACCATGGACGTGTATACCAAGGGAGACTCCATGTCTAGGGTTTTCAAGCTTCCCAAGCTCAATTGTAAGTCCGTTCTAGCCTCGTTTTTAATGATTTTTACGTTTTTGGAGTCCCGGTAGCTCGATTAAGCTTATGCTAGCAATAATTCAACCTAGGGTTCATATTTGGAAAAATACCCATAGGTAAAATTTGTGTATTCTGGTGTTTTATGATACAATATGAGGTTTTAAGTTATGTTAGATAACTTGTGCTACTCGGTTTTAAGTGAAAACGAGCAAAAGGGCTTAATCGGTAAAAATACCTAATAGTCATAAGTATATGTTAGAGTGAGAATTTGATGTTGCCATAGAAGGGAAAAGTGATCATCATGTCATAAAACATAAGAATAAGGGATTAAGTTTAATTCCCGAGCCTAGGGGCAAAAGTGTAAATATGCAAAAGTTTAGGGGCAAAATTTTAATTTTTCCAAAGTTTGAGTTAAGGACTGTTTTGAATATAAAATTAATTAAATAAGTAAAATATGATGTTTTAGATCCCGGAAAACGAGATTTGAACCTAGAATGAGAAAAAACTTAAAAATTGGGAAAGTTGGTAAAATGGCCGTTTTAATATCAAGGTAAGTTCATATGTATAATAAGCATTAATTTATGCATGTTTCAATGTAAAATTGATATATTTACTATGATCTCCGAGGTGTTGAAAGTATGTAAGTTTGTATGATAATAATACAACAATAATGCTGTAATTTATATTTGAAAGTTAAATTTAGTGAATTAATTGAATTATGTTACATTAAATGATTATGGTGCCAAGTTTATGAATTGATTTAAAAATATGTCTATGGTACATGAAGTGCATTGAATTATCATACATAAATGTGATTTCTATGATTATGGATATTGTGGGAAATTGTAAGTTCATATGATTTTTAATAAGACAATGTGTAATTTAATGTTATTGCGTTGATATCAAATGAGATGTAAGTTTATATGTAAGTAATACATCACTATTACTTGTATTATGATATTTTATAAAAATATTGGAAATATGTTTGTGGATAATTACTTGACTGGTGAAATTGTTGGGAAAGAGAGAGAAATCCCGGTTGAACCTTCGGAAAGATTGGATGATACAGATGGTATGTAGCTAGGTCACATGTATAGTACTGAGTGCACATCATGTGTACAAGAGAGCTACAAGACATTATGATGTAGCTAGGTCGCATGGGTGATACTATGTGTACACCATGTAGACAAGAGAGCTACGGGATATATGTAGCTAGGTCGCATGCGTGGTTCCAAGTGAAGGACACCATGTAGACAAGAGAGCTACGAGATAAACTGGCTAGGTCACATAGGTGGTACTAAGTGTTCACCATGTGTACAAGAGAGCTGAACTATATGATGGGTGGAGCTATGTGCTGAAACCACCAAGTATCGAGGATTGATCCGAAGTGTTCAACGGGAGACTCTCTATGTATTTCTTTGTGAGTTTTGTGATGAATAAGTGCAGGAACTTGGTTATGTGAATGATGTGTTCATTAAGTGACCAGGATGTGGTAAGGTTATAAACAAGTAAGTTATACATGAGGATGATTTTATGGTGACCTTGTGAACATGGGCCTATACTTGTGATGTATGAAATGCGGTGAAAATGATTTGTGATATGTATGTTAAAATGAGGTTAATACAAAGAAAGTGTGAAAGAGTGAATTAGCAATAAAACTGTTTTGGACAGTAGCAGTGACGTGATTTTAAAAAATCACCAAAAATAGTATAAATTGAATCAGAGACTGAATGAGATATCAAATTAAATATTAATGAGTATATTTTCATATAAAAGAAACATACAAAGAAAATGAGTTCTATATTTTGAGATATTTATGTTTTTGTGAGACTGATTCAGAATGATTACGTGATCCCCTGTTCTGACTTTGGAAAATCACAAAAATTTGGAGAAAAATAATTAGAGTCTCAAAATTATATTTTTAAAATCCATAATGAGTATATTTTCAAGATAAATCAACAAGAACATTATCCGAGTTTTGTACTGTGAGATAATTATTTTTTAGTGAAGAGAGGTCAGAACTGTCAGAAAGTGAAACAGGGGAAATTTTAATGAATAAACTGTACTAATTGGCTAAACCAAAAATTATAAAAATTTTATGGTGGAAAGATATGTAAGTCTAGTTTCAGGGGAAATTTATAGATCTTAATTTGGAGCTCTGTATCTCGAATTATAAATAATTAAGTGACTATGACTCGTGTGGACAGTTTGATGTGAACACTTATTAGTAAATTGTGAAATCGTACTTACAAGAATGCTATATACATTAAGGATGTGGAATGGAGAGGAGGAGGAGGAAAATAAATATATGTGGAATACATGGAAACTATGGTATATGAAATATTGATATAATGAAATAAATGAAATGTGTTTATAAGAAAACAAAAAGAGAATGTTATGTATCATGACATGTATATATATATATGACTAGTCTCAATGTAATGCTTGTTGGGTATGGAATTGAATTGAAATGTTTCAGGGAAACATGTTATTCTGCGCATATGAATCGTGGTATTTTATAAAGATATGATTTAGCTTTAAATATGAATGCTTGATGATTAAGCTGAAGATATTTGGTAAGATGATAATCTTGGTATGAATGTATAAGTGGTACTATAATAAACAAGGTAAAATGAGTATGAGAGACACATGTATGATGACATACAAATGCTATGTTTGTGGTTTAATTGAGGATGTTTAATCATTAAATGAATACCATGTTATATGTTTTTGATTTTGTATAAGTGTGTAAGAGATCAAGGTTGACCAAAGCTTGGAAAATAGCCTAGGTATATTCCACACAGGCAGAGACACGACCATGTGTCTCAGCCGTGTATGGAACACGACTTTGGGACACGGGCGTGTGGAGCCTTAAAGCATGAAATTTCCAAGATTTTCATAAGTTTTCAGTTTAGTCCCAAACCCTTTCTAAAGTATGTTTTGGGCTCCGTAGACTCAAATAAGGGACTATGTGTAAGAGAATGAACGCTTTGAAATATGAATAAAATTTTATGGCTCGTATTTTAGTTTAATGTTTGTATGTTTGTCTGGTAACGCCTCGTACCTTAGCCCGGCCTCGGATACGGGTAAGGGGTGTTACACATCTATGGAAATTTAGAAAAATGCAAGGACTAAATTGGAAATTGAAATAATTTAATTAATTAAAAGATGAAAAAAAGAAAATATCATCTTATTTTCCCATCTTCTACCCCAAAAAATACATGGAAACCCTAGGAGAGAGAGAGAAAAAACTTTCATGGCTTAATTGGGTAAGTTTCCTTGTTCCGTTTTTAGTAATTTTGATATTTTTAAAACCAGGATTGCTTAATCTATCTGTTTAGGGGATCAATTTGAAGAGTTATTAAAGTATGGAAATTAGATCATGGATGTATATGCTAAAAATTTGAAATTTATGGTAGAAAATGAAAGTTTGTTGATAGATAAACAACTTTTACAAAGTGATTTTTGATGAAAACATGATTTAGAGACGAAAATGTAAAGTTGTGAAAATTGATGAAAAATTCTAAAAATTATAGAAAATATGTGCCGTAAATTTTATGTTGAAATTTTGGTTAGGCTTGGAATGTAACATCCCTTACCCGTATTCAACACCGGAACATGGTACGAGGCATTACCGGACTTACCGCACAAACAATCATACAATTCCGAACCATACATTTGCTTCCAAATTAAAACCATTCACATTCAATCATAAAGTCCCTAGTACGAGCCTCCGAGGCCCAAGACATGCTTTGAGAGTGGTCCGGGACTAAACTGACAACTCAAGGAATTTTTACAAAACTTAAAAAATTTTTCCACTAAACAGAGGTCACACGCCTATGTGGTTAGGCTGTGTGGTTACACACGCCCGTGTCCCGACCCAGTGTAACTCTCTGACTTGTAACTCATGAACCAATTGAGATCATATGGCCAAGTCATACGCCCGTGTGCTAGGCCGCGTGGAAAATTAATTTTCATAAAATAGGTGCAAACTTTACATGGCCAGGGCATACGCCCGTGTTAGAGGCCGTGTTGTCCACACGGCTGATACACACGTCCGTGTCTCTATCCGTGTGCTCAATTCTGAGCATTCTATTTCTCAAAATTAAGGTGCAGTGGACACACAGCCAAGACACATGCCCATAAGGCAGACCGTGTGTCACACATGGCCTAGACATACACCCATGTGTCTACCCGTATCGACAAAATAAAGGGTATTTACCAAGCCATGTGCCGCCTTTATTCACACATACACTTACACAATGTTGATTTCATATAACATAGCAAACTTGGGCAACCGAACATCCACAATTAAGACTAATACATATCAATGAAATACCATCCACTATCATGCTCACAACATTTATCATGCCCCAACTGGATCATGCTAATTTCACATATACAAAGTATCATTAAACTAGTTTCATGACACCTATTTGTACATAAAATAATCATCCCACAAATAAATCACAATTCTAAACATTTCACATTCATGCTATAAATCATATTCCATCATACACCAAACATACCATGACCATAACACCAAAGACATTGGGACTTATATGAATATACTTAAGTTTACAACCATGTTAGCTAAAATGAGCCAATTAGCATGGCAAGGTACCAAATCAACCAATAGCTATTACAAGCTAATATGTTTTGTTACAGCCCATTTTTAGGGTTAAGCAGAATAGTGGTTTCGAGGCCACCAAATCCAACGAGTAGGTTTGTAAATATTATATTTAATATTTACTAGTTAATTGTGATTTTAAAAATGTTTTTGATATTGTGATTTTTGTTTTATAAGCGATTTATTAAATTCAAGTGGTATGACCCTAAGGTCAACTGGGTTTAGAAAATGAGGTATCGGGACCTTGTTTCTATAAATCGAGTCATAAATATTATTATAAATATTTATGTAGTGGAAATAAGATGGTATTAAAGTTTCGTTGAAAAATTTTATCGTTTCGATAGTTAATTAAGCAAAAAGGACTAAATCGCGTAAAGTGTAAAAGTTGTGTTCTATAAGCTAAAGGTATTAAATAGCTATAGAAATTTAAAGTGGAAGTCCTTATTTGGTAATTAGCCTATTAAAGAGATAGTGGGATATGATGGCTTAGCATTTAGTGTAATAAATAAAGTGCATAAAGGTTAATATTGTAAATTGGTTAAAAATAATAATAAAATGAATAAAATAAAAGAATCAAGGTGTCATCTTTTTCATTCTCTTTTTACCAGCCGAATATGAAGGCTTGAGAAGCCATGGGAGAAGCTTCCAACTTTCGGCTAATGCCTGGTAGGCATTTCTAGTCTCGTTTTTAATTATTTTTATATTTTTGGGATCGTTGTTGCTTAATCTATCTAATGAGGGGTTTTTTTTTTTGCAAAACCACTGAATAGTTTAATATTTTCCATTGATGAGTATAATAATGCTTTGAAGTTTAATGGAAGAATATGAGTCCTTGTTGATAGTTAAACACTTTTTGTTAAGTGAGTTTTTGTGAAATTGACAATTAAGGGCTAAATTGATAAATGTGAAAACTTTGTGGTTAAAATGTGAAATAAATGAAATGTGTGGCCTGCTAGAGACACTAGTGATATTCGGATATAGTAGAATTTTACTCAATTTCATGAATTTGCATTTTTATGATATAGGGACTAAATTGTAAAGAAGTTGAAATATTAGGGGTAAAATTGTAATTTTACTATAAAGTGAATTATGGACTGTTTTGATACCATGAACATTCGGCTAAGCTTAATTATCGTTAAAAATGGTTAATTTGCATGTTTTGAGCTCAGGGACTAAAATGAATAAAAGTAAAACTTTAGAGGCAATTTTGTAAAAATGAAAAAAGACCAAATTGTATGAAATGAAGTGTTTTACTCTCTAAATTAATATATTGAATGAAATTATTAATTTAGATCAAGATCGGGTGGAAAATCGAGGAAAATGGGAAAATTACCAAAATGCCCCTGAACTTTGGTATCTCTACAATTTAGCCAGGTAAGTTCGTATGCAATAAGCATTGTTAAATTTATGCTTCTAATGCTTTAATATCGTATAAATTATATATACGTGAATATTTTAATGCCTGACGACGTATCGACTAAATGTGGCACTTAGTGTGCGGGGCAATCAAATATGGCTCTCACTGTACGAAATATTCAGAATGACACTTAGTGTGCGAGATATTGAGAATGACACTTAATGTGTGAAATATTGAATGATTCAAAGGGCAATTATAAATTGTGATTGAATGATTAAATCGAGCAAAGTGAACAAGTATACATGCTATATTATATGAATTGTTTATGAGACGACTTTATAATGGTGATATTTGGGCTTTGAGCCTAGCAAGCCTTGTGCTGGTGAATTAAATCGGGCTTATGCCTAGCAGGCTTATTGCCGATGTATAAAATCAGACTTTAAGTCTAGTAGGCCTTGTGCTGGTGTGAGATACAAGCTTAGGCCTAGCAGGCTTTATGCCGGTGAATTACTATAAGTTTATGCCTAAAAGATTTATTACTGATATGGTAGTTGAATATGTTAAATGAGCTAAAATGATCAGCTATGTGATAATTGATTACCTATTTGAAAATAAGGTAAGTATATGTGCAAAGAATGTATTGTGATGTATATGGAAATGAAATATGATTATGTGCCAATGAAACATAAATGAATGAATAATATGTGATTTGTAAAGTTGCATATGTGAAATTTGTCAGATGCTATATGAATGAAAAGTGAATTTGATTATAAATAATCATACGAGATTCATATGAGAAAGATATATAATTAAATGTGTTATTTCCCATAATGTGTTCATTTGGCTATATGAAAGTGTGAAAGGGTTGATGTATGAAAATTTAATTGAATAAGTTTGTGGAAGTTAAAGTTGGTTAAGTGAGTAAGTATAAAATTGAATGATGATAATTTGATATGAGAACATGTTATGAAATTTAGAAAGGTTGTGTAAGATAGCATATTATGTTTACAGCATTGTAATGAAAGTATTTGTTATGTTAAATTTATTAAGATACGAGCTTACTAAGCTTAAAAGCTTACTCTGTGTTTTCTTTTTCTTATGTTTATAGATTTTCAAATATTTGCTCGGGTTGGAAGTCGATGGAGATGACATCACACTATCCTATTATCATTTCAGTAAATAATATTATGAGACTCGGTTATGTGGCATGTATAGGCTAGTATTGGAGTTAATTATTTTGAAGGAGTATGTATTTAAAGGCATGCGAAAATGACTTGCTTATTATGCTTAAGTTTGGTTTTACATTTTCTTAATTAAAATGTTTAATGAGTTTGGCTTTGGTAGTCGTTTTAATAGTTAGCTCATTTTGGAAATAGGAAATGTGGTATAATTAGAGTAGTGGATGATGGTATATTAACTTAACAGGTTCGGTTACTAAGTGGTAAGTAATGAATATGTTTTATGATTGTTTTGGTTGATTGTATTGGTTGGATTCAAATGGTTAATGATGGTAATGATTAAGTATGTTTTGGGTTAGTTAATAGGATAAAAATATGAAGTTTAGGTATATTAATATAGATATGAATTAGATGCACGTTGGAGTGTTATTTGTGTTCAAGTGCTAAGTATGGCTTTTATGTTTAGGATGAATTGAGCACTTGTATCTATATACATCATTAGTATGTTCGGCCATGTTATAATGTATTTAAGTTTCATATCTGATTGCATAATAATTCATGTAATATGATTCAATCGGTTTGATTATGAACTTGTGCAGAAGTTATCAAATGATATGTTTGATATACGATTAATGAGATAGAAATTGGCATATATTCGAAGTATGAAGTGTAATGATATATAATGGAATATGATTTTAATTATGAAAATGGCATTAATATGATGGATATAAGGAACTGAATATTGGAAGTATTAAATATGTGAACATGTCTTTGATATATACAGGTTTGGTTCGAATTTAGTAATTATGGAACATAATCAGTTGGGTTTTGATATATGTTTGTATTGAATTAGTTGGAATTTTTGAAATGTGCTTATTTGCGATATATGTTCAGTAAGGTTTGATTATTTCTGAATTGGAATTATGACCCATGTGTTCGAATTTATAATAAGTGAATTGTGGATATTTGAAATTGATAAGTTTTAAATGTTTATTAATTCTTGGTGTATGAAAGGTGAGGAATGAGTGTGCTAAACTGTGTTTTATACAGTAATGCCTCATAACCCTAATTCGGCAACGGATACGGGTTAGGGGTGTTACATGTTTGGCCAATCATAATGACACATATAACAAAATGACCAAGTCCCTATACATGCCATACTTTCAAATTGCTAAGATCATCAAATACCCAAAATAATAGTTTTGATAATGTGAGGTGAATCTCCGACGATCTCCGATCTGAGCTAGCTTGGCGACACTATAAAACATGGAAAATAAAAGGAGTAATCTATATAGCTTAGTAAGCTCGTATGCAAGAAATAAGCAACCTTACCATGAATATAACATTCAAATATACAACATAATTAAATGTAAATTTGCCATAGTCTCATGATCATAATTCATTCCATCACCAAATTTACCTTATTTTCATCATTTTAAGCATTTAACAAACATGAGCTTTACATACATACCTGAACCATCTCAAAATGAACTTACACATATTCTCATCTTTGACATACCCGTGAACCACTCAGAATAAAGATGTCAGATACTCGGGAAATTTGCACACTAAGTACCACATATGTAGCCAAAGCTACCCAATTCTCATATCACATAATTGCTCACTCTCGAGCTATCAACGGGCCTGCTCACACAAGCTTTCAGTCAAGACGTAGCTATGTGGTGCTGCTCACACAAGCTGTCAAGTATCTGCAACATATGCATGTATACTCAGCCATCGGTAGGACGTAAAAGACCAGCACCTAGATCACATAATCACATAACACATAATGACCCTAGTGACATGTCACTTGTATCCTACCCTATTCCTAAGGTTCAAATGGGATTAATTGCTTGTCAATTTGTCGTCGAACTCGTTCATAGAGTTATACTCATTCACATAATCAAACATACAATTCATGCAATATTAAAGCATTTAAGTACAATTATTCTAAAGCTCATTTTTAACATACGAACTTACCTCAGTACAAAATGACTAATAGTTTGATTTAGTCCACAACCTTTGTAACACCCCAAAATCTAGGCATTTACTTTTGTGTGTGTTGTGTCACATAAATGCATGCTTGCTTCAGTGGTTGAGTGTCTTGAGAAGTATTGGAGAGGTCCTGAGCTCAAGTCTAGGCTTGTGAAAAATTTTAATTTTTGGCTTGAAGGAACTCTGTCTTCTATTGGAGAGTTCTTAAATAAATGTGGTTGGGACATATCATAAAATGCCTACTGGTCTAGGGGATAAGGCGTGTGGAGTGGTTTAGGGGGTTTGAGGTAGTAACCCAAGAGGAGTTTTTATTTTGCTGTTGGCATTGGGGAGGTGTTGTTGTTTGACTAAAATTGAATGCTTGTGTGGTGGAGGAAGTTGTGGCTGAATTCTAGGTGGGTGTTGGAGTGAATTTCGGCTAGTTGGGATATGGTTAGGTAGAATGTGTTTGAGAAATCTTAGGAGTGTTATGGGGAGAGAAATTAGGAGAGGTTGGAGGGAGTTAGGAAGGTGTGCCATTTGGGGACTTTGTTTCTTTGCAATTTCAGCTTTGTTCTTTTAGCTAAGGAGGTGTTTTTAGTTCTATTCTTTCTTAGTCTAATATTGCATTTTGGGGCATTTTTTTATTGTGAATAGCAATTCTTCTCCTTTTCGGGTTAAGTCAGCATTCGGTTTTCTTGAGTGGCTGTTTCTTATCATTGCTGAATAGACACTATCCTTGTCTTTCCCCAATTGGTAACATTCTTTCTTCTCTTCTCACTAGTCTTGCCGATTACTCTTTCCTTTTCCCTTTTTCATGAATCATCTTCTTCTTCTCACTTTGCTGCTTGGGCCGAAAATCTTCATCCTCTTGTCTCACTTTCGATTTTGGCAAGTGACCTTGGTACATTTTAGTTTCACGATTCTTTCTCCTCTCCCTCAACTGCTTCCGTCTCATACATCTCTTTTTCCTTGTTCGGTTCTCCCTTTTCTGACATCATTCTCCCTGTCGTTTCCCTTAACACTAATATGCTCCCTTTTCTGTGTTGCTCTTGTAGATTAAGTTGTATTCACGTCATTGTTATTACGTATTAGGCCTACAATTTTCTTTGTCGTTATTGGGAAGTGGGTGTAATGGAGAAGTGTGGTGCTTCAAGTGCAACTCTAATATTAAATGGGGGTGATTTTTGTGTGTAGGGGGTCATTGAAGGCGGTTGTCATTCTTTTCCAGAAGCCGAAAGTGCAATTGTTATTGTTGGGGTAAGAAGTTGATGTTTGTTTTGAGACTTCGTTAAGTTCTTTTGGTATTTGAGTAAAGTAACTAAATAGGTTTATACTGATTTATCTTCAGGTAGAGAAAGTATACGGACCGTGGATTAACTCCAATCGCCTAAGGTGTGTAATCACATTATCTCTATTGTGAAACGACAAAAGCCGAAAAACTAGTATCATTGATGCCACACGGGCGTGCGCTCGCTCGTGTGGTCACCTAAACGCTAAAGCGCAAGCATGGGAATGTGGAGACCACCACGAGCGATTTCGTGGGCTTAGGTCGTTTTGGGCCACGTTGGGCCGAAATGGGCCGTGTGGGCCCCACAAGGGTAAACCGCACAGATGTGTGGAGATTATTGGGTCGGCTGTGTGTCTACACAGCCAAGACTATTATTTGGCTTATAGGGCCACACAAGTGTGTGGGCCCACGTGGGCCATATTATGGGATTGGGCCCATTTTTGTTGTTTAATTGTTAAGGTGGCACGGGTCGTACGAGACGAATGTGCACTTACTACTAGGTCGATAAGTACACCTAGACCCTAATTTATGTTATGACTGTTATACCCCTATGAGGTAAATGACAGAAATACCCCTATGTGATATATAAATGTTTGAGCATGCCATCTTATTTATGTACATTTATATTATGTTGCATTGTATGGGGTGGGATATATGATATTGGAGGAATTGTACTGAAAGGCTATAAGCCTATACTGGCAGCCCTATTGCAAATACTGTTTGTGCCGAGACCAGTACTATTCTGGAGTGTAGGGATGGGTGGGTCGATTTTATCCCCATATGAAGTGTAGGGCTGGACAGAGTGGAGTGTAGAGGATTGTTGGGTAAGATCTTTGTATGCATTTATGATACTGTATGGAGATGGGCTAAGACCCACACTGTTACTGATACTGTATTGGGCTAAGGCCACACTGATATTGCGACTGATATGGGCTTAGGCCCAGTTGTGTAACACTGTATGTTGATTACTTGATAAGTAGGGATTGCAAACTGAGTTTCATAAACTCACCTTTCGTTGCCTATCTGTACAGGTAATCCTTAGGTGAGTCGGTGCTGCGAAGGACTTGGAGATGGCCACACCACTGTTAATGCTTTCATTTTGATTTTAGTAAAAGTAAATTTATTTGGGTAAATTTATGTAATAATGCCGTTTTAAGTTTTTTTTATTTTTTGGGATTTTATTTAAATTGACTTTAATTTGTTAGCACTAGGACTCGGGTTTTAAAAGGCAAATGTTTTTCCACTACCATGCCACGTAACCTGTTTTAAAAGCGTCTGCTACAAACTATTTTCAAAATGTGGTAACAATATTAGTAAGAGATATGGTTTTGCTTAACAATCCTGAAATTTGTCAAATGAGTAAGATAAGTAGTTTTTCTAAAAGGACACATTGGGAGTTTAACACAAATTATCTTTATCCGATAAAACTATGTTTTTCCAAAACTCACTCCAATGTGCTATCACAGATTCGGCCATAACGTCTAGGCCGGGTTTAGGGTGTTACAACCTTATTCTTTCCCCGGTCTAGGTCAGAACCTCGTCTTTCTTGATCTATAATATCAAATTTAACTCATTCAATCATCACATTATTCAATTAAATCCCAAAAACACCTTATGGAAAAAATTACACTATTGCCCCTAACTTTTCAACTTTTTACATTTTAGTCCCTAGGCTTGTAAAATGATTTTTATTCGATTTCTTCATTATCCAAGCCTAGCCAAATATTAATAGTACCCATAGAAGCCCACAATTTCATTTATTCATATTTTTACACGCATTTTGCAACTTTTACAAATAGGTCCCCATTTGACATTTTCATCAAAAATCACTTGGTAAATATTGTTTATCTAACACCAAAGATGCATTTTCTACCATTAAACATCAAAATACACAAATATTCTTAGAATTTTATTTTCTTTCAAATTAGTCCTTGAAATAGCTAAATCAAGTTACAACATTCACAAAAACATAAAAATCATTAAAAACAGGACAAAGACGGACTTACAATCGAGCTTGAGAGATTGGAAAACCCTAGCTATGGTTTCCTTAGAGACATTCAGTAATGGGGGACTAAATTGGGGAAGATGACATCTTTTTATTAGTTATTTTTGCCTTTATTTACCAAATGACCAAAATGCCCTTCACTTAAAACTTTGAAATTTTATCTAACCATGTCCATTTTTGTCCATAAAAATTATAATGGTCTAATTATCATTTAAGGACCTCCAATTTAAAATTTCATAGCAATTAGACACCTCTAGCTTCTAGAACACACATTTTGCACCTACTGCAATTTAGTCCTATTAGTCAAATTGGACACCCTATCGATAAAATTTCTTAACGAAATTTTCACACAATCATTCAATCGTACTGTATACCTTAAAGAAATAATAAAATAAATATTTCTACTTTGGATTCCTGGTCCCGAAACCACTATTCCTATATGACCCAAAAACAGATTGTTACATGGAATGGGAGTAAATTGTATAAATTTCATTTTTCGAGCCTAAGGATGAAATTGGAATTTATGGAAAAGATAGGGACAAAATGGTAATTTTTATTGGGACATAAATTGAGCCCAAATGAATATGAAATGTGTGAAATTGATGATTAAAGTTATTTATATAGATTCGAACAACACAAATTCGAGGTTAGATCGAGGAAAGGAAAAGGTTTCGGATTAGTGGATTTTATACGCGAACTAGTGTCGAAGTAAGTTTGAGTAACTTAATCGAGCAGATAAATATGTTAACTTGAATGTTATGATTGTATGCAATATGATTTATATTTATGTGATAATTATAAATGTGTGAAATGATTACATGTTCGGAAAATTGGAAAAAGGGTAAAGGCTCATTTGAATATTGAATTTTGATGGATAAATATGATTGCCTTATAAAATGAGGTCTTGCATTGGTTGCTGATGGGATTTAGCTCAGACGAGTAATCCTATTGAACTCATTATAGAAAGGATTTAGCTCGAACAGGTAATCTTGATATAATCCATCTCGAGCATATGTTACAATTAGGATTTAGCCTGGACTGGTAATCCTGTAATATGATATATGAGTCGAGAGTGTGATCTTTGATTAAATGCCCTAATGGGTACTCTTGAATAAGAATTGACAGGTTATTTAATTGTACACCATGAGTGTACTACTTGAGTATCCATCGGAATTTCAATGATTCAACGGACAAAACTCTTGGCATGATGAGAGAATTATGAGATGAAATGATAATGTATTGAAAGAATATTGCATGATGAGCTCATCTATGTTTACTTGATTGATATGAATATTTTGAGACTAACATGTTTGATTGAATGCACGTGTTCAGGCAATTTTGTCAAATGGATGGAAAACATGATATTGTATGCTTACATTTAACAAACAGGATTGGTAAGTTTAGTTTTTGTTATACGAACGTACTAAGCATGTAATGCTTACTCTGTTTTTATTTTCCCTTGTTTTATAGTGCTCGAAAGCTCGCGAAGGTTGGAGATCATTGGAGCATCATCACGCTACCCATTAGCTTATTTTGGGTATATATAGTAAAATCATTTTGGTATAATGACATGTATAGGCTAACTTGGCAATAGATAGCCTAAATATGTGGTTTGTAATCTAGCCATTGGAATGGCTAGTAATGGTTGTTTTTGATATACTTGTAATGTCATACTATGGTAGCTACATACATGTTAATTGTTGTTCAAATTATGCCTAACATATGGAATATACCAAGGTAAGATCATAAACATGTATGCATGTAATGATATGCCATGTTGAATGATAGAGTTTGCTTAATTTGAATGCTTGAAACGGTTGGTATTTGGATGTGAGTTTAAGTGCAGGTCATTGGTGTGATTTTGGGTGAGAAATGAAGCTAGAAATGGCTTCATTTTGTCCACACGGGTAGACACACGGGTGTGTATCTAGACTGTGTGTGACACATGGCCTGGTACATAGGTGTGTGGTTAGGCTGTGTGTCCCTTGAACCTTAAAAATTGAGAAAAAGAATGCTCAGAATTGAGCACACGGGCAGAGACACGGGCGTGTGTCTCAGCCGTGTGTCCTACACGGCCTAGAACACAGGCGTGTGTCTTGGCCGTGTGAAACCTGCACCTAATTTTAAAAGAATTTAATTAACCACATGGCCTACCACACGGGTGTGTTGTATGGCCGTGTGCACAAGTCAGAGAGTTACACGAGGTCGAACACAGCTTGTAGAACGAGCGTGTCTTAGGGTCACACGGGTGTGTCCCTAGACCACACGGGCGTGTGAGCCGTGTACCTAGGAAAATTTTTGTAATTTCATGAAAAATTCTTAGAGTTTTTGATTAAGTCTCGACTTGATTCTAATGCTCATATTGGGCCTCGAGGGTCCATTTAAGGGACAATATGAATAATCTCGGTAAATGAATAGTAAATTTCATGAATTATCTAAAAAATGTTCTAAAAGTTCTAGTAATGCTTTGTAACTCTGTTCCGGTGATGGATACGAATTAAGGGGTGTTACACATACGACCAAACCACACGCCCGTGCGCATGGTTGATCGATTGATTCATAACAAGTAATAAATATTTATAATGAAGATCAAACCTAGACTAACTATTATCACAATGCAAAGGCAAGTGCACCTATCGAACAATAATATAGTAATGGCAAGACCGGGATATCATACCCAAAGGAACCAAAAGTACTAGTAATAACTATCTTTTTATTATTTAACCTAGAAATAAAGAGGGGTTGTTTATTAGATTGATTAACTAAACTAATTAACTGATTAAACTAAAGCAAAGAGAAAATTTAGAAAAAGACTTGAAAAAAAGTAATTGATAAAGACGACACCCAAGGAGGAATCCATCTAGATTTCACTTGTTATCTGACTCTGAACCAGACGATTTATTCACTTGACTTGATCTGTGAGACGCCCTAACCTATATTATTATCTTTTTCAAGACTAATAACATCTAACCCTCAATTGAATTAATCAAAATCTCTTTCTTAATTAAAAGCCCCTAGGGAAGCAGTAAATCGATCTATGGACTCCCATATTAGGTTTCACCCTAATCCGGGAAAATCTCGTAACCCTATTTCTAGGCACTCTATCAACTCCACTTAATTATGCCAAATCTACTCTTAGACAGGGACTTTTGCTCCTCTGCATAAGCACATCAAATCATGAATTAATACTCGGAATATTAACTCGAGCATTAAGAACAGATAATTAAGAACAAATCAAGTATTTATCATACAGTTCAGATAATAATAACAAGATTCATCATAGGTTTCAACCCCTTTAGGTATCTAAGGGGTTTAGTTCATAATAAAATAAGAGTACATCTCAAAAGTATAAAAATAACAAAACATAAAGAAAACTCTAAAACCCCTAAAGGAATTCTGAGAGAGATCTTCAGTCTTGGAGTAGCTCCGGCTTTTGGGATGGATCGTCTGGCTTCCTTCAAGTAATTTCGGGCGTGTGGCTCTGTACTTCAGAAAAGTTCTGGAAGAGGCGGCCCTTTCTAAGTCATACTTAGGGTGTTTATATAAGCTTTGGATTGAATTTTTTCCTCTCTAAGTATCCTTTTCCGTGTAAAATACAACTCCTTGAAAAAGGGACACGCCCGTGTTCCACGGCCGTGTGACGTGTTTGCCAGGCTGTGTTTGATCCATTAAATTGCATACGCCCGTGCGGGTCCATGGCCAGGCCGTGTGAATCATGAAAGCCTTGGTCGAAACCCTCGAAAGACACGGGCACGTGAGCAGCCCGTGTGGCAAGGCTTAGGCCGTGGCATCTTCTCAATTTGGTCCGTTTTATCCCTTTTTAGCTCGTTTTTGGCTCGTTTTTGACTCCTGACACTCTCCTGAGTACAAAACATGAAATAACTAGATTAAAAGTACCAAAATCCATAAATCTAGTAATAAACATCCATAAATATGCTAAGTATTTGGGGTAGAAAAATATATAATTTGACGTTTATCAAATACCCCCACACTTAAGCATTTGCTTGTCCTCAAGCAAAACTCTCATTTAATACTAGAATTCATTCCTTTCAATCACATAATCATTACTGATAATGTTACAAATTATTCCACAGAAAATCATACAGTGAGAATTCAACTATAGGGGCATTAAAAGCCTCAAACAATCTAAATCGAATATTTTGATAATAAAATCATAGGTAATCTCATTCCTCTAAGTAATTAACTTTAGTCCTAGATATACAAGAGATGACATCTTTACTAAAGATTCACTCAAATCACTCAAAGTGTTTAAGGTTCAAGATTAAGCATTCGATTGTCTAACATGAAAAGTTATTACTATCGGCTTGCATGAAAATCAATTCTCCACCACTTGTAAATGATATGATACACAAATCAAAAGGTCTTTGCATGGTTATAACGGGGTTTAGGTTACGGGTATGGATACAAGCTGAAGAGACAAAGGTTAGAATCGAGATAATTTCAATATATTACCCCACTATCAAAAACTTAATTACTGAATCACAAACAAATATCTAGAACTATATTACATGAGCTCTCTCTTTTTTTCATGACAACTTTAGCTTGCTGAGGATTACAATAATAATACTGAGTTTTTTTTAAGAACAAATCAAGTCAATACAATATAGAAATCATACTTCATGATTCAGTAACAAAAAATGGTGAATATAGTGAGGTAACAATATTAAATTTAATCTCGATAAAAAAGGGTAAATTAAGTAAGAGTATTTCAACAATAATGGGTTAATGGGTTAATGATGAGGGTTAATAAAAAAAAAGGTTAGTAGGCTCAAAGGGGGGTTCACTAAGGGTTTAATTATGTGGGAAGGCTTTTTATGGACTAAGTGGGTTAAATCCTAAGTGCCTTTATCATCTCAGTATATCAAATCATACGTGCGATCTCGACATGTATAATCGAAGCAAGTTCTAGAATAATAGTTCAATGTTGACACACTCAAACCACAAAAGAAGTGAGCAAGAAAGAAAGCTATATGCTCAAAAGGCTCAAAAATCTCACCAAAAATTTGGGTTTTTGATGTCATTCCTGTATACTTAAGATTTCAAGATAATACCTCAATTTAGGAAAATAATCTAAAAAATTTTAGTTCTCAAAATATCAACTTATCATGCTCGATTCTCTAATTTCCTATAATCAAATAATCATGCATAATTCCCATGGTCTAATTCATGACATATCAACAATAATTATAGATCAATCAAAATTCATTCGATCAAGATTATGAGAAAATCACTTAAGCACAAGACCAAATTCAGGGATTTGAGAATAATGCAAAAAGTTAGGTTTCTTGTTCATGTTCACCCCCTACACTTAAGATGTACATTTCCCTCAATGTACAAAGATAGACTAATCAAAATAAAGGAAATCATAAGAGGGAAGGAGGTGAAACTCCCTATTATATAGATGCAGAGCTTGATTCTGAGGCTGGAGTGTTTGGGGAAAGTGGTAGCTGCCACTGTTCTTGGCTAGATGAAGAAATTGGGTCGTTGAACATCACACTCGTTGGGTATTATTCCCTATTTGTTTCCTCATTCCGTAAAATATTCCTAGCAGCTTTGCTTGGAAGTTTGTAGAATCATGAAGAGCGTATTAAGAGTTGGTGTGGAAGAGAGCGTAGTGGGATTACTTGTTAGAAATACCAGAAAAATGAAGAAAGTAAAATTTACTAATATAGATATTTCTTTCAAAATTAAATAATAAAATTGAAATAAAAATAAAAAGAAAAAGAAAAAGAAAAAGAAAAAGAAAAAGATAAGAGGAATCAATGATCCTCGTCAGTGGGGCCCCTCAGATGGTGGCGTTGGAGTGGCGATGTGTAAGTGCTGGCACAGTTGCTACGTCATGGCCTGCATGTCGTCCATCTGTCTGTCACGTCACCGATATCGCTCGTGAATCATCTCGAACTGTGTAGTGCAATACTGCTCGAAGTGAGCGAATCGATCAGAAAGGTGTGCCAATGAAGCAGCCGCATGAACTGGTCGTTCCCTAGGTGGCTTGGTAAAAGGCTCCTCGTGCTGCGGGGGGACATAATCAAGAATGTCCTCAAGATCCTCCTCTTCAATGGCATGAGTGACACGATACTGAGGAGGATCGGTCCAAGTCGGCGCTCGATCATCCTCATGTGTAACATAGCCGTGATGCGACATCTGACCTATCAGTGTAAGCGCTGATGACTGGGCCACGGTGTTGAGGAGGCCGAAGTGTCTGGAAAGGAGCGTCACATAGGGGCCGATAGAGATTACTCCCTTCCAATGCCGCTTAGTCTGATGACGAATGGCGAAAGCGATGAAATATGCCAAGTCAGTCACGTGTGCATTCGCCATGCACCATAAATAGTAGGCGTCATGGGTGTTGACGACGCCGATGCTCTCTCTTCTTCCAATCTAGGTGAGTGCTAATATGGCATGGAGATATCGTACAAAAGGGGCGAGAGCTGAGGCCTTCGAGCTGCTGGGGTCGTAGGTGGAAGAGAGTGCTGCCAAAGCCTTCCAGCACAAAGAGGAGGAAATGTGGATATCGCATGGTAGTGCATTCATGTCCTCCTCCTCTATAAACTCATCGGTGTAAAGCCCCAGAGCGACTCCAAACTCTAGGACACTTATCGCTCAAACTAGACCGCCTAATCGAAAGTGAACGGTGCCGAGGTTGTCATTTTTCATCATCACCACCTGTAAATGAAAAGTAGAGCATAATTCTAAAGTTAGCTCTAAATAAGTGGGTTCAGTAATAGCGAAGAACCGTTCCCATAGGTCTGTGGTCAGGAGGGCGCGGATTGCATCAACTAGCTGGACTTGCTCTACGACAGCCTAGTCAATGCAGTAACCTGTAGTGAGGGGTTCCGCCTGTAGTATCTGAAAGAGCTCCTTTTGCGAAGCTTGCAAAAACTCAAGGAATGGGTGCCGAACTTCGGCTGTAGCAAGTATCGAGGAAGAACTCGGTCCCCTATGTCTCTTTGAGGATGGGACCACGGCCTTCTTGCCTCTTAATGTGACAGCCCAAAATTGACCCTAGTCGGGAAGTGGTTTCGGGACCACAAAACCGAGTCTTATAAATAATTAAAGATTATATTCTGTGTTTATGATGTGCGTAAATGCTTGTGTGATAGTTCCATACTTTAATTTGGTCAGTGTCTGTGGAATTTATTAGTAGGGACTTATGTGAGACAATTTAGAAATATGCTAGGCAAGTGTTCAAGTGGCCCATTAATATATGTGGGAAAGTGTTTGTCCTTGCATGTCAAATTAGCCAAATTAAAGCATAGTGGCTGGCCATGCTATGGGTGGAAACATGTCACCAACGTGTTATGCTAGTGATGTATGCTAAGAAAAATAAAATAAAGAGCATGGTAATTAAACAATGAAAAGGAAGGGTGATGAAAAAAAAATGGTCTCATCCATACCCCCCCTTGTTGCCGTGAGTTGAGGAAAGAAAACAAAAAAAAAATGTGTTCATTCTTGAACACCTTTGGCCGAATAGAGGAAAGAAAGGAAGGGGAAGAGCTTGAGAAAATCGGCTATGGTGGTTTGCTAGACTAAGGTATGTTTGATGTTGTTCTTGAGATGCATGCATGTTTTAGTAGTTGACTTGAGTTCTAAAAACCCATGGTTCAATTTTGTGGATTGATGATGATTTTGTGTTTTGCCATTGATGAGTGCTTGAGCTTTTTGATAGTTGTTGATGAAAAGTGAAAGATATGTTAAAGATTAATATGTTAAATTAAGGCTTGGTAAGCTAGCTATTAAGGTGAAATGCTAATGTTAGTATTTGATTTGGTAATAATCTGTTTGGGGACAGCAGCAGTAAGGTGATTTTGGAAAATCGCCATAATTTGTAGGAGTTGAATTAGAAGCTGAGTGAATTATGCCATTAAATCTTGAAGAGTCTATTTTCTTACAAAAGAAACTATAAAAACAAAAGAGTTACCGATCTTGAGATATTTGAAGTATTGTGGGGCTGAGTCAAAATGACTACTAGATTCCCTGTTCTGTTTTTAGGAAATCATTATAAATTGTACAAAAATGATTATAAGATAAAATTTATATGCTTAGACTCCTTAATGAGTCTAGTTTCAAATGAGATCAAATACAACACATTTTGAATTCTGTAAAATGAGAAATTTGATTCGTAGTGAAGAGTGGTCAGAATAGTCAAACAGTGAAACAGGGGAAACTTTAAGAAAAATCTGGTATTGATTGGCCAAGCCAAAAATTCTGAAAATTTTATGGATGGAAGATATACGAGTCTATATTCATGGAAAATTAACGGCTAGTGATTTGGAGTTTTGTAGCTCCAGTTATAAACAATTTAGTGACTACTGCTCAGGAAAACAGCTCGTAGTGAATATGTGATTTTGTTGTAAACATTAATGAAAATTTGCCAATGAGTTATTTATTGACTATTATAAAGCTTACTATAATCTATGTGTGTGAAGGTCAAATCAATATATATATTATTCTGAAAGTAATACTTGAATAGTCGATTAATGACTATTTTAAATTTTGTTGAACTTAAGCTCAAGAGCAAAAGGGAACTAGATCCGATAAAGGCAAAGAAAAGATCACTGAGTAGTCGAGTTGGAACCGTCTTACCCAACACAAGGTAAGTCATTAAGCATGTAGTTGGTATTATTTCAAATGGTCATAATGTTTATGTATTGATGCTGAATGGAATGAATAAATATACATATATATATATATGCATGTACGTATGTGATTATGAAATTGTTGAATGAAAAGAAAAGAGGTAAGATGTACTGAGTTGTTGATCTCGGCACTAAACGTGCGGGTATAACCATTTATGACCATGAGATTGGCGCTAAGTGCGCGGGATTAAATTGTACAGCACTAAGTGTGCGATTTGACTATGTTGCACTAAGTGTGCGAAATGAATATGATGCACTAAGTGTGCGAATTGACCATGCGGCACTAAGTGTGCGAGTTTGACTATGTAGCACTAAGTGTGCGATTTGATTACGTAGCACTAAGTGTGCGAGTTGATTATATAGCACTGAGTGTGCGGACTCAATATACATTCGTGAATCATTATGGACACTATGTGTGCGACACTATTGAGTCGATCGCGGACAGCGGATCGGGTAAGTGTCTTGAGTACATGGCTAATAGGTGCTATGCTTATACTTGGTGTTGAGCTCGGTAAGTTTGAACCTATGTGACAACTATACTTGAAGTCACGTACATAAAATTTATCGTAGGATGGGTGAAAGGCCGTTTAGTCGTTTGATTGTAACGAAAATAAATTGATTTATGAAAATGCTTCAATGTCCTATTGATGAGTATATGGAATGTGAATGCATGAATTGATATGAAATTGAATCGATAGGTTGGAGGAACTATGGTATGGTTCGGAATGGATGGAGTAATTAGCCTCGTTCCATTTTGTTTTCTCTTGTGATAATGTTATTGATGGATGGTAGTGCATAGCTTATGACTTACTGAGTTATAAACTCACTCGGTGTTTCCTTGTCACCTATTCTAGGTTTCTTGGACACATTTCTTTTTGCGTGATCGGGCCGTCATCGAAGTCATCACACCGGATAGCAAGTTTTGGTACTTTCTTCTTAGTTGGCTTAGAAGAACATTTTGGCATGTATAAGCTATTACGTTGTGTTTGAACTTTGGCATGTAAACTTTAAGCCATGCGAAAATGGCACGAATGTTCGATTGAGTTGGATCAAGGGTAGGCATGAAATGGACCTAGTTACTTTCGTAACAGATGCTGGCAGCAGCAGTGTCATGAGATTGAAAAATCACTAAAAATAGTAGGAGTGGAATTAATTGATGAATAAATTATGTAATCGAAGCTCGATGAGTCTGTTTTCATGAGGAAGTAACGAAAAGATCATATGGGTAGTATATTAAGAGATAATCAGATTTTTGTGTGACAGGGCCAGAACGGTTTCTGGATTCCCTGCTCCGACTTTGGAAATTCATTATAAATTAACCAGAGATAATTAGGGATCGTACCATATATGTATAGATTCCTCTCTGAGTCTAGTTTTCATAGAAACAAACGGCATCAGTATTGAAGCCCCGTGCAGGGAGACATCCAAGTCGTAATGGGAAAAGGTCAGTGTAGTCGACCCCTGCAACATGGGAGAATTTGACTAATAAACTGTACTAATTGGCCTGACCTAAAATTCTAGAAAAAAATACATAGATGGGCACATGAGTCTAGTTTCTGGGAAAAATTACGAAACTGATTTTTGAGTTACGAAACTCAAGATATGATTTTTAAAACGACTAGTACACAGATTGGGCAGTGTCTGGAAAATAAATTTTATAAGGGGTTAAAGTCAGTTAACACCTCGTGTTCGACTCCGGTGTCGGTTTCGGGTTCGGGGTGTTATATTTGATTGGTATTAAAGCCAGGTTTAGTCAGTTCTAGGACTACCATAGCACGTATGAGTCTAGCTATACATGCCTTAATGTTAATGTTTAAAAGGGTGATGACTTCTGACGGTTGAAATGTTTTTGTTTTGATTAGTAAATGGATCCCGGTGTAGAAAGAACCCTAGCGGATGACGTTGAGAGCGTAGCGGCTGCTCCTGCACAAGGGACGCCGCCTGTTGAACCTCAGTCATCTGCGAATAATCAAGGTGAGGGGGCTAAACAAGCCTTCTTTACCATGATGAATGAGTGGGTCGCGCAATATGCCCGAACCAACCCGGCTGTCCAACAATTCCCAAATTTGAATAATCCACCCCAAGAGCCTGTAATGCCATCAGTCGCTGATCCTGTGAGGCTGAGTAAGCCACCTGTAGACTTGATTAGGAAGCGTGGGGCCGAGGAGTTCAAGGCCATAGTAACTGATGATGCCGAAAGGGGCCGAGTTCTGGCTTGATAACACCATTCGGGTGTTCGATGAATTGTCATGCACACCTGACGAATGTCTAAAATGTGCTGTATCTTTGTTGCGAGACTCAGCCTACTATTGGTGGAGGACCTTGATTTCCATAGTCCCGAACGAGCGAGTAACTTGGGACTTCTTTCAAACGGAATTCCGAAAGAAATTTATTAGCCAACGGTTCATTGATCAGAAGCGTAAGGAGTTCTTGGAACTCAAGCAAGGCCGTATGACTGTATCTGAATACGAACATGAATTCGTAAGACTCAGTAGGTATGCCCGGGAGTGTGTAGCTGATGAGGTTGCTATGTGCAAAAGATTCGAGGAAGGATTGAATGAAGATTTAAAGCTACTAATGGGTATTTTGGAAATAAAAGAATTCGGAACACTAGTCGAACGAGCCTGCAAGGCGGAAGAACTTGGAAAGGAGAAGAGGAAGGCTGAATTTGAAGCTAGAGATTATCGTAAAAGATCGATGGGTAAAGCTCCGTTCTGAGCTGTAAAGAAGTTCAGGGAGGACATTAATAAGTCGAGGGCGACTGCGGGAATTTCCATCAGGGCAAGACCATCTATGGGCTCCCGAGCTACTTCGGTAGCTAGCGTGGGCAATAATCGTCACGAGAAACCTGAATGTCCCCAATGTGGAAGACGACACCTAGGTGAATGTTGGGGCAAGTCTACTAGCAGGGCCTGTTACGGATGCGGTTCGAAGGACCACTTCATTAGAGATTGCACGGAGCTGGATGAGAAGAATAAGATTCAAGGTGCAAGACCTAGTGGAGTGACATCTAGAGGTAGACCACCGAGAATTTTAGGAGGCAGGGGTGGTAGTCAGAGGGGGGCCTCTGATACGGCCGATCGAGCCGAGAACCGTACTCCTGCTAGAGCATATGCCATTCGCGCACGAGAGGAGGCATCCTCCCCCGACGTCATCACTGGTACCTTCACTCTCTTTGATACTAATGTGATTGCATTGATTGACCCTGGTTCTACTCATTCATATGTATGCGAAACCTTAGCAACCAGTAAGACTCTACCTGTTGAGTCTACTGAGCTCGTAATTCGAGTATCAAACCCTTTGGGTCAATGCGTACTTGTTGATAAAGTGTGTAAGAGATGCCCTCTAATAATCCGAGAATCCTGTTTTCCGGCCGATTTGATGCTTTTGCCGTTCGACGAGTTTGATGTTATTCTTGGTTTGGATTGGTTAACCGCGCATGATGCGGTTGTGAATTGCAAAAGCAAGACTATCGATTTGAGGTGCGCAAATAACGAAATAATCCGAGTTGAGTCTGCGGACTTAAGGGGGTTGCCAGCTGTAATATCAGCAATGTTGGCCCAGAAATATGTAAGGAAAGGGTGCGAAGCATACCTCGCGTATGTACTTGATGACAAGGAGTTAGAAAAGAAACCCGAATCGGTGCCGGTGGTTTGTGAATACCCGGATGTTTTTCCTGAAGAGTTACCGGGTTTGCCACCTGTTCGGGAGGTAGAGTTTGGTATTGAGCTTGTACCTGGAACTACGCCAATTTCGATCGCTCCGTATCGTATGGCACTAACCGAGTTAAAAGGGTTGAAAGCTCAGTTGCAAGAATTGACGGATAGAGGTTTCGCTCGACCGAGTTTCTCACCTTGGGGTGCACCAGTATTGTTCGTGAAAAAGAAGGACAGAACCATGAGGTTGTGCATTGACTATCGTCAACTGAATAAAGTGACGATAAAGAATAAGTATCTGTTACCGCGTATTGATGATCTGTTCGATCAATTAAAGGGAGCATCGGTGTTTTCAAAGATAGATTTGAGATCGGGTTATTATCAGTTGCGGATTCGAGATTCGGACGTACCCAAAACTGCTTTCAGAACGAGGTACGGTCACTACGAGTTCTTAGTGATGCCGTTCGGGCTCACTAATGCCCCTACGGTGTTTATGGATTTGATGAATCGGATCTTCAGGCCGTATTTGGATCGGTTCGTAGTTGTGTTTATTGATGACATCTTGGTCTATTCAAGAGATGAGACCGAACATGCTGAGCATCTGAGGCAAGTGTTGCAAATTTTGCGGGATAAGCAGTTATATGCTAAGTTCAGTAAGTGTGAGTTCTGGTTAAGAGAGGTTAGCTTCTTGGGTCATGTGGTATCCGTATCGGGTATTCGAGTTGACCCGAGCAAAATTTCAGCCATACTTACTGGAAGCCTCCGAGAAATGTTACCGAAGTCCGGAGCTTTCTAGGGCTCGCCGGTTATTACCGACGATTTGTCAAAGGTTTCTCGATGATAGCCACACCAATGACGAAGCTACTTCAAAAGGATGTTAAGTTCGAATAGACGGAGAAATGTCAGAAAAGCTTCGATCAACTGAAAACTCATTTGACTGAAGCTCCAATTTTGGTGCAACCCGAATCGGGTAAAGAGTTTGTCATTTATAGTGACGCATCCCTACTTGGGTTTGGTTGCGTATTGATGCAAGAAGGTCGAGTTGTGGCCTATGCGTCAAGACAATTGAAGCCACACGAGAGAAATTATCCGACCCATGATCTCGAACTAGCCGCCATTGTGTTTGCATTGAAAATATGGCGACATTATTTGTTTGGTGAGAAGTGCCATGTGTTTTCGGATCACAAAAGTCTCAAATATTTGATGACTCAACGAGACTTGAATCTGCGACAAAGACGTTGGCTTGAGTTGTTGAAAGATTACGAGCTTGTCATTGATTACCACCCGGGAAAGGCTAATGTGGTTGCGGACGCCTTAAGCCAGAAATCACTGTTTGCTTTGCGAGCGATGAATGTACACTTGTCTGTTCTACCTGACAATGTGTTAGTAGCTGAATTAAAAGCCAAACCATTATTGACTCATCAAATTCTTGAAGCTCAGGAAGTCGATGATGAATTGGTTGCAAAACGAGCTGAGTGTGTTCCGAACAAGGAATCGGAGTTTCAGATTGATGATGATGGTTGTTTGAGGTTTAGAAGTCGTTTGTGTGTTCCAAGGAATTCGGAACTCATTCCGATGATTCTGAACGAAGCCCATTGTAGCCGAATGTCAATTCACCCGAGGAGCACGAAAATGTACAACGACTTGAAACGTCGGTTTTGGTGGCATGGTATGAAGCGAGACATCTCCGACTTTGTTTCGAGATGTTTAATATGTCAACAAGTGAAAGCGGAACATCAAGTGTCTTCAGGGTTACTTCAGCCGATCATGATACCCGAGTGGAAATGGGACCGAGTCACAATGGACTTTGTGTCCGGACTGCCATTGTCCGCAAGTAAGAAGGATGCGATTTGGGTTGTTGTTGATAGGCTGACTAAGTCGGCTCACTTTATCCCCGTGCGTACGGATTTTTCATTGGATAAACTAGCCGAATTGTATGTTTCTCAGATTGTGAGATTACATGGAGTACCTATTTCTATCGTGTCGGATAGAGATCCGAGATTCACCTCGCGATTTTGGAAGAAATTGCAAGAAGCTTTGGGTACCAAGCTGCATTTTAGCACCGCTTTTCATCCCCAAACCGATGGTCAATCCGAGCGGATAATTCAGATACTCGAGGATATGCTGAGATGCTGCATCCTTGAGTTTAGTGGTTCATGGGAACGGTATGTACCTTTGATTGAATTCGCTTACAACAATAGTTTTCAATCAAGTATTAAGATGGCACCTTACGAGGCTTTGTACGGTCGTAAATGCCGTACACCATTGTTTTGGACCGAGCTCGGTGAAAGTAAAATTTTCGGAGTTGATTTCATTAAAGATGCCGAACAGAAAGTAAAGGTAATCCGTGAAAGTCTGAAAGCAGCCACAGATCGTCAGAAATCGTATGCGGATTTGAAACGAAAAGACATTGAATATCAGGTGGGAGATAAAGTGTTTCTTAAAGTTTCGCCTTGGAAAAAGGTACTTAGGTTTGGCCGTAAGGGCAAGTTGAGCCCGAGATTCATTGGGCCGTACGAAATCTCCGAACGAGTGGGGCCAGTTGCGTATAGATTGATTTTGCCCCCTGAGCTTGAAAAGATCCATGACGTCTTTCATGTTTCGATGCTTCGACGCTATAGATCTGATCCATCGCACATAATTAGCCCATCAGAGGTTAAAATTCAAGCCGATATGAGTTATGAAGAAGAACCGATGCGTATCCTAGCTCGTGAAGTGAAGGAGTTACGAAACAAAAGAGTTCCGCTAGTAAAGGTGTTATGGCTCAAACACGGGATCGAGGAAGCTACTTGGGAAACCGAGAGCTCGATGAAAGAACGATATCCAAACCTATTTACCGGTAAGATTTTCGGGGACGAAAATTTCTTAAGTGGGGGAGAGTTGTGACAGCCCAAAATTGACCCTAGTCGGGAAGTGGTTTCGGGACCACAAAACCGAGTCTTATAAATAATTAAAGATTATATTCTGTGTTTATGATGTGCGTAAATGCTTGTGTGATAGTTCCATACTTTAATTTGGTCAGTGTCTGTGGAATTTATTAGTAGGGACTTATGTGAGACAATTTAGAAATATGCTAGGCAAGTGTTCAAGTGGCCCATTAATATATGTGGGAAAGTGTTTGTCCTTGCATGTCAAATTAGCCAAATTAAAGCATAGTGGCTGGCCATGCTATGGGTGGAAACATGTCACCAACATGTTATGCTAGTGATGTATGCTAAGAAAAATAAAATAAAGAGCATGGTAATTAAACAATGAAAAGGAAGAGTGATGAAAAAAAAATGGTCTCATCCATACCCCCCCTTGTTGCCGTGAGTTGAGGAAAGAAAACAAAAAAAAATGTGTTCATTCTTGAACACCTTTGGCCGAATAGAGGAAAGAAAGGAAGGGGAAGAGCTTGAGAAAATCGGCTATGGTGGTTTGCTAGACTAAGGTATGTTTGATGTTGTTCTTGAGATGCATGCATGTTTTAGTAGTTGACTTGAGTTCTAAAAACCCATGGTTCAATTTTGTGGATTGATGATGATTTTGTGTTTTGCCATTGATGAGTGCTTGAGCTTTTTGATAGTTGTTGATGAAAAGTGAAAGATATGTTAAAGATTAATATGTTAAATTAAGGCTTGGTAAGCTAGCTATTAAGGTGAAATGCTAATGTTAGTATTTGATTTGGTAATAATCTGTTTGGGGACAGCAGCAGTAAGGTGATTTTGGAAAATCGCCATAATTTGTAGGAGTTGAATTAGAAGCTGAGTGAATTATTCCATTAAAGCTTGAAGAGTCTATTTTCTTACAAAAGAAACTATAAAAACAAAAGAGTTACCGATCTTGAGATATTTGAAGTATTGTGGGGCTGAGTCAAAATGACTACTAGATTCCCTGTTCTGTTTTTAGGAAATCATTATAAATTGTACAAAAATGATTATAAGATAAAATTTATATGCTTAGACTCCTTAATGAGTCTAGTTTCAAATGAGATCAAATACAACACATTTTGAATTCTGTAAAATGAGAAATTTGATTCGTAGTGAAGAGTGGTCAGAATAGTCAAACAGTGAAACAGGGAAAACTTTAAGAAAAATCTGGTATTGATTGGCCAAGCCAAAAATTCTGAAAATTTTATGGATGGAAGATATACGAGTCTATATTCATGGAAAATTAACGGCTAGTGATTTGGAGTTTTGTAGCTCCAGTTATAAACAATTTAGCGACTACTGCTCAGGAAAACAGCTCGTAGTGAATATGTGATTTTGTTGTAAACATTAATGAAAATTTGCCAATGAGTTATTTATTGACTATTATAAAGCTTACTATAATCTATGTGTGTGAAGGTCAAATCAATATATATATTATTCTGAAAGTAATACTTGAATAGTCGATTAATGACTATTTTAAATTTTGTTGAACTTAAGCTCAAGAGCAAAAGGGAACTAGATCCGATAAAGGCAAAGAAAAGATCACTGAGTAGTCGAGTTGGAACCGTCTTACCCAACACAAGGTAAGTCATTAAGCATGTAGTTGGTATTATTTCAAATGGTCATAATGTTTATGTATTGATGCTGAATGGAATGAATAAATATACATATATATATATGCATGTACGTATGTGATGATGAAATTGTTGAATGAAAAGAAAAGAGGTAAGATGTACTGAGTTGTTGATCTCGGCACTAAACGTGCGGGTATAACCATTTATGACCATGAGATTGGCGCTAAGTGCGCGGGATTAAATTGTACAGCACTAAGTGTGCGATTTGACTATGTTGCACTAAGTGTGTGAAATGAATATGATGCACTAAGTGTGCGAATTGACCATGCGGCACTAAGTGTGCGAGTTTGACTATGTAGCACTAAGTGTGCGATTTGATTACGTAGCACTAAGTGTGCGAGTTGATTATATAGCACTGAGTGTGCGGACTCAATATACATTCGTGAATCATTATGGACACTATGTGTGCGACACTATTGAGTCGATCGCGGACAGCGGATCGGGTAAGTGTCTTGAGTACATGGCTAATAGGTGCTATGCTTATACTTGGTGTTGAGCTCGGTAAGTTTGAACCTATGTGACAACTATACTTGAAGTCACGTACATAAAATTTATCGTAGGATGGGTGAAAGGCCGTTTAGTCGTTTGATTGTAACGAAAATAAATTGATTTATGAAAATGCTTCAATGTCCTATTGATGAGTATATGGAATGTGAATGCATGAATTGATATGAAATTGAATCGATAGGTTGGAGGAACTATGGTATGGTTCGGAATGCATGGAGTAATTAGCCTCGTTCCATTTTGTTTTCTCTTGTGATAATGTTATTGATGGATGGTAGTGCATAGCTTATGACTTACTGAGTTATAAACTCACTCGGTGTTTCCTTGTCACCTATTCTAGGTTTCTTGGACACATCTCTTTTTGCGTGATCGGGCCGTCATCGAAGTCATCACACCGGATAGCAAGTTTTGGTACTTTCTTCTTAGTTGGCTTAGAAGAACATTTTGGCATGTATAAGCTATTACGTTGTGTTTGAACTTTGGCATGTAAACTTTAAGCCATGCGAAAATGGCACGAATGTTCGATTGAGTTGGATCAAGGGTAGGCATGAAATGGACCTAGTTACTTTCGTAACAGATGCTGGCAGCAGCAGTGTCATGAGATTGAAAAATCACTAAAAATAGTAGGAGTGGAATTAATTGATGAATAAATTATGTAATCGAAGCTCGATGAGTCTGTTTTCATGAGGAAGTAACGAAAAGATCATATGGGCATTATATTAAGAGATAATCAGATTTTTGTGGGACAGGGCCAGAACGGTTTCTGGATTCCCTGCTCCGACTTTGGAAATTCATTATAAATTAACCAGAGATAATTAGGGGTCGTACCATATATGTATAGATTCCTCTCTGAGTCTAGATTTCATAGAAACAAACGGCATCAGTATTGAAGCCCCGTGCAGGGAGACATCCAAGTCGTAATGGGAAAAGGTCAGTGTAGTCGACCCCTGCAACATGGGAGACTTTGACTAATAAACTGTACTAATTGGCCCGACCAAAAATTCTAGAAAAATAAATAGATGGGCACATGAGTCTAGTTTCTGGGAAAAATTACGAAACTGATTTTTGAGTTACGAAACTCAAGATATGATTTTTAAAACGACTAGTACACAGATTGGGCAGTGTCTAGAAAATAAATTTTATAAGGGGTTAAAGTCAGTTAACACCTCGTGTTCGACTCCGGTGTCGGTTTCGGGTTCGGGGTGTTACACTTAATGATGACATAAGGTACCAAAAGCTGTTGTAGGGTGGTGCACGGGCGTGTTGAAGGGAAGCACGAGCGTGTGGTGTGGGGATACAGCCGTGTGGAGAAAAAAATAGAGGGAAAAGAGAGAGGAAAGTGAGGATTGATACAGGGGGAGTGGATTGTAGGGTGGTTTGGGGGTTGGGGAAGTGAGAATCTGGGTAATGTGTTCAGAATAGGGATTAAGGAGTGGAGAAGGGGAGATTTCGGCTAGGGTTTTGAAAGAAAGAAGAAAATGAACAGTGATTTGCTTATATAGAGGAGGTGCACACGGCCTAGGGCCACGCCTGTGTACTCTGAAGGTGAGCCCGTGATTTTTGAATTTTGCAATTTAGGTCATGCCCGGTAACTATCCCACGCCTGTGTGTCTAGGGCATGTGTGGTACACGACCATGTCACACGGTCGTTCCTAGCTTTGTTTGCTTCTCCCACGCCCGTGTGTTAAGGTACCGTGCCCGTGTATTGTTGTCCATGGTTTAACACGCCCGTGTTGAAGAAACAGAATTGAGCCTTGCCCCTGGCACGCCTGTGTTTTTCCATTCCCACTCCCGTGTTCACCTATTAAGTTCATCCACGGCCATGTCGCACGGCCGTGGGGATTTATCGCATCCCGTGCTTTGGGTAAATCATGTCCTACTTCCACACGGCTGTATCGCACGACCGTGTTTCTACCCCTGCTTGGCTACGGCCTTAGGCACACCCGTGCCTGGTCGTGTGTGTTGAGAAACTTTACAGTTTGAAGATAAAGTTAATAATTCAAAGTGTTAAAAATAAAGAAATCAAAATATGTTAGTGCTTGGCTTGCTTCCCGAGAAGCGCTTATTTATAGTTTAAACTCGACTTACCTCTCCGGTAAATGGTCAGGGTTGTTCGAAGAGTTTATACTCCTCATTCCTGCTATCAATCTCATCAAAATATGGTTTTAATCGGATGTTGTTAACCTTAAAGTGCTGAACTTGGGGTGACTCACCTCCACCGTACCGAATGGAAAAATATTGAGTACCGTAAGAGGGATTTCCTCTTTCGGTGTGGTAGTGACAATGTGGGGATCTGCGGCATCTAGTAAGACTTTATTGCCAACCTTAAGTTGATTAGGATAGGCATCGAGCTTGTTTTGGCGTAGTTTCGATTTATCATGTGTTCTCGGTTTGTGTGCTCGCCATTCGTCTAGCTCCTTTATCTGTAGCCTTCGTTCTTCATGATTATGTTCTCTATCATTTCTAGAACATGGCTCGTGAACTTCTTTGAAGCTTAATTTCTGCAAATTCATATTGTCAGTTTTAGTAGATTGGTGTGGACTATTACCTTCAATGTTCGATGTGATGCCAGAATTACGAGCTCGAAAGGTGATCGTTTTGTCTCCCACACGAAGTGTAAGCTCACCTGTGCCAACATCAATAATTGTTTTAGCAGTTGCTAAAAACGGCCTTCCTAAAATCAAAGGGGTGTTATTATCCTCCTCTATGTCTAGAACAACGAAATCAACGGGAAATATGAACTTATCTACTTGCACGAGTACATCTTAAATAATACCCCTAGGGAATCTTATAGTTTTATCTGCCAATTGAATGCTCATCCTAGTTTGTTTAGGTTTCCCAAGACCTAGTTGCTTAAACATTTTGTAAGGCATTACGTTAATATTAGCCCCTAAATCAGCTAATGCATGACTTATATCTAAACTACCAATTAAACAAGGAATTGTAAAACTCCCTGGATCTTTCAATTTTTGGGGTAGCTTATTCTGTAGAATAGCTGAGCAGACTGTATTTAGCTCCACATCCAATGCTTCGTCCAACTTCCGCTTATTTACTAAAAGCTCTTTTAAAAATTTAATTGCATTTGGCATTTGCGACAAAGCTTCAATAAACGGTAAGTTAATATGTAATTTTTTCAAAAGTTTAAGGAATTTACCGAATTGTTCGTCTGGGCGGTCTTTCCTTGTCGCGTTAGGGTATGGAACACAAGGTGTATATTCGACAGTCACTAGTTTGTTTGTATTTTGACCTACCTCATCTCTCCCTTTGCTTACCACAGTTTCTTGCCTCGGTTCTGGTTCAGGCTCAACGACACCTTCGTCATCTTGAGTATTAATTGCGTTGAGTTGTTCCCTTGGGTTAGGTTCGGTATTACTTGGCAAACTACCTTGTGGTCATTCAGAGATCAGTTTGGAAAGCTGGTTTATCTGAGTTTTGAGTCCTTGGATCAATGCTTGTTGATTTTTAAGTGCTGTCTCGGTATTTTGGAAATGGGTTTCTGACATTGATATGAATTTTGAGAGCATCTCCTCAAGGTTCAGTTTCTTCTCTTGTTGATAAGGTGGCTGTTGAAAACCCTGATGATTTTGTGGCTTTTGATTCCCTTGACCACCCTAGGAGAAATTTGGGTGGTTCCTCCAACCTGTATTATAAGTATTACTGTATGGGTTATTTTGAGATCTAAAGTTATTGTTACCCATATAATTGACTTATTCCTCTTCGGTTGTGGGATTGAAAGATTGATATTCTGTATGCACACCTCCACCGCTTGAGTCACACCTCATTACTGGATGTACCTGCGTAGAGCCAAGTAAACCATCAATCTTTTTGTTTAGAAGTTCTACCTGATTTGACAGCATAGTAACTGAGTCGACGTTATAAACACCGGTTGTTTTTTTTAGCTTAGTCCTCATGAATTTCCATTGATAGTTATTCAGTGACATTTCTTCAAAGAATTCATAAGCCTCTTCAGGTGTTTTGTTGTTGATGGTTCCGCCAGCAGCTGCATCAACCATTTGCTGAGTCGAGGGATTCAGACCATTGTGGAATGTTTGTACTTGCGACAAAAGCGGTAACCCATGGTGAGGGCACCTTATCAGTAAGTCCTTATATCTCTCCCATGCAACGTAAAGTGTTTCTAAATCCATCTGCACAAAAGAAGAGATATCATTACGTAATTTAGCCGTTTTAGCTGGCGAAAAATATTTTAGTAAAAATTTCTCGGTCATTTGTTCCCAAGTCGTGATAGAACCTCGTGGTAACGAGTTCAACCACTGTTTAGCTTTATTTTTCAGTGAAAAGGGAAATAACCAAAGACGAATGACATCATCAGAAACGCCATTTATTTTAAATGTATCGTAAAATTCTAGAAAGTTTGCTAAGTGAGCGTTGGGATCTTCATCCTGCAAACCATCAAACTGAACAAACTGCTGTATCATTTGAATTGTGTTAGGTTTAGTTCAAAAGTATTCGCAGCTACAGCAGGTCTAACTATGCTAGATTCAGTTCCTGTTAAAGAAGGTTTAGCATAATCATACATTGTGTGTGGAGTAGGATTTTGATTAGCCGCAATTGCAGGAGGTAGCTGATTGCCTTGGTTTTCAGCCATCTCTTCGGTTGGGGGTTGAGTATCGTCTTCTTGCTCATTCTCCGTGTATCGTAAGCTGCGCCTTATCTCTCTTTGATTTCTACAAACTGTACGATCGATTTCTTTGTCAAAAAGTAATGGTCCCGACGGGTTTCTTGTAGTCATAAACTATAAAAACCTGCCAAGAGAAGGAAAAAAATAAATTAATAAATAATAATAATAATATTGCAAGAAAAATAAATGGCTAAAGTAATAAAAATTGAGCGTTCCTAATATTTTAGTTCCCCTACAATAGCGCCAAAAACTTGATCGCGTGATTCGTAACAAGTAATAAATATTTATAATGAAGATCAAACCTAGACTAACTATTATCAGGACGCAAAGCCAAGCGCACCTTTCGAACAATAGTATAGTAATGGCAAGACCGGGATATCGTACCCAAGGGAACCAAAAGTACTAGTAATAACTATCTTTTTATTATTTAACCTAGAAATAAAGAGGGGTTGTTTATTAGATTGATTAACAAAATTAACTAACTGATTAAACTAAAGCAAAGAGAAAATTTTATTATTTCCAAATTTATGCATGTGTTTATGAACAAAATTTATCAATTATACTAATTCAAATCCATTCATCATTTGATTTATATATCTTCTACCTTTCAACCATTTTAACACACTTCAAACATGATATGGCACTATATAATTACATCAAAATGCATATAACACTAGCCATTCCAAAGGCTAGTTACAACCAAACATATGCATGCCTCCATTAGGCACTTTAAACTATACATGCCATTATGTCCAAAATAAGTTTGCTATTTATACCAAAACAAACTTGAGGATAGTGTGATGATGCTCCGACTGCTCTATAACCTTTACGAGCTTCTGAGCACTATAAAATAGAGAAAAGAAAACTGAGTAAGCATTTCAAATGCTTAATAAGTTCGCATAACAAAAATTTAACTTACCATATATTTTCGTTTAAGATAAGCACACAAAAATGCATCCAAGCAATTTGGGTAATAGCCTAAAACACAACTTCATCAATCATGTTAGTCAAATAATTCACATAATACTAAGAAAATGGATGATTTCATTGTTTCATGATTTTCATATACATATGCTTTCCATATCATTAATCCATATTACATGTACATTTCTATGACAAATCAAGTTCATTTTAGCCATGTCTGAACTTTACCAGTTGAATTTATTTCAAATATCGATGGGTACGCTCATGTAGTACACTTAAAGCGTACGAAATTGAAATTCGTCAATTCATATCCAGGGGTACCCAAATAGGGCACATAATCAGGAAGCACTCCCTCGAGCCATGTAACAGGATGCTCATGTGAGCCATGTATCAGGAAGCTTATCCGGGCTAAATAGGAAACTCATAAGAGTTTAGAACAAGAAGCTCATTGAACTTAACAGATAACTCCGAAGAGTTATTAACAGGGAGCTCCAGATAACATAACAGGGAGTTCAAGCGAGCCATATCAGGAAGCTTATAAGAGCCTATATCTAGACACTTACAATGAGCTGTGTTTGTGTCCACAATTGATTGTTGGATCACAACTGATCGAATCATGTAACAGGACACTCACAAAGGGCTGCGATAGTGCACAACACATGCAGGATCACTACCAATTAGGATGCTCGAGAAGGCTTTTAACAGGATGCTCGTCCGAGCTATTCTGTCCGCAACATATGTAGGACTATAATCAATACAAAAAAATGTTGTATCCATCACATTTCATTATTCAAACAGGACTTATCAACTATCAAACAATATCATATATGTGATTAATTCCATACATTCAACATTTATGCAATTCAAACAAATACAACATTCGCTTTAAACATATTAATATACATAATTAAGTTACACAAACTTACCTCAATACTTGTTCGTATACAGAAATCTACTAATCTGGCACTTTTTCTTTTCCTCGATCTAACTTCGTATTTGAGTTTTTCGAATCTAAATAAATAAATTTAACATCAATTTTATCCTTTTCATACTCAACTGAACTCAATTCACTTCCTAGGTAAAATTACTATTTTGCCCCTATACTTTTCACAAATGATGATTTCATCGCTAAACTCGGAATATGAAATTCATGAAATTTAATTCTTATTTCAAGCCTAACCAAATTTTACATGTTACAATAAAAGCCCATGAATTTCAAAAAAATCAGAATTTTTCCGTTGGCTTTACCACTTTTCAATTTAGTCCCCAAATCATAATTTCATCAAAATTCTCCTTCTAAAAGTTGTTTATCTATTAACAACCTTTCATTTTCTACCATAAATTTCATATTTCAGCATATTCATCCATGGAAAAATTTCAATATTTTGATAACTTTATAAATTGATCCTTAAAGTAGATAAATTAAGCTATTCTAAACTCGAAAATATAAAAATTACAAAAAAGGGACAAGATTACTTACCCAATTAAGTCAAGAAAGCTTGCTTTCTCTTTCCTAAGGTTTCCATGTATTTTTTTGGGGAAGAAGATGATATAAAATGATGATATTAAAAATTTGTTTATTTTATCATCTTTTATTTATTTATATTTCCAATTTAGTCCTTTTTATTTTTCTAATTTTCCATGGATGAATCATCAAAAATATCTACTAACTTTTCTTAATGGTCTAGTTACCATATAAGGACCTCAAGTTTTGAATTTCATAGCTATTTGATACTTATAGCTACTAGAACTCAACTTTTTCATTTTATGCAATTTGGTCCTTTTCACAATTAAACATGCAATCGAAAAAAAATTTCTTATCGAAATTTTCATACATCTTTCCCATCATAATACAAACCATGAAATATTATTAAAATAAATTTCTTTTTGACTCAGATTTGTGGTCTTGAAACCACTGTTCCGATTTCACTAAAAATGAGCTGTTACATTTACATTAATATTTTTGGGCTTGGTTGCGAAGAGAAGGGAGTCTGATCTTTTTGATAGTTTCAACTGCAACATGTCTGTATAGTGGTTTACCGTAATGATCAGTACGACATATATTTTAGCTCTGCTGCATATTAACATTTGAATGGCTTAGTCCACATACTTGGTATGTAGGGTTGGATGGACCTTTTGAGGTCCTATGTGGTGTGCTTGGTTGGGTGAGCTTAATTAGCTCTTTTTGGGGTGTGATTGGGGGACGGAGAGGTGTTTGGCTGGTTGGGTGGGTTTCTATTACTTGTTGTATTCATTCCACATTCTGTTTGTCTATCTGTTTGATTACGAGACTAACTATTTATAGCTCGAGGTGCTTCAGTACTGATACGTTTGATTTGTTGTGAATATTATTCGTACATCGGATTTCCATTGAGTTTTATTTTTTGTGACATTTTAATGATCATTTATCTATCGTTTTTGAACTCACACTGAGCTCGTATAGCTCAACCCCCTTAGTTTATCCCTTTGCAAGTACCCTCATTTTCTATTATTGGACTTGGCATGCCGGAGGTCTCAGACAACCACGTTTTAGAATCAACTTTAAAAGTATTTTCATATTTTCTGCATTTATAAATAAACAGTTTAAATTGTAAGTTTTAATTTGAATATAGTGGTACGAAATGTTGTGTTATACGCACGTAAGCATCTTTTGGACTAAAATTTTTGTAATATCAGGATTTTACAACTGAGAGTGAGTTTTTACGTAACTTTAATACCGATTGTTCCCTGGTTGGTTAAACTAAAATTTTCCTACCATCACTTCGATGATCAATGTAACCTCCGAGATTCGGTCTAAACTTCTAGGCCAGGTTTTGGGGCATTACAACTCTAAAATTACCAACATTCATAATGAAATTTACTATCAGTTTCTCTTTGTAAAATAACCACACTCTTTTAAATCCATTTACAAAACTTATGCAATAATTAAAATAGCTTCATCAAGAAACAAATGAAAGAATGTGAAATACACAAAGTTCATATCTAAGCCTAATTGGTTGGTGATGTGTGTTTTCTCGTTACTAACTAAAAATACAACAAAGGCAAGTGCATCTATCAACAAATAGTATAGCTACGATGATTAAAGATATCATATCCACGACAACTAAAAGTATTAGTAATTACTGTTTTCCTATTATTTAGCCGAAAAATTGGAATGATTGGTTTAAATTAAGATTACTAAATTAATTTAACTAAAGAAATCAACAGAGAATGAATCAAAAAAATAATCGAGTAATAACCAAAGAGAGAAACAATACCAAGGAAAGAATCCACCTAGATTTCATCTATTATTATGAATCTGAATTAAATGATTTATTCAGTTGGTATCTTAATCCATAGAAATCCCTAAATTATGTTAATATATCTTTTGAGAGTAAGAGAAACTGACTCTACATTGATTAATTAAAATTTCTTTCTAATTAAAACCCCTATTGTCGCATTCACTCAATTTATTGATTCCCCTATTAGATTTGATTGTAATCTGGTAGATTTATGTCTTCCTTTTTCTAGGATTGCATGCAACTCCACTCAATTGTGCTAGATCTACTTTTAAACAAGGATTTTTCCTCCTCTGATTTAACCACCTTAAACATTAATTAGTATCCCAGAAATATTAAAATAAGAGATAAGCACACATAACTAAGAACAAGAATCAAATATTTATCATGTAAAACAAAAATCAAATAATAGAATTCATCATAGGTTTCATCTTCCCTAGGTATCTAGGGAATTAGTTCATAATTGTGAATAAAAACATCTCAAAGTCAGAATAACCATAAGAAATAAAGAAACTCATAAAAACTTCAAAAGAAATTAAAAGGAGGTCTTCAATCTTGATGGAAATCTGCTTCAGAGTTGGCTCAAATGGTGTTCTTTGAACTATTTTCTTCAATATTCTCTGATGACCCCCTGATTCTCTTCTTCTATTTGGTATTTATAGTTAGAATGCCTCAAAAGCCTAAAAATTGTGTTTTTCCGCGTGTTTGGGGTGCAAGATGTGAAATCGACAAGGCCTGGAACAAGGCCATATGTCTATCTCGTGTGGCTCACACGGTTGTGTGTCCAGACCAAAAGGGAAGGTCTAGCCCCTGTGACTCCTGAAATCTACTTTATTTTTCTGTTTTTTGCTCCTTTTGCTCCCAAATGTTCTCCTAAGTATAGAAATATGAATTTAAAGGATTAGGAGCATAAAATTCACCAATTTGCATAAATAATTAACCAAAAACACATTAGGAATGGGATTAAAACATGTTACTTTTATCACTTATCAAATATCCCCACACTTAAGCGTTTGCTTGTCCTCAAGAAAAATCCTCAACTCACATTAAAGTTAATTTTACTCAACTTGTAATTCGCATAAATAATATCTCAATATAATTCACAGACAATCATACATTGGCAATTCAACTAAAAGGTCACTAAAGATTCAAAAAATCCAAGTCAAAATTTTTTAAGCACGAAAATAAAGGTGTCCCCCCTTCTTTAAGTAATTACCTTTAATTTAAAATTAACAAGAATTGACATCCTTACTAAAGATTCACTCAAAGCACTCAAAGTGTTTAAGGTTCAAGAAATATGCACTCAACAGTTGAACAAGAGATGTCATTACCATAAGCTTGCTTGAAAGTCAAATCTCCACCACTATAAAATGATATGACACACCAATCAAAAAGTCTTTAAGAGGTTGTAATGAGGATTAGGTTAAGGGTGCGGAAAAAGGCCAAAAAAATTGATTATAATCTAGATCGAGTTGATAAATTACCAAACTAGAAACAAAATAATCAAATGCTGAATTAAAAGAAAGTGCACCAATCAATACAATTCAAGAAAAAAATGAGCTTCTCAATAAAATATGAAATTAATTATTCAAGCTCAATCAACAAAAAAAATTAATCAATATATTTATTTTTTTCGATTTTTTAACTAGAATAATAAGAATTAATTCAACAATTCGAACTAAAGAGCATAGTTAGGAAACTAACCAAATCAAATCTTAACAAAAAGGGAGTCAATAAAACGGGACAGAGTCACAACGAAAAAATGAGTTATGGGTTAACATTCATGGGTTAATCAAGAAAAGGTATGTTAGGCTCAACAGGGTTCACTAGGGGTTAATTCAATAGGCAAGATTTTTATAAGTTAAGTGGGTTAAAACCTAAGTGCCTTGATCATCTCAGTATATCAAATCAAAGGTTCGGTCTCGACATGCATAATCGAAGCAAGTTCTAGAATAACAAATCAAGTTGACACACTCATAACCAATAATAAAATGAGCATGAAAATGTATGCTCTATAGGCTTAAAAGCTCACAACAATACATGGTTTTGATGTCAAACTAGCAAATTTAAAACTTCAAGAAAATACCTCAATTCAGGGAAACAACCTAAAAAAAATTATTTATGAAAAATAACTTATCATGCTTGACTCTCTCATGTCTTAAAGATTAAATCAACCAATGCACAAATATCTACAAATCAATCCAAAACAACATCAATAAAAATCTCAAATTGACAAAAAAATTACTCTACTAGAAGTATGAGAAAATTACTTAAACGCTAGAAATAATTCATGAATTTTTTAATAATTATATAAAGAACCTTCCCACACATAAGAAGTACATTTTCCTTAATGTACAAACATCTATAAGCAAAGAATAAGTATAATATAATAGGAGAGGGAGAAAACTAAAACTGTCCTAAATATGAATGAAATCGCCAGAATAGTGAAAACTGGAATTGTTGGCAAATGAAAATGTAGTGCATGGTTCCGAGAAAAATAATAAGAAAATAAACACAAATAATGAAGAAGATTAAGAGGTTACAAACTTAATTAGAAACAACCATAAAAATAAAAAACATAGTTCTAAAAAGATAAATGAAATAAGTCTAAGAAATAAAAATAAAACAACTAAAAACAAAAATAAAAATAAGGTTAAAAAGAAAAGAAATAAAATCAATGATATTCATCGTGAAAGGCATCAAGATTGTGAGGCGCTGGTGCTGAAGAAGAAATATGGAGATGTTAATAGATCTGCTGCAATATCGCATCAATACTATCGAATCGCTCAAAATAGTGCCTCTTAAAACGAGTGAACTGCTTGGAGAGGTCTACTAGGGTGGTTGCAGAAGTAGTAATAGGGTAACTTGGAGGTGGATGATGAGATGGATCCTCGTGGTGGAGAGGGACATCATTAGTAAAGTCTTCATGCTCATCTTGAGGGTCAGAATGAGATAGTCGGTATCGTGGAGGATCCACTCCACACAGTCACTCGATCATCTGCATGTGACTCATACTCAATAACCCTTGCAGGGACATCTGTCCAACTAGTGTAAAGGAGGAGGACAACTCTAAAGTGTCGAGGAGACTAAAATGTCGTGAGAGGCGAGTCACGTAAGGGCCTAAGTAGATAGGACCCTTCCTACTATGTTTTGTCTAATTGCAGCAAGCAAAGGCGATGAAGTATGCAAGAACGAAAGTGCGCCCCGTCACCATGCTCCAAAGAAAATAAGCATCTAATGTACCAATGACCCCGATGCTCTTCCTCATACCGATCAACGTGTGAGCCAATATGGCATGAATATAGCGCAAAGCTGGAGGAAGTGAAGTCACCTTCGACCGGCTCAGGTCATAGGTTATCGTGCTAGCCGTAAGCTCTATCCAGCATAGAGACGGTGAATAACTGATGTGCCAGTATAAAGTAAGGAACCCCTTGGCACTCATGAACTCCTCGTTATAGAGTCCTAGGGAAACTCTGAAGTCTGGGACGTTTAGATGACGCGTCATAATGCCAAGTTAGAAAGTATTAGTGCGCGACTCATCTTGGCTCGACATCACATACTGAAGGACGAAAGTCAAACGAAACTTGAGGGTAAGCTCCGAGTAAGTGTCCTTGATGATGGAGAAGAATCAGTCCCAAGGGGCTGTAACGATCAATGCACGGAATCGATCAACTAGGTGAATCTAGTCCAAGGCTGCCCAATCAATACATCGACCTAATCCTAATGGCCACTGTCAAAGATGCTGATAGAGGTCCACTTGAGGAGCTTGTGAGCATCGTATACACGGATGACTTACATCGATGGTGGGACCTGAGGAAGCGGTCGCACTCGGAGTCTTCTGCTTTTTTGAAATGGGATTTGCCACGTCTATTTGTCATGATGTGCTTAAAAATGATCAAATAGCCCAGTATGAGAGAAGCAATAAAATAAGTATCACCAATTAAGCAAACATAAAGGTCAGTGAATCAACATGCACATTAAAATATGTCACTAACAATCATCTCATGACAAACATCAAAATCCAAGCTACTTAAATAGAAAATCTACACCTAAAACAATATGTATTATGACCAATCATGCAAAAACTAGTTATTAAATCTACTAAGCATGCAAACTATTCAGAAGAAGAAGAAAAATAATAGTAAGAAGAATAACAAGAATAAACTCAATTTAATGCTAACAATAATAATAAATTAAAAATAAGAAGAGTAAAGAGTAATAAGAATAACAACCAAACTAAATAAAATAACTAAATAAAATAACAGTAAAGAGTAATAAGAATTAGAACAAGAAAATTAATATGAAAAAATAATAAAAGTAAAATAAAAGAAATACAAAATAAAATAAAATAAATTAGAATAAAAATAAAATAAAATAAAAATGAAAAATGGTAAATGGTAAATGGTAAATGGTAAATGGGGAGGAAACCAATGAATGAGCGGTGATTGGAGTTATTGGGAGGCGGTGGGCACGGCGGTGGGTGCAAGAAACGGATATGGTATTGTGCGAGGTGGTGGCTACTCGATTAGGGATGGCTTAGGGTTGTTTTGGCGAAGGAGAAAGGGAGAGGGGACGGGGGAGCTGCATTGTCGAAGAGGAAAGGGGCGGTCAGTGATAGGGGTGGTCGTAGGAGTTCAGCGAAGTGGAAGGGTGGGTTGTTCGACTAGGGGTGCGACGAGGTGAGGAAGAAAGGGAAAGAGGCGTGTGACTTGTGCGTGTGTGGTGGATGGTGGAAAGGGGGAAAGGGAGGGGAAGAATCGCGAGGGAAAAGAAGGGCGGGAGGGAGGATCGGGGGTGGTGGAAGGGGCACACGGTCGACGATCAGGAAAGGGGAGGAAAAAGTTTGTGTTGGTCAATGGTGAAGGGGAAGGAGATTGGTGGCAGCTAGGGTAGGAGAAGAAAGATACTAAGCAAAAAAAATTAGGGTTTTTGGGCTCAAAAGGGGGAGAAGGTCATGTAAAGGCCCGTGTCGGGCCGCACGCCCATGTGGTGCTTCCTCAGCCTGTGTGATGTTTTAAAATTGAAGCCCAGTGGTCACACGGCCATGTGCCAAGCTATGTGTGGTCATCCTTCGCTTCTCCCATGCCCGTGTACGAGGCAGTGTAGAGCACACGGTCTCACACACGTTCGTGTGACAGGCTGTGTCTTACACACGGTTGTGTCTATGGCTCGTGTAACTCTCTGACTTGTAATTAAATTTGAAAAATTAACTCCAGTATTGACACGACAATGTTGCTAGGACGTGTGGACCACGTCAAGCTATGTAACAATCAAAATTGGAAAAATTAAGTCCTAGGACTCACACTGTAATGCCCCGTACCCGAGACCGTCGCCGGAGTCGAACACGAGGTGTTAACAGACTTAATTCATTACTTAAACAGCTCAAACAATTTATTTTTAAAATTTTCAGTCAAGCTAACAATCTGCATCACAGTCTCTTAAAAATTCATATCTCGAGTTACGAAACTCAAAATCCAATTTCGTAAATTTTCTCTAAAACTAAACTCATATATCTATTTACTAATTTTTTTCTAGAATTTTTGGTCAAGAAAATTAGTACAGTTTATTAGTTAAAGTCTCCCCTGTTTCAGGGTTTGACTGCTCTGACCTCTATGTATTACGAATCAGATATCTCCCTGTACAGAGTTTCAATGACTATTCCATTTGTTTCTAATAAAACTAGACTCAATAAGGAATCTGTACATATAAATCATGACTTCTAATTATCTTTGAACAATTTATGGTGAATTTCCAAAGTCAGAACAGGGGATCCAGAAATCGCTCTGGCCCTGTTTAACAAAAATGTAAACATCTCATAAAATATAGCTCATATACCTGTTTCGCTTCTTCCATATGAAATTAGACTCATCAAGCTTCGATTACATAACTTATTCATTATTTAATTCCATTTCTAATATTTTTAATTATTTTTCAAATTCACGTCACTACTACTGCCTGAATCTATTTTATGGTAAATTTTACCTATTTCATGGTTTCCATGGATTAGCTAGCAATTTGACATACATAACACCAAATATGATCATGATTAGCCATTCCAATGGCTAATCATTACCAAGCATTTCCATACCACTCAATAACCATATCATAAGACCATATATACAAAATGATTATAATGCTATACATGCCATACTCAAAATATACAAGCCATTATGCCAAGATGGTATACGGATAGTGTGAGCGAGCCTCCGACCGTTCCTGATTTCCGAGCTGGCTTGTCAAAACTACAAGGAATGAAAAGGAGGGAGTAAGCATAAATTCTTAATAAGTTCACATGCAAATAGAAAGTAACATAACCATATAAGCAAACATAAAACATCATTTGCATAATCATCACCAAGACATTCATATCACATTTTCATTTATCATCTTACCATATTGTTGTTATATCGATTTTTCAACCCAAGGGTTAAGTACATACCTGTTTTTAAGTACCCATTTCACAAAACTTACCAATACGTCCCTTTCATCTTGAGTATTCCTCCATTTCAGTAGAACTTTACCCGTTGAACACATCGGAATATAATTCGGATACATGGAAAGTTTGCACATAAGTGCCACATATGTAGCCAAGCTACCATGTAACCCGCCCATAAGTGAACTCAGACTCAACTCAACGAGCTCGGGCGTTCGCATCCATAAGTGAACTCGGACTCAACTCAACGAGCTCGGATGCCTATTTACATCTCACGAACTCGGACTCAACTCAATGAGTTCGGACATTCGCACCCATAAGTGAACTCAGACTCAACTCAACGAGTTCGGATGCCCAAATATCCCAGTGACATGTCACTTGTATCCTAATCCATTCCTAAGGTTCAACGGGACATTTTTCCCAATCATGTGTCTCAACCATCTTCTACGGAATGCTGATACCGGTACTCGGTAGTATTTCACATTTTCCAAGTATATCACATAATTTGACATATTATCAAACAATTATTACAAGTATAATATTTCATAATAATTATCATATCATTTAAATAACATTAAAACATTTAAAATAATAACTATGTTACCAACATTTACATATGAACTTACCTCGTATGCGAAAATGGCTACTTTTACCATTTCGTCCACAACTTGGTATTTTCCCCATTTTAGCCTAAATTTCAGTTTTCCTTGCTCTATCATTTAAAATATAGTCTAATTAGGACTCACATTATTCAAATTGACCCAAAATCATATTTTTGAAAAATTATAATTTTGCCCCTAAACTTTCGCATATTTACACTTTTGCCCCAAAGCTCGTAAATTAAACTTAAGCCTATTTTCTTATGTTTTATGACATGCTGATCATTTTTCCCTTCTATGGCAACATCAAATTCTCACTCTAACATGTACTTATGACTATTAGGTATTTTTACCGATAAAGCCCTTTTGCTCGTTTTCACTTAAAATCGAGTAGCACAAGTTGTCTAACATAATTTAAAACCTCATATTCTATCATAAAACACCAAAACACACAAATTTCACCTATGGGTATTTTTCCAAATATAAACCCTAGGTTAAATTATTGCTAGCATAAGCTAAAACGAGCTACCGGGACTCTAAAAACGTAAAAATTATTAAAAACGAGGCTAGAACGGACTTACAATCGAGCTTGGAAGCTTGAAAAACCCTAGCCATGGTTTCTCCTTGCTATATTCGGCCATGGGGTTGAAGATGAGAAAAATTGGCCTTTAATTTTGTATTTTAATTCATTTTACCCCTAAATGACCAAAATGCCCTTACTACTAAACTTTCCAAAAATTCCATCCATGTCCAATTTTTGTCCATAGACTTAAAAATTGGTAAAATTTCTATTTAAGACCTCCTAATTAATATTTCAAAACAATTTCATACTAGAAACTTCTAGAATGCAAGTTTTGCAAATTATTCGATTTAGTCCCTAATTTCAATTTAAGCACTTTATGCATAAAATTTCTTCACGAAATTTTCACACAATCATGCAATCATATCATAGGCCTCAAAATAATCATAAAATAATTATTTCTATCTCGAATTTTGTGGACACGAAACCACTATTCCGACTAGGCCCAAAATCAGGATATTACAACTCTCCCCCCTTTAGGGATTTTCGTCCCCGAAAATCTTACCAGAAAAGTGGTCTTCACTTTTAATCTCATATTCGATGCCGAATAACTTTCACTTAGGCTGTACCTCCAATACATCTCTTTAATTTCTCATATGATCTGAAAGCTTACAGTCTCAACTCTCAACTGTTCTTAAATTTTCAACCCTTCTCAGTTTCCCATGATATCATGACATAAAACCTTGATCTTAACTTGATTAATGGAGATTGGAATTCCAAGAAATCCAACAATCAAAGAGACCTAAAATTCCATGAATATGATGAGTAGGAATTCATTCAATACAGATATGATTTATAGATCTCGCCAAACATTTAACAATAGGATACATCACATTTTCCTCTTTCCGCCATGGAATTAATTCTGATATGGCCTCAAGAATAATCCTTCTCATTTCCATCCCACTATCAACACTGACAAGGATAATTTTGATAGATTCCAATGCTCGGCTTTAACCCCTTTAACAACTCTGATTTTATGTAACATCGAAAGCTCTAAACTATCACATTACCTCACTGTCTTGAAACACATCACAATTCATACAACGGTACATTACTGAAAGTCAGGAAGTCTTTTCTCAATGTAGACTAGTCTAGTTCAGACGCTTCAGTTACCAATATTCTCATCTATCCGAACTTTGTCAACATGTAATAAACTTTTCAGCTTTCACAAGATGGAAACCTTATCATTCGTAGTGACTTAAACTAATATCCAACTCTTTCTAATAAATATACACTTCTCGTTCAAACTATTTACTCTTTTATCCATACAAAATGAAATCCTATTATCAGACTTGGGAAAAAATAATCCTGACATAATTGTCACATGAAATCTTTCAAATAAATAATTTACCATACCGACTGAAACTCGCGCTTTTATCACCTATGCCTTTACTGATGTCAAATCCTTACACAGAAATTAGAAAAAATCCCAATACTAAAATCACCACATTACCAATATCAAATTAGAAGTATAGTCATATTTGACATGATTATCACGAGCTGAAGAACCCACTACGAATATGAGTCATAATTGACAAATTATGGAACAAAGATAATAAGAAAACCGAATAAAGAAATCCAAGATAGAGAAACTCGAAATAAAGAAATCCAGAATAAAGAGATCCAGGATAAAGAAACCCAAGATACGATACTATGCTGGAGAATCGAAAACCAAACTCATAGAGAAAATACGGAATACCCCGATAATTCTTCAAAGAAAGAAAGTCCAAAAGAAAACATCATTTAATCCTACTGAAATCAAATATAACAAGATCAATATATCTTCTCATACATATATATTAGATGAAGCATCAAGTAGAAGAAACAGAATCATAATATCATACGTATTCTCTCATCAATTCTTATCAGACGAAATGAAATAGAATACCCGATAAACTAGAGCAATATAAATTATAAACCAGTCAGACTACCAATGCTTTCATCCAACACCAGAATTAGAAGACATTCCCATATAACAAGAATTTCTTCAGAAGATCAATAGCCATAGAAATATTTCTAAGAACGGGTGAACACATAGAACATCTTAAAAGAGACTGCTAAATCTGTCCAGTCATAACTGTCACACTCAGATAGTTCACATTTCAAATATCATTTCCCCAACTAGTTCTGCCGTCACAAATTTCATATTAAACCATTCACTAAAGAATGCCAGTTCTGAATAAATTTGGATTTACACTTTTCTCGACCTTGCACCTGAGTAATTCGATTTACCAAAGAGAACTCCTTCTCTAACTAGGACAGTGCATAATTCCAATAATCTTTATATCAATCCGATACTTTACTGGCTCTAACTTTACTTATCAGCTCATTTTCAATCTTTGATCATACTTATAATTATTCTATCACTGAACTCTTTGGGTTCTCAACCGGAACAAATCTCATGAAATTCCATTATAAGTACCACTTCGGTAAGGGGGAGGGGTTGTAGGACCTCTGACTCGACTTTCTTATACATACACATATGACACAACTTCCATCATCATAGCAACATCATCAAAATCATGTCATTCATTCAGGCAATGTAACATTCATGTTGGCTTACACAAATTTTCCTATTGTCCCATTTAGACAATATACTTATGCATACATTCTATGTTTTCTAGATAGCTTTACTTATCCATTCATTTAATTAAATTAATTCATGCTCATGACATCATATAAGGCCAAACAAACATAGATATTTGCATCACAATCACAACTTTCATTTCGTGCATCATCATGTACATATCATTACAATCATATAATTCAGTCCAACAATTTAACAAAGATAAGTTCATTTCATTATAATCCTTTATCTCGTAAAAATTATATATCATTAGCATTCATCAACATTTGACGTCCAAATCAAGACAATGACATTTTCATTCATATCATAATATTATGACTTTTATTCATACATCTACTACTTTCTATTTATTCCGTTCATCTTATCAAGTAAGCCATATACACTACTTTCTATTTATTCCGTTCATCTTATCACTAATTTTTTTCTAGAATTTTTGGTCAAGAAAATTAGTACAGTTTATTAGTTAAAGTCTCCCCTATTTTAGGGTTTGACTGCTCTGACCTCTGTGTATTACGAATCAGATATCTCCCTGTACAGAGTTTCAATGACTATGCCATTTGTTTCTAATAAAACTATACTAAATAAGGAATCTGTACATATAAATCATGACTTCTAATTATCTTTGAACAATTTATGGCGAATTTCTAAAGTCAGAACAAAGGATTCAGAAATTGCTCTGGCCCTATTTCACAAAAATTTAAACATCTCATAAAATATAGCTCATATACCTGTTTCGCTTCTTCCATATGAAATTAGACTCATCAAGCTTCGATTCCATAACTTATTCATTACTTAATTCCATTTCTACTATTTTTAATTATTTTTCAAATTTACGTCACTACTGCTGTCTGTGTAACACCCCGTACCCGAGTCCGTCGCCGGAGTCGGACACGAGGGGTTTGCAGACTTAAATCACTTCTTTGCACAATCCATTTTAAAATTTTCCAGGCAAGCTGGCTAACTGCATCACTGTCACCTTAAAAATCATATCTTGAGTTTCACAACTCAAAAATCAGTTTCGTCATTTTTCCCTGAAACTAGGCTCATATATGCATCTACAAATTTTTTTTCTAGAATTTTTGGTCAGACCAATTAGTACAGTTTATTAGTCAAAGTCTCCCCTGTTACAGGGATCGACTACACTGACCTTTGCGCATTACGACTTTGATATCTCCCTGTACAGAACTTCAATACTGATGCCGTTTGTTTCTATAGAAACTAGACTCAAAGAGGAATCTATACATATATGGAATGACTTCTAAATGTCTCTTGTTAATTTATAATGAATTTCCAAAGTCAGATCAGGGGATCCAGAAACCGTTCTGGCCCTGTCTCACGAAAACTTTAACATCTCATAATATACTGTTCATATGAATGTTTCGTTACTTTCCTATGAAAATAGATTCATCAAGGTTTGATTACATAATTTATTCACTATTTAATTCCATTCCTACTATTTTTAGTGATTTTTCACATCCACATCACTACTGCTGCCAGCATCTATTTTTAAGGTAAACTTTACCTATTTCATGATCCTCCATGGATCAACTAGAGTTTGTCATACATATTCCAAAAATGATCATGAATAACCATTCCCATGGCTAACCGTTACTAACATTTCCATACCTCTCGACAGACAACATACAAAACGATTATAAAGCTATGATCAAAGTATATTTAAGCCATTTTCGCATGGCTATCCAAATTTACACAAAACCGAAGGGTACATGACCAACAACAAAAGGGTAGTCCTATACATGCCATTTCAAAGTTCAACCAAAAGTATACCAAAAGGAGCTTTGATAGTGTGGGCGACTTCGACTTCAAAATCCCGAGTCTGATAGCTTAAGAACCAAAATCTATAAAACAGAGAATCAAAGAAACGGAGTAAGCATTAAATGCTTAGTAAGTTTTGAGCAAAGAATTTAGACACAACCAAAGTATAGCATTCATGTAGCTAAACGGATAATTTCATATGCACAAATTTTCAATATCATACTTACTTCACATTACCAACCCTTTTGTTCATACACAAAGATCAACTTAGCCAAAGGCCGGTAGCTCATTTATCAACTGAGCGAATACTTATTTGTAAGGGCTCAACTAATTCAAAGCACATACGAAACATACCTCAATGTTGGGATGTTACAAGCGTATTAACTGAAATTTTACAACAAGATCATTCATTCCCAAATCACGTACCTTCGGAATTTAACCGGATATAGCTACTCGTTCAAATGCCTTCGGGACATAGCCCGGTTATAGTAACTCGCACAAATGCCTTCGGGACTTAACCCGGATTTAGTAACTCGCACCAATGCCTTCGGGCTTAGCTCGGAATTAGTATCTCGCAAAAATGTCTTCGGATCTTAGTCCGGATATGGTCACTTAGCACAAAGCCTTTGGGACTTAGCCCGGACATCATTCGAATAACCATGCACATTTAACAATAAATCATGACACATTCGTATTTCATTTTCATTAGCAAAACTCAAACACAAGACACTTATCACTCTTGCAATTTCGGCTCAATAGCCACACACAAAGAGCATGATTTTGATTTGCTTAAAACATGATCTAATCAAATCATAATTTAAGCTCTATTACTCAAGAACTTACCTCGGATGTGGTCGAACGTTTTCAGCGGCTATTCGATAATTTTTTCCTTTCCCTTATCCAACTGTGGTCCTCTAAGCTCTTGAGCTTAATATCGACCTAAGATGACCGATTGCTTCACTCCTTCCTTCCTCCTCTCAATCCGGCCAAGAAGAACCAAAGAACACAACTTGTTTCCTTTCTTCCTTAGAACATTCGGCCAAGAGAAATGAAAAAAAGATGGACACTTTTTTTTTGTTTTCTTTCTTTCATTCACGGCAATGGGGAGGGGGGAGAAACAATCACACACCTTCTTTCTTTTTTCCATTTCTTTATTACTAACTTTATTTTATTGTTTCCTCCCATGATGCACCAACACAACATGTCTATGACATGTTTTGCCCATCACCCTTTGTCCATCCTAATGTCATGGCCGGCCACTACTAGATGGGGGGGGAAATTGACATGCAAGTCCCCCCTTTTTCAACATGCACTAATAGGTCCTTATGTTTTGATCTATCACATATCAAAAATGTCACACATAAGTCCTATTGACTAAATTCACATGCAATTTACTAAATCGAAGCTTAAAATTTTCACATAATTATTTTAGACAATAAATATCATATTCAAATAATTTGGTGACTCGGTTTAGCGGTCCCGAAACCGCTTTCCTACTAGGGTCGCTTTATTGCTGTCACAACTCTCCCCCACTTAAGAAATTTTTGTCCCCGAAAATCTTACCGGTAAATAAGTTTGGGTATCGTTCTTTCATGGCATTCTCGGTTTTCCAAGTAGCTTCTTCGACTCCGTGTTTGAGCCATAACACCTTTACTAACGGAACCCTTTTGTTTCGCAACTCTTTCACTTCACGAGCTAGGATACGAATCGGTTCTTCTTCATAACTCAAGTCAGATTGAATTTCAACTTCTGAGGGATTAATCACATGTGACGGATCGGATCTATAACGTCGAAGCATCGAAACATGAAAGACGTCGTGAATCTTTTCAAGTTCAGGGGGCAAAATCAATCTATACGCAACCGAACCAACTCGTTCGGAGATTTCGTACGGCCCAATGAATCTCGGGCTCAACTTGCCTTTACGGCCAAATCTGAGTATCTTTTTCCAAGGCGAAACTTTAAGAAATACTTTATCTCCCACCTGATATTCAATGTCTTTTCGTTTCAAATCCGCATACGATTTCTGACGATCTGTGGCTGCCTTCAGACTTTCACGGATTACCTTTACTTTCTGTTCAGCATCTTTAATCAAATCAACTCCGAAAATTTTACTTTCACCGAGCTCGGTCCAAAACAATGGTGTACGGCATTTACGACCGTACAAAGCCTCGTAAAGTGCCATCTTAATACTTGATTGAAAACTGTTGTTGTAAGCGAATTCAATCAAAGGTAAATACCGTTCCCATGAACCGCTGAACTCGAGGATGCAACATCTCAACATATCCTCAAGTATCTGAATTATCCGCTCGGATTGACCATCGGTTTGGGGGTGAAAAGCGGTGCTAAAGTGCATCTTGGTACCCAAAGCTTCTTGCAATTTCTTCCAAAATCGCGAGGTGAATCTCAGATCTCTATTCGACACAATAGAAATCGGTACCCCGTGTAATCTCACAATCTGAGAAACATACAATTCAGCTAGTTTATCCAATGAAAAATCCGTACGTACGGGGATAAAGAGAGCCGACTTAGACAGTCTATCCACAACAACCCAAATCGTATCTTTCTTACTTGCCGATACTGGCAACCTAGATACGAAATCCATCGTGACTCGATCCCATTTCCATTCAGGTACCATGATTGGCTGGAGTAAACCCGTAGGCACTTGATGTTCCGCCTTTACTTGCTGACATATTAAACACTTTGAAACAAAATCGGAAATGTCTCGTTTCATACCATGCCACCGAAACTGGCGTCTCAGATCGTTGTACATTTTCGTACTCCCCGGGTGAATTGACATTCGGCCACAATGGGCTTCGTTCAGAATCATCAAAATGAGTTCTGAATTTCTTGGAACACACAACCGACTTCTGAACCTCAAACAATCGTCATCATCAATTTGAAATTCGGATTCCATATTCGGAACACATTCAGCCCGTTTTGCAACCAATTCATCGTCGACTTTCTGAGCTTCACGAATTTGATGAATCAATAATGGTTTGGCCTTTAATTCAGCTACTAACACATTGTCGGGTAGAACAGACAAGTGTACATTCATCGCTCGTAAAGCAAACAGTGATTTCCGGCTTAAGGCGTCCGCAACCACATTAGCCTTTCCCGGGTGGTAATCAATGACAAGCTCATAATCTTTCAACAACTCAAGCCAACGTCTTTGTCGCAGATTTAAGTCTCTTTGAGTCATCAAATATTTGAGACTTTTGTGATCCGAAAATACATGGTACTTCTCACCAAATAAGTAATGTCGCCATATTTTCAAGGTGAATACGATGGCAGCTAATTCGAGATCATGGGTCGGATAATTTTTCTCATGTGGCTTTAATTGTCTCGACGCATAGGCCACAACTCGACCTTCTTGCATCAACACGCAACCTAACCCAAGTAGGGAGGCGTCACTATAGATGACAAACTCTTTGCCTGATTCGGGCTGCACTAAAATTGGGGCTTCAGTCAAATAAGTTTTCAGTTGATCAAAACTTTTCTGACATTTTTCTGTCCATTCGAACTTAATATCTTTTTGAAGTAGCTTCGTCATGGGTGTGGCTATCATCGAGAAACCTTTTACAAACCGTCGGTAGTAACCGGCGAGTCCCAAAAAGCTCCGAACCTCAGTAATATTTCTCGGAGGCTTCCAGTTAAGTATGGCTGAAATTTTGCTCGGGTCAACTCGAATACCCGATGCAGATACCACATGGCCCAAGAAGCTAACCTCTCTTAACCAGAACTCACACTTACTGAACTTAGCATATAACTGCTTATCCCGTAAAATTTGCAACACTAATCTCAGGTGCTCAGCATGTTCGGTCTCATCTCTTGAATAGACCAAGATGTCATCAATAAACACAACTACGAACCGGTCCAAATACTGTCTGAAGATTCGATTCATCATATCCATAAATACCGCAGGGGCATTAGTGAGCCCAAACGGCATCACTAAGAACTCGTAGTGGCCATATCTCGTTCTGAAAGCAGTTTTGGGTTTATCCGAATCGCGAATTCGCAACTGATAATAACCCGATCTCAAATCTATCTTTGAAAACACTGAAGCTCCCTTTAGTTGATCAAACAAATCATCAATACGCGGTAACGGATATTTATTCTTTATCGTCATTTTATTCAGCTGACGATATTCAATGCACAACCTCATGGTTCCGTCCTTCTTTTTCACAAACAATACTGGTGCACCCCAAGGTGAGAAACTTGGTCGAGCGAAACCTCTATCCGTCAACTCTTGCAACTGAGCTTTCAATTCTTTTAACTCGGTTGGTGCCATACGATATGGAGCTATCAAAATTGGCGTAGTTCCAGGTACAAGCTCAATACCAAACTCTACCTCCCGAACAGGTGGTAAACCCGGTAATTCTTCAGGAAAAACATCCGGGTATTCACAAACCACCGGCACAGATTCGGGTTTCTTTTCTAATTCTTTGTCATCAAGTACATACGCAAGGTATGCTTCACACCCTTTTCTTACATATTTCTGGGCCAACATTGCTGATATTACAGCTGGCAACCCCTTTAAGTCCGTAGACTCAACTCGGATTATCTCGTTATTTGCGCACCTCAAATCAATAGTCTTGCTTTTGCAATTCACAACAGCATCATGCGCGGTCAACCAATCCAAACCAAGAATAACATCAAATTCATCAAACGGCAAAAGCATCAAGTCCGCCGGAAAACAGGAATCTTGAATTACTAGGGGGCATTTCTTACACACTTTGTCGACAAGCACGTAACGACCCAAGGGATTTGACACCCGAATTACGAACTCAGTAGACTCAATAGGTTAAGTCTTACTGGATGCTAAGGTTTCGCATATATAAGAATGAGTAGAACCAGGGTCAATCAAAGCAATCACATTAGTATCGAAGAGAGTAAAAGTACCGGTAATAACATCTGGCGAGGAAGCATCCTCGCGTGCGCGTATAGCATAAGCCCTAGCAGGAGCACGAGCCTCAAATCTGGTCGCAGCATCTCTAGATCCTCTCTGACCACCACTAGCATTTCCCGTGTTTCTAGATGGTCTACCTCGAGCAGTGGTAGCACTCGATTTCCCACTCTGATTTACATTCTGTTCAGACAATCTCGGGCAATCTTTGATAAAGTGGTCAACTGACCCGCACTTGTAGCAGGAGCGGTCATGGAATCTACAACTTCCAGAATGCCATTTGCCACAATACTGGCACTCCGTTCTATCTCGACGATCATTTCCCACACTGGCGACCGAAGTGACTCGTGCACTCGAAAGGGGTCGATCGCGATCTCGTCTAGAAAAGCCCGAAGTGTCTCTAGACCGGCCTAAGCCATCTCTAAATTTCTTCGATGACTGTGGGAAGGGCTTCCCCGAAGACCTCTTAAGAAACTCCCTTGCTCCCGCCTCAGCTTTTCTTTTCTCCATACTAAGCTCCTCGGCTTTGCAAGCTCGCTCGACAAGTGCCACAAATTCTCGGATTTCCAAAATGCCAACATACAGCTTTATATCATCATTCAATCCATCCTCGAAACGTTTACACATTACGACTTCTGAGGAAATGCATTCTCGTGCGTACCGGCTAAGCCTTACAAACTTTCGTTCATAGTCGGTAACCGACATGGAACCTTGTTTAAGTTCAAGAAATTCCTTTCGTTTTTGGTCAATGAATCTCTGACTGATATACTTCTTTCGAAACTCGGTTTGGAAGAATTCCCAAGTTACTTGCTCTCTAGGCACAACAGAAGTCAATGTATTCCACCAATAGTAGGCAGAATCACGTAGCAAGGAGCTAGTACACTTTAGGCACTCATCGGGTGTGCAAGATAGCTCGTCGAGTACCCGGATAGTGTTGTCCAACCAAAATTCAGCTTGCTCGGCATCATCGCTGTCCGTAGCTTTAAATTCAGTAGCCCCGTGTTTTCGGATTCTGTCAACTGGGGGCTTATTTGACCTTATTTGGTCCGTTACCGGAGGTATTGTAGGTGCGGGGGTGGTATTTGTCGGGAATGGAGGTTGTGGAACAGCCGTATTAGTTCGAATGTATTGGTTGAACCAATCATTCATCACGCTATAGAAAGCTTGCCTAGCCTCATCATTCGGATTACTAGCATTAGGTTGAGAGTCCGACGGCGCTGTCCCTTGTGCGGGAGCAGGCGCTACACTCTCAAGATCATCAGCTACCGCTCGGTCGGGATCGGGATCCATTACTATAAAAAAACACATTTGCAAATGTCAGAAATCACCACACTATCAAATAATCACCAAAAATGGCATGTATAGCTAAACCCAACGCATTACGGTAGTCCTAGAATCGACTAAACCGTAGCTCTGATACCAATAAAATTATAACACCCCCTACCCGAGTCCGTCGCCGGAGTCGGACACGAGGGGTTTGCAGACTTAAATCACTTCTTTGCACAATCCATTTTAAAATTTTCCAGGCAAGCTGGCTAACTGCGTCACTGTCACCTTAAAAATCATATCTTGAGTTTCACAACTCGAAAATCAGTTTCGTGATTTTTCCCTGAAACTAGACTCATATATGCATCTACAAATTTTTTTCTAGAATTTTTGGTCAGGCCAATTAGTACAGTTTATTAGTCAAAGTCTCCCCTGTTACAGGGATCGACTACACTGACCTTTGCGCATTACGACTTGAATATCTCCCTGTACAGGGCTTCAATACTAATGCCGTTTGTTTCTATAGAAACTAGACTCAAAGAGGAATCTATACATATATGGCATGACTTCTAAATGTCTCTGGTTAATTTATAATGAATTTCCAAAGTCAGATCAGGGGATCCAGAAACCGTTCTGGCCCTGTCTCACGAAAACTTTAACATCTCATAATATAATGTTCATATGAATGTTTCGTTACTTTCCTATGAAAATAGATTCATCAAGTTTTGATTACATAATTTATTCACTATTTAATTCCATTCCTACTATTTTTAGTGATTTTTCACATCCACATCACTACTGCTGCCAGCATCTATTTTTAAGGTAAACTTTACCTATTTCATGATCCTCCATGGATCAACTAGAGTTTGTCATACATATTCCAAAAATGATCATGAATAACCATTCCCATGGCTAACCGTTACCAACATTTCCATACCTCTCGATGGACAACATACAAAACGATTATAAAGCTATGATCAAAGTATATTTAAGCCATTTTCGCATGGCTATCCAAATTTACACAAAACCGAAGGGTACATGACCAACAACAAAAGGGTAGTCCTATACATGCCATTTCAAAGTTCAACCAAAAGTATACCAAAAGGAGCTTTGATAGTGTGGGCGACTTCGACTTCAAAATCCCGAGTCCGATAGCTGAAGAACCAAAATCTATAAAATAGAGAATCAAAGAAACGGAGTAAGCATTAAATGCTTAGTAAGTTTTGAGCAAAGAATTTAGACACAACCAAAGTATAGCATTCATGTAGCTAAACGGATAATTTCATATGCACAAATTTTCAATATCATACTTACTTCACATTACCAACCCTTTTATTCATACACAAAGATCAACTTAGCCAAAGGCCGGTAGCTCATTTATCAACTGAGCGAATACTTATTTGTAAGGGCTCAACTAATTCAAAGCACATACGAAACATACCTCAATGTTGGGATGTTACAAGCGTATTAACTGAAATTTTTACAGCAAGATCATTCATTCCCAAATCACATACCTTCGGAATTTAACCGGATATAGCTACTCGTTCAAATGCCTTCGGGACATAGCCCGGTTATAGTAACTCGCACAAATGCCTTCGGGACTTAACCCGGATTTAGTAACTGGCACCAATGCCTTCGGGCTTAGCCCGGAATTAGTATCTCGCAAAAATGCCTTCGGATCTTAGTCCGGATATGGTCACTTAGCACAAAGCCTTCGGGACTTAGCCCGGACATCATTCGAATAACCATGCACATATAACAATAAATCATGACACATTCGTATTTCATTTTCATTAGCAAAACTCAAACACAAGACACTTATCACTCTTGCAATTTCGGCTCAATAGCCACACACAAAGAGCATGATTTTGATTTGCTTAAAACATGATCTAATCAAATCATAATTTAAGCTCTATTACTCAAGAACTTACCTCGGATGTGGTCGAACGTTTTCAGCGGCTATTCGATAACTTTTTCCTTTCCCTTATCCAACTGTGGTCCTCTAAGCTCTTGAGCTTAATATCGACCTAAGATGACCGATTGCTTCACTCCTTCCTTCCTCCTCTCAATCCGGCCAAGAAGAACCAAAGAACACAACTTGTTTCCTTTCTTCCTTAGAACATTCGGCCAAGAGAAATGAAAAAAAGATGGACACTTTTTTTTTGTTTTCTTTCTTACATTCACGGCAATGGGGAGGGGGGAGAAACAATCACACACCTTCTTTCTTTTTTCCATTTCTTTATTACTAACTTTATTTTATTGTTTCCTCCCATGATGCACCAACACAACATGTCTATGACATGTTTTGCCCATCACCCTTTGTCCATCCTAATGTCATGGCCGGCCACTACTAGATGGGGGGGAAAATTGACATGCAAGTCCCCCCTTTTTCAACATGCACTAATAGGTCCTTATGTTTTGATCTATCACATTTCAAAAATGTCACACATAAGTCCTATTGACTAAATTCACATGCAATTTACTGAATCGAAGCTTAAAATTTTCACACATTTATTTTAGACAATAAATATCATATTCAAATAATTTGGTGACTCGGTTTAGCGGTCCCGAAACCGCTTTCCTACTAGGGTCGCTTTAGGGCTGTCACAGTCTGAATCTATTTTATGGTAAATTTTACCTATTTCATGATTTCCATGGATTAGCTAGCAATTTGACATACATAACACCAAATATGATCATGATTAGCCATTCCAATGGCTAATCATTACCAAGCATTTCCATACCACTCAATAACCATATCATAAGACCATATATACAAAATGATTATAATGTTATACATGCCATACTCAAAATATACAAGCCATTATGCCAAGATGGTATACGGATAGTGTGAGTGAGCCTCCGACCGTTCCCGATTTCTGAGCTGGCTTGTCAAAACTACAAGGAATGAAAAGGAGGGAGTAAGCATAAATGCTTAATAAGTTCACATGCAAATAGCAAGTAACATAACCATATAAGAAAACATAAAACATCATTTGCATAATCATCACCAAGACATTCATATCACATTTTCATTTATCATCTTACCATATTGTTGTTATATCGATTTTTCAACCCGAGGGTTAAGTACATACCTGTTCAAAGTACCCATTTCACAACACTTACCAATACGTCCCTTTCATCTTGAGTATTCCTCCATTTCAGTAGAACTTTACCCGTTGAAACACATCGGAATATAATTCGGATACATGGAAAGTTTGCACATAAGTGCCACATATGTAGCCAAGCTACCATGTAACCTGCCCATAAGTGAACTCGGACTCAACTCAACGAGCTCGGGCGTTCGCATCCATAAGTGAACTCGGACTCAACTCAACAAGCTCGGATGCCTAGTTACATCTCACGAACTCGGACTCAACTCAACGAGTTTGGACATTCGCATCCATAAGTGAACTCAGACTCAAATCAACGAGTTCGGATGCCCAAATATCCCAGTGACATGTCACTTGTATCCTAATCCATTCCTAAGGTTCAACGGGACCTTTTTCCCAATCATGTGTCTCAACCATCTTCTACAAAATGCCGATACCGATACTCGGTAGTATTTCACATTTTCCAAGTATATCACATAATTTGACATATTATCAAACAATTATGACAAGTATAATATTTCATAATAATTATCATATCATTTAAATAACATTAAAACATTTAAAATAAAAACTATGTTACTAACATTTACATATGAACTTACCTCGTATGCGAAAATGGCTACTTTTACCATTTCATCCACAACTTGGTATTTTCCCCATTTTAGCCCGAATTTCAGTTTTCCTTGCTTTATCATTTAAAATATAGTCTAATTAGGACTCACATTATTCAAATTGACCCAAAATCATATTTTGGAAAAATTACAATTTTGCCCCTAAACTTTCGCATATTTACACTTTTACCCCAAAGCTCGTAAATTAAACTTAAGCCTATTTTCTTATGTTTTATGACATGCGGATCATTTTTCCCTTCTATGGCAACATCAAATTCTCACTCTAACATGTACTTATGACTATTAGGTATTTTTACCGATTAAGCCATTTTGCTCGTTTTCACTTAAAATCGAGTAGCACAAGTTGTCTAACATAATTTAAAACCTCATATTCTATCATAAAACACCATAATACACAAATTTCACCTATGGGTATTTTTCCAAATATAAACCCTAGGTTAAATTATTGCTAGCATAAGCTAAATCGAGCTATCGGGACTCCAAAAACGTAAAATCATTAAAAACGAGGCTAGAACGGACTCACAATCGAGCTTGGAAGCTTGAAAAACCCTAGCCATGGTTTCTCCTTGCTATATTCGGCCATGGGGTTGAAGATGAGCAAAATTGGCCTTTAATTTTGTATTTTAATTCATTTTACTTCTAAATGACCAAAATGCCCTTACTACTAAACTTTCCAAAAATTCCATCCATGTCCAATTTTTGTCCATAGACTTAGAAATTGGTAAAATTGCTATTTAAGACCTCCTAATTAATATTTCAAAACAATTTCATATTAGAAACTTCTAGAATGCAAGTTTTGCAAATTATTCGATTTAGTCCCTAATTTCAATTTAAGCACTTTATGCATAAAATTTCTTCACGAAATTTTCACACAATCATGCAATCATATCATAGGCATCAAAATAATCATAAAATAATTATTTCTATCTCAAATTTTGTGGTCACAAAACCACTATTCCGACTAGGCCCAAAATCAGGACATTACACACACGGCCCAAGACATGCCTGTGTGGCCAGGTCATGTGACCTACATGATGATGTCTTCAAATCGTGTAACTCTCTATCATTTGCTCCATCATGCACACGGCTTGAGACACACCCATTTCTCCAGGCCGTGTGACTCACTATTGAACACCCCATTACGCACATGGCCTGGGACACGCCCGTGTGTCTAGGCTGTGTGGTTCTAAAAAACTTTTTTCTTTTAAATTTTAGTTTAATTAATTTTAAATTAACCCGCGATAAAATTAAAAGAATTAACAAAATTTAAACACTCAGGTTGCCTCCCGAGAAGTTTTTATTTACAGTCTAAGCTTGATTTTACCTTATGTGCGGACGGTTACAGTGGTTCTAAAAGCTGAAGCTCTTCTTTCTTGTTATCAATTTTAATGCCAAGATAAAGTTTGAGGCGAGTACTGTTTACCTTAAATGTGTCAAACTCAGAATGTGTTAACTTGATTGTACTGTATGGAAAGACATTCAGTACCATAAATGGGTTCGATTCGTTTGACTTAAGCTCTGAAGGGTAAATTTGTGGATCTAATTTATATAGCATTACTTTGTCCCGAACCTTAAATTGGCTCATTCTCATCACATGCTTGTCGTGGTGTTGCTTTGTGTCAGTATCATGTTTTCTCGGTTTCTCCTCAACATGCATTCGTCATTCGTCTAGTTCATCTAGTTGTACCATTTGCTCTTTATATGTTGTTCTGTTTCTACCACCTTGACCGAAACATGGCTCCAACATGTTTTTATGAGGGATTTCCTACAAAGAATGTTGAGTCATATGGTTACTAACATTAACAAAATATTTCATCTCATCTCGTTCACTAGTGATTTTCATAGAATCGCGTGCTTGGAGAATAATCTTTTCGTCACCTACACGAAGCACAAGTTCTCCTATACGAACATTGATAATAGTCCTAGTAGTGGCTAAAAAGGGGCGACCTCAGATCATAGGTACCTCACTATCCTCATCCAGGTCTAAAACAACAAAATCAATAGGGAATATGAATTTATCGATTTTCACAAACACATCCTCAATAATACCCCTAGGATATCTAATGGTTCTATCCGCTAATTGAATACTCATCCTAGTGTGTTTAGGTTTCCCAAGACCAAGTTGTTTAAACATTTTATAAGGCATGACATTAATACTTGCCCTTAAATCATCCAAAGTATTTTCAATATTTAAACTACCAATAAGACAAGGAATAATAAAACTCCCTAGATCTTTAAGTTTGTTGGGTAGTTTATTTTGGAGAATGGTCGAGAAAAATGCATTAAGCTTCACAGTCGACAAGTCGTCTAGCTCCCTCTTATTTGTTAATGGCTCTTTTAAGAGCTTGACATAATTTGGCATCTGCAAAAGAACTTCAACAAATGGTAAGTTAATTTGTAATTTTTTTAGGAGCTTAAGAAATTTACCATATTGTTTATTTGTGTGGTCTCCCTTCAACGCGTTAGGATATGGCACTTGAGGTTTGTATTCTTTGACAACCGATTTTTTCTCTTGCTTATCTTCCTCAATCTCACGATTGTTTGCCATATCTTCTTGCCTCATTTCTTTTTCAGTTTCAACTAACCCATCCACATCTTGAATAGTAATTGCGTGAAGCTTCTCTTTTGGGTTAGTTTCAGTGTTGCTAGGCAAGCTACCTTGTGGTATTTCCAAAATTAATTTAGCAAGTTGACCTATTTGATTTTCGAGTCCTTGAATCGATGCTTACTAATTTTCAGTGTTGCCTTAGTGTTTTGAAAACGAGTTTCTGACACCGATATAAATTTTGTCAACATCTCCTCAAGGTTCGACTTTTTCTCTTGCTAATAAGGTTGTTAAAAGCCCAGAGGGGGTTGTGTTCTTTGATTTCCTTGACTACACTAAGAGAAGTTGAGATGGATCCTCCAACCTACATTATATGTATTACTATAGGGATTGTTACCAATATAATTGACCTGCTCATTCTCTGTACTAGGACAGAAGGGTATTCCACCTCCATTTGCATCGCATTGCATCATCAAAATCACCTACATAGAAAAATATAAACTATCAATTTTCTTATTTAGTGCTTCTACTTGGGTTGATAACATGGTGATGACATCTAAATTAAAAACACCATCTACTTTCATCGATTTCGTCCTTATGACTTGCCACTAATAATTATTCAGTGCCATCTCCTCTATAAACTCATAAGTTGCTTCGGGTGTTTTATTGTTCATTGTTCCACCAGTTGCTGCATCAATTAATTGCCTAGTTCAGGAACTTAAACCATTGTAGAAGGTTTGAACTTGTAACCATAAAGATAACCCATGATGAGGGCATCTTCTTAATAAGTCTTTGTATCTTTCTAATGCATCATATAATGTCTCTAAGTCAATCCGGGTAAAAGAAGAAATGTCATTCCTCAACTTAGTTGTTTTAGCAGGTGGGAAATACTTCAAAAGAAACTTCTCGGTCATTTGAGCCCATGTAGTGATGGAACCTTATATTAAAGAGTTTAACCACTATTTTTCTTTGTTCCTTAATGAGAATAGGAACAACCGTAAGAGAATAGTGTTATCAATAGCACTATTAATCTTGAAAGTGTCACAAATCTCCAAAAAATTAGACAAATGAGTATTAGGGTCTTCATCTTGCAAACCGTTGAGGTGAACTTGATGCGTGTTTTCTCATTACTAACTAAAAAATGAAAAAATTAATAGAAATAAAGTTTCCCTAATATTTTAGTCCCCGACAATGGTGCCAAACACTTAATGTGTGTTTTCTCCTTACTAACTAAAAATACGACAAAGGCAAGTTCACCTATCGGTAAATAATATAGCTACGGTGATTGAAGATATCGTATCCACGAGGACTAAAAGTTTTAGCAATTATCGTTCTCCTATTATTTAGCCAATAAATTGGAATGATTGGTTTAAATTAAGATTACTAAATTAATTTAACTAAAGAAATCAACAAAGAATGAATCAAGAAAATAATCGAATAATAACCAATGAGAGAAACAATACCCAACAAAGAATCCACCTAGATTTCATATATTATTATGAATCCGAATTAAACAACTTATTCACTTAGTATCTTGATCCATAGAAATCCCTAAATTATGCTAATATCTCTTTCGAGAGTAAGAGCAATTGACTCTAGGTTGATTAATTGAAATTTCTTTCTAATTAAAAAACCCTATTGTCACATTCACTCAATTTATGGATTCCCCTATTAGATTTGACTATAATCTGGTAGAATTATGTCATTTTATTTCTTGTATTGCATGCAGTTTCACTTAATTATGCTAGATCTATTTTTAAACAAGGACTTTTCCTCCTCTAATTTAAGCACATTAAACATGAATTAATATCTCGAAAATATTAAAACAAGACATAAGCAGATATAACTGAGAACAAGAATCAAGTATTTATCGCGCAAAATAGAAATCAAATAATAGGATTCATCATAGGTTTCATCTTTCCTAGGTTTCTAGGGAATTGGTTCATAATTGTGAATAAAAACACCTCAAAGTCAGAATAACCATAAGAAATAAAGAAACTCATAAACACTTCAAAAGAAATTAAAAAGGGGTCTTTAATCTATAAATTCGAATGATTGATTGAAAACTAAAATTAACTAAATTAATTAACTACGAACACGAAAAATAACAAATAAGGAAAATAAACGATTAACACCAAAGAAGCGAAATAATACTTAAGAAAGAATTCACCTAGATTTCATCTGTCACTATCGATCTAAATTATGCAATTTCTTCACTTAGTATCTTGATTTGTAAAAATCCCTTAATTATGCTAATATCTCTCTTCAAGAATAAGAGCAACTAACTTTAGGTTGATTAATTGAAATTTCTTTCTAATTAAAACTCCAATTATTGCATTAACTCGATTTATGGATTCCCCTATTAGATTTGACTCTAATTCAGTAGATTTATGTCATCCTATTTCTATGATTGCATGCAACTGCACTTAATTATGCTTGATCTACTCTTGAACAAGGTATATTCCTCCTATGATTTAAGCACATCAAACATGGATCAATAATCTAGAAATATCAAACCAAGAATTAAGCACGCATAATTGAGAACAAGATCTAAGTCTTTATTGCGTAAAATAGAAATCAAACGACAGAATTCATCATAGGGTTCATCTTCCGCTGTATTTAGAAAATTAGTTCATGTTTTCAAATAAAAACATCTAAAATATAGTATAACCACAAGAAATAGAGAAACTCATAATAATCTCCAATGAAAACAAATGGGAATCTTCAATCTTGATGGAAATCTGCTTCAAAATCGCCTCGATTGTGTTTTTTGAGTTGTTTTGTTGAGTATTCTATGATGGCTCACTCCCATCTTCTTATTTTTGGCATATATATAGGATGCTTTAAAATCCCTAAAAATTGTATTTTTCCACTGTTCAGAGTGCAATGGCCGTGTGGCAGCCCGTGTGGAATGGTCCAGCCCATATGGCTCTTGAAACTCACTCCAATTTTTTAGTTATCGCTCGTTTTTCTCTCCTTTTGCTCCCAAATGCTCTCCTAAGTATACAAACATGAATTTAAGGATTAGGAGCAGAAAATTCACCATTTACATCGAATGATCACCCAAAAACACATTAAAAATGAGACTATGTTACTTTTAGTACTTATCAAATATCTCCACACTTAAGTATTTGCTTTCCCTCAAGCAAATCCTAAACCCATATTCAAGTTAAATTTTCTCAATTTATTATTTCCACTGAGAATAGCTTAGGATAATCTAAAAATAATCATGCATTGGAAATTCTTACTAAAATGACAATAGACAGTACAAGCAATCAAAGCAGAGAATTTTAAGCATTAAAAACATTAGGCATCTGCCCTATCTCAATAATTACTTGAAATTCAAGCTCAACAAGAATTAACATCTTTACTAAGGATTCACTCAAAGTACTCAAAGTGTTTTAAGGTTCAAGTAATATGCACTCAATAGTCAAATGAAAAATTTCATTGCATTAGGCTTGCTTGAAAATCAAATCTCCACCACTATAGAATGATATGACACACTAATCAAGAGTTCTTTACAAGGTTGTAATGGGGCTTAGGTTAAGAGTATGGGAAAGGTCAAAAAAGTTAGTTATAATCGAGGATCGAGTTGATAAGTTACCAAATTAGAAAAAAGTCAGTTGCAGAATTAAAAAAACTTTACATCAATAAGAAATAAATAGAGGAAAATAGCTTTTCAATAAAATATGAAACTAAAGATCCAAGCTCAATCTTTTTTTTTTCATTTTCATTATTTTTTTCATTTTTGTTTTCTTTTTTTAAAAAAACAAAGTAATATTTAGCAATGCAAATGATGAAACATAGTCAACCAATTGACAAAATCAAATCTTGACAAAAAAGGAGTCAATAAAAAGGATAATTTTACAACATTCATATGGGTTAAAGGGTTAACATTAACAGGTTAGAAAAAATCTGTTAGGATCAACGGGGTTTACTAAAGGATAACACAACAAGTAAGCTTTTTCCTGGTTAAAGGGGTTAAATCCTAAGTGCCTCTATCATCTCAGTATATCAAATCAATAATGTGGTCTCAACATATATAATCGAAGCAAGTTCTAGAATAACAAATCAATTTGACATACTCACAAACAAAAATAAAATGAGCACGAAAAATATATGCTCTATAGGCTCAAAAGCTCATAAAAAAATTATAGTTTTGATGTCAAACTTGTAAATTTAAAATTTAAAAAAATTCTTTAGTTTAGGGAGACAACCTAAAATCATAATTTCTGAAAAAAAACTTATCATGCTCTCATGTCTTAAAGTATAAATCAACAAATGCACAAACATTCACAAATAAATCCAAAAACAAAATCAATACAAACTCTAATTTGAAAAACAATTAACTTTAATGATAGATGTGAAAAAATTACTTAAACACAAACAACAATTTGGGGATTTTATCGCATAAAAATATAAATAACCTCCCCAAACTTAAGATGTACATTGTCCTCAATGTACAAACAGATAGAAAGAGAATAAGCAAAATATCATAACGGGGGGAGAGATCTGAAATTGCCCTGGATTTGGATGAATTCATCGGAACAGTGGAAACTGAAATTGTAGGTGATTCTAAATTAAGTACATGTTTCCAAGAAAATAATAAGAAAATAGATAGAAATAAATAAGATAAAGAGATTAAAAACTAGAAAAAAAAATTGAAACAACAAAACAAAATAAAATAAAAGATATAAATCTAGAAAAAAAATATAAAAATCCAAAAAATAAATAAAAATGAAAACAGGGTCATGTAACTCATTGACTTGCATACAAAAAAAACTCTCACATGACACATGGCCATGTCGCTAGGCCATGTGCCACATACAGCTAAGTCACACGCCCGTGTCCCAGGGCGTGTGGACATAAATTTGCCTAAAATCAAGTCATTTCCTATACCACTTCATGCATAATCATTTGAACCAATTGTGCACACCTACAAGGTATCAAATCATACCTAAACATACATATATTTGTCATTCCAAAAGTCCTAATTCAACTAACCAATATGTCATTCAAAGGCTCCTCAAAAGAAATCATCAAAACATACCTAAACATGTCAACTTTAACTAATTTCAGACATTAATATCTAGTTCAATACTTCTCAAAACATGGTGTAACAGCCCATTGTTCAATGAAATCGGAACAGTGGTTTCGAGACCACAAATCCGACCCAAAAATAAAATTTATTTTTTTATTAGATGGTCTATATTATGATAGACATGTCGTGTGAAAATTTTGATACGAAAATTTTATTTACTAAGTGTTTAATTACGATAAGGACTAAATCGTATAAAATGTGAAAGTTGAATTCTAGTAGCTATAAGGATTAAATAGCTATAGAATTCAAAATTGGAGGTCCTTATATGGTAATTAGACTATTAAATAAAAGTATGTAGATTTTTGGTGACTCATCCATGGAAATTTAGAAAAAGGGCAAGGATTAAATTGGAATTTGAAAAAAAAGTAATTAATTAAAAGATGAAAAGAAAATATCATCTTATTTTCCCATCTTCTTCAACCTAAAATACAGGAAAACCCTAGGAGAGAGATAAGAAACTTTCATGGCCTAATTGGGTAAGTTCCCTTGTCCCGTTTTTACTAATTTTGATATTTTTGAAACCAGGATAGCTTAAACTATCTATTTGGGGGTTTAATTTGAAAAGTTATCAAAGTATGGAAAATGGGTCATGGATTTATATGCTGAAAAATAGAAATTTATGGTAGAAAATGAAAGGTTGTTGATAGATAAACAATTTTTACAAAGTGATTTTTGACGAAAACATGATTTAGGGACTAAAATGTAAACTTGTGAAATTGAAGAAAAATTTTGAATTTTTATGAATACATGTGCTATAAATTTTGTAATGGGATTTTGGTTAGGCTTGGAATAGGGAGTAAATTGCACAAGTTTCATTTTTTGAGCCTAAGGACAAAATTGGAATTTATGAAAAAGTTGAGGGCAAAATGGTAATTTTGCCTATGACGTAAATTGAGTCCAAATAAATATGAAATATGTGAAATTGATGATTAAAGCTATTTATATAGATCCAAACAGCACAAATTTGAGGTTAGACAGAGGAAAAGAAAAGGTTTCGGATTAATAGATTTTATACGCGAACAAGTGTTGAGGTAAGTTCGTGTAACTTAATCGGACATGTAAATATGTTTAATTGAATGTTGTGTTTGTATGGAATGTGACTTATATTGATGTACATTATTTGAATGCTATAATGAAAAATATAATACATGTTTGAAATGGTGAAAAAGGGTTAAGTCCCGATTGAATATTGGATTTCGATGATTATATGCGCTTTCCCGGAATGAGTAAGGTCATGCATTTGTTACAGACGAAATTTAGCTAGGATGAATAATCCTATTGACCTTTTTATAGAAAGGATTTAGCTCAGGTCCTGCATTTGTTGTGGACGGGATTTAGTTCGAACGAGTAATCCTATTGACCTTGTTATAAAAAGGATTTAGCCCGGACGAGTAATTCGGATATAATACCTCTTGAGTATACGTTATGATTAGGGTTTAGCCTAGACTGGTAATTCTAATTGAACTCTATTGAGCATACATTATATAAAGGATTTAGCTTGGACTGGCAATCCTGTTGTACGATATGTGGCTCGAGAGTGTGTTCGTTGATTAGGTGCCCTAATGGGTATCCTTGAATAAGAAATTGAAGGATTATTGAATTGTACACCTCGAGTGTACTACTTGAGCATCCATCGGAATTTCAATGATTCAACAGGAATATAAATATTGACATGGCATGAGAATTATGAGATGAATGATAATGACTTGAAAGAATATTGCATGATGAGCTCATCTATATTTCCTTGATTGTTATGATGATTTTGGTGACTAACATGTTTGATTGAATGCATTGTGTTTAGGCAATATTGCTAATGGATGGTAAACATGATATTATATGCTTAGATTTATTAAACGAGATTGGTAAGTCTAGTTTCCTTTATACAAACTTACTAAGCATGTAATGCTTACTCCGTTTCAATTTTTTTCCTGTTTTATAGTGCTCGGAAGCTCGTGAAGGTTAGAAGATTATTGGAGCATCGTCACACTATCAACTAGTTATTTGAGGTATACTTAGTAATATCATTTTGGTATAATGGCATGTATAGACAACTTGGCCATTAGTGGCATGTTAATGATGCTTGTAATCTAGCTATTGGAATGGCTAGTAATGGTTATTTTGGTATGATTAAGGTTATTATGTTATAATCATATGTGATATGTTAAGTCTATGTAATCAAATGATGTTAATGCCTATGTTAATCCAAGGTAAGTTTTTAGACATATATGCATGTAATGGTATGCCATGATGAATTATGTAATTGTTTAATTTGATTGCTTGGAATGGTTGGTATTGGATGTGTGTTTCAAGTGCAAGTCTTGGGTGAAATTTTGGGTGAGAAATGAAGCTAGAAATGGCTTCATTTTGTCCACACGGGCATGTGTCTTGGCTATGTGTGACACATGGCTTGTTCCATGGGCATGTGGTCTGGCCGTGTGTCCCCTGCATCTTAAAAATGAGAAACAGAATGCTCATAATTGGGCACACGAGAAAAGACATGGGCATGTGTCTTAGCTGTGTAGTTGACACAGCCTTGAACACAGGTGTGTTACACGACCGTGTGAAAACTGCACCTAAATTTCAAAAATAAAATTTGTCACACGGCCTAGCACACGGGCCTATGACTTGGTCTTGTCACTTAAATTTCTTCATGCTTTAAAAGTCAGAGAGTTACACGGGCGTGTGTAGTATACGGCCTGCTCACGCAGGCGTGTCCCTAGACAACACGGGCATGTGAGCCCTGTACCTTGGAAAAATTTTGAAATGTCGCGAAAAATTTTATGAGTTTCCGATCAAGTCCCAACTTGATTCTAATGCTCGTATTGGGCCTCGAAGGTACAATTAAGGGATGTATTGGCCCTCGAGAGTCCAATTAAGACACGTCCGTGTGTCTAAGCCATATAACTCACTGACTTGTTTAACTAATATATAGCAGGCACACAATCGAGTCACATGCCTGTGTGCTCAATCGTGTGCGGCAAAATTAGGCTTGGTTTAAGCCATTTTTCCCACCTATCTTTCATGTACCTAAAAGCATTCAATTGGAATCATTTTCACATACAATAGGCAACCAAAAATGACCATTTCATGCACATTTCATGCATTTAAATTCCATCAATTTCACTACTCAAATCCATAACCAAAATCATGCCAAAACAATATGCCAAAATCATCAAACTTACATAACTTCTAAATGCATTTCCTCATCATCTTATCATCTATTTCATACTTCAAAACATACCATTTCATCATCTCAAAATCAAGCCACAACATATCATCTTTCAAGCTTTAGCTCACCAAATGACAACTAGCTACTTGAGCAAACATATAACCATACCAAACATATCAAAACATACATCATGTAATACTTAACAAACACCTAATTCAAACCAACTTTAAATGACCATACACACCAACATTTACATCATTTCACAAGACAACATACATGGCTAATATCATATCTCAAAAATTATCATCAACTCATTAGCCTATACATGCCATATACCATAATTACAAAGCCCCAAAGATTCCTGAGTCTGAGCTAGCTTCGATTATCTATAAAACAGGGAAAGAACACACAAAGTAAGCTTTAAAAGCTTAATAAGCCATACACAAATAAATTATCACAAGAACTAACATTATTCTCATCAATAGGAAAAATATGAGTAGGCACAAATAGATACCCAAACCTTTCACAATGAATACTTAATCAAATTCACATGTAATTTCATCAAATACTTCCCTTTTTAATACCCGTATGAATCTAGTACGTACCTGTGTCAGTTAATCCAATCTCATATTCTTTCTCATCTTGACTTAGCCTATTGAACCATTTGGAATCGTTAAGGATACTCGGAAATCACATATAGCTCGTACAACGCCATATCCTAGATATGGCCTCACATGTTATCACGTATCGATACCACTGTCCCAGACAGGGTCTTACACGAAATCATATAACAATGCCAATGTCCCAAACATGGTTTTACACATAATCACAATACAATTCCAATATCCCAGACATGGTCTTACATGTAATCACATCTCGGTAATCTTAACGTCATGACATTTGTATCTTATACTATTCCTAAGGTTCGTACGGGACTTTCGAATATTGTAACTTCTTCAATTCTTGCTCGTATATGCTTGTTCAACACCCATAGAAATTCAATGACAAATAAACATATATAAATCAATTTAAAGGTATTTATTTACATATGAACTTACCTCGTATTAAGAATTGACGTCTCGGGTCGGCTATTCAATAACCTTCGATTTCCCCCGATCTAAATCCGATTTCTTTCTTTTAGGATCTATATGAATTCAAAATAAACTCATTTATTCATTAATTCATTCAATTCAGTCCAAAAACACATATTTAAGCCAATTTTCACTTTGGCCTTAAACTTTCACATTTCTTACAATTTAGTCCTTAATGCAATAAACACAAAATTCACACAACTCAATTTAAACCCATGTGTACCGAATTAAAATAGTACCCTTAGTAGCCCATATTTCACATTTTTTTTCACATTTCAACCGCTCAATTTACAAATTTCACAATTTAATCCTATTTAGGCATTTTCATCAAAAATCACTTAACTAAACATAGAAATCTATCACCAAGCTTTCATAGTTCATCATAAAATATTCAAAAACACATAAATTCATCAATGGAAACTTTCAAAACATTAAGCAGTTTTGCAAATTAGTCCATGGGCTAGCTAGTACTCGATGCAACGATCACAAAAACATAAAAATCATTAAAAATCGAGTCAAAACCATACATTAGTCAAACTTCCAAGTGCCAAAACCTCAAGCCCTAAAATGGTGTTATTTTTATTCTCAAATTTGGCAAAAAAGATGGATTAAAGATGGTGGTTTTGTTTTCCTTTTCTTTTAATTTAACTAAATTTCAAGTTTACTAAAATAACCTTAATATTAAACCATTTAAAACCCATTATACAAGTCCATTAATGACAAATTCCACTACCAATGGTCTAATTTCATAATAAGTACTTCCAACTTTTAATTTCATAACAATCAAACACTTTTAACATATAGAATGCAACTTTTGCATTTTACGTGATTTAGTCCTTTTTCCCAAATTGAGCTATTAAACGATAAAATTAGCTCACAAAATTTTCATACATATATAATCACATGCTATAAACACCAAAAATAATATTAAAATAATATTTTGACCCCAGATTTATGGTCCCGAAACCACTATTCTGATTTAGCTAAAATTAGGTTGTTACAGAGATTATTAAATAAGTTAATTTTGATTATATTTAGATTAAGAAAGGTGAAATATGAATTTAGATCGAGGAAAGAACAAAGTTTCGGATTAATCGACTTAATTTTCCATTTTTGCATTCAAGGTATATTCGTAAGTAATAAGCATTGCTATAATTGTGTTTTAAATACTTTGACATTGCATAAATTGTTAATACAGCCTTACGAACACGTTCGATGACAATTCAGCAAGTGTGAAGTCTCGGTTGAACCTTAGGAATAGTTTAGGATACAAATGACATGTCATTAGGGGTTATGTGATTTGGGTGTTGATCCATACGTCCTACCAGCAGTGGAATCATCCGGCATGTGTTGCGGATACTCGTCAGCTTGTGTGAGCAGCACTGTGTAGCTTCGTCATGACCGTCAGCTTGTATAAGCAAACCCGTTGATAGCTCTAGTGTAAGCAGTATATGTGATACGAGTTTGAGATAGGTTCGGCTATATATGTGGCACTTAGGGTGTGAGTTTCCTAAGTATCCGATAGTATTCCGAATGGTTCAACGGGTATATCGAAGATAAGGATGGGTATGAGATTGATACAAGATTGTACAGGTATGTACATGAACTATATAAGCATTGAATCGATGAAAGCTATGAAATTCATATCAAATTTGTAAATGAAAATGTGAAAGGTTTGTTAGTTAATATGAGTTATGTGTTGAAATATTCAAATGTTTGAATTGTGTATTTATGAATAGTTGAGTTTATTTCATACAAGCTTACTAAGCTTTATAGCTTACATCGTTTATATTTTCGTGTTTTATAGTGAAATCAAGCTAGCTCGGATTCAGGGACCATTGGAGATTTCATCACACTATCCTACTATCACTTTGGTACTTTTGAACTTAAGTATTTTGAGTATATGGCATGTATAGGGATTTTGGGTCATTTTGGTATATCTATTGATAGTGAATTTAGCCATTTGAATTGGCTTGTAAGCTTAAATTTTGGTTTTGTATATAGCCATGAAAGTTGGCTTAATTTGGTTAGTTTGCTTGTGTATACATATGTGCATATGGCTTTGGTTATGTGTTCAATGATAAATATGTGATGCTTGTTGATAGTAGGTATTGTGGATGTCAAATGGTTGATGAATTAAGAATTAGTATGCTTGTGAGTTTAGGCAAATTGATGCATGTTTGAAAGTTTCCATTTAATTAAATTGGGAATGTGAATTTGGTATAAAATGGAATAGCATATTGTGGTACATGTGAGACTACTTGTTGTTGGTATTGAGATGGTATGATTTATAATTGGTTGAGATTAGATGAATGCTTATATATGTTATTTTTTGGTGCCAAATCGGTTGGTTTAGGTGTGTGCAAGTTTGGGTGGCAAATTAGTTTGGTAAATAGCCTATTTTTGTCCACACGGGTAGAGACACGGGCGTATGTGGCGTGTGTCTCAGCCGTGTGTGACACCGGTTAGGTTAGATGATCGTGTGTCCCCTAGTACTGATCTAAAAATCAAGTTAGTATGGGCGTGTGACTTGGTTGTGTGGCATAAGTCAGTATACCCTACAGGTTTGGCACGGCCTAGTACACGGCCTGACACACGGGCGTGTACGACCATTTTTAGGGCACACGGACGTGTGTGTTGGCCATGTGACCCAAGTCAGAGAGTTACACGGGGTCGGACACAGGCTGGGACACAGCCATGTGATCCCATTTTGAATGTCCACACGGGGATGTCTTTGGCCGTGTGAAACACACAGCCATGCCACACAAGCATGTGTCCCCTGTATTTTGTAAAATTTTCTAAGTTTCGCAAAAATTTCCTGAGTTATCAGTTTAGTCCCGACCCTTCCCTAATGCATGTTTTGGGCCTCGTAGGCCCATAATAGGGACAATATGATTATTTGTGAATGTCGTTTGTATTGATCTAGAAAATGTATGTTTAAATGTATTATAAGTCCGGTAATGCTCTGTAACCCTACTCTAGCGTTGAATACGGGGGAGGGGTGTTACAAGTTGTCAGTCGAAGAACCGCCTAAACTCGAACTAAAGGTATTTCCCATTTGAAATATGTTTATTTAGGTAATAGTTCTACCTTGCCTATGATTGTTTCAACAGAATTAACAGAACACCAGGAGGAGCAACTGATTGTTGTTTTAAAGAAATTTAAAAAGGCAACTGGTTGGATCATAGTTGACATTCAAGGTATAAGCCCTTTTTTTGTATGCACAAGATTATTTTAGAGGTAGGCGAGTGAGCTAGAATCAATGGGCAAAGGAGACTTAATCCTATCATGAAAGAGGTAGTGCAAAAGGAAGTGATCAAACGGTTAGATGCGAGAATTATCTACCCCATCTTAGATAGTTCATGGGTATGTCTGGTACAATGTGTACCAAAGAAAGGTGGAATCATGATTTTCAAGAATAAACATATCGAGTTAATCCCAATGAGAACTATCACAGGTTGGAGAATCTGTATTAACTATAGAAAGTTAAACAAAGCTACTCGAAAGGATCATTTTAAGTTACCTTTCATGTATCAGATGTTAGATCAACTAGCAGGTAACGAATTTTACTACATTTTAGATGGATATTCAAGATACAACCAAATAGTTGTAAGCCCAAATTACCAACATAAAACCACTTTTACTTGCCCGTAGGGTACATTTGCTTTTAGGTGAATGCCTTTTGGCTTATGTAATGCACCTGCCACATTTTAGTGATGTATGATGGCAATTTTTACTGATATGGTCAAAAAATTTGTCAAAGTTTTCATGGATGATTTTTCTATTTTTGGTAACACTTATGATGTTTGTTTGATTAATTTGGCTAAGGTACTAAAAAGATGTGAAGAGACAAATCTTGTCCTTAACTGGGAGAAATGTCATTTTATGGTTAAGGAGGAAACCGTCTTAGGACATAAAATTTCCAAAAGCAGAATCGAAGTTGATAAAGCGAAGGTGGACGTAATTGAAAAACTACCACCACTAGTTAGTGTGAAAGGAGTTCAGAGTTTCTTAGGCCATGCCAGTTTTATCGAAGGTTTATCAAAGATTTTTCAAAAATTTATAAACCTTTGTGTATGCTTTTAGGAAAAGAAATTGTTTTTATTTTAAGAAAGCGTGTTTAGAAGCTTTTGAGGAATTGAATAATCGGTTAATCTCAGCCCCAATAATTGTTCACTTGATTGGAACTCACCTTTTGAGTTAATGTGTGACACAAGTGACTATGTTTTTGGAGCTGTGATGGGTCAAAGAAGAAACAAGTGTTTTAACCTATCTACTATGCAAGCAAAACTCTGACAGGAGCCCAACTCAATTACACGGTAATTGAGAAGGACTTTTTGTTATAGTTTTTGCTTTTGACAAGTTTCGCTCATATCTTATAGGTACGAAAGCTACAGTATTCACTGACCATGTGGCCATTAAGTACTTACTCATGAAGAAAGATGCTAAACCGAGGTTAATTCGATGGATACTTTTACTCCAAGACAGAAAGTGTGTTCAAAACCAAGTAGCTGACCATCTATCAAGGTTGGAACAAAATAAGGTAACCTCTTCACTTGTTCCAATTAATGAAAACTTTCCTGATAAGCATATCTTTGAGGTAAATCGAATTCATGAAACACCTTGTTTGTTTATTTTGCAAATTATTTAGCACGTGGAATGATTCCTCGAGAAATGACATACCAACAAAGGAATAAATTCCTTCATGATAGTCAATATTATTTCTAAGAGGATCCATTTTTGTTTAAACAATGTGCAGATAACATAATCAGGAACTGCATAGCTGAAAGTGAATTTGCCAAGAACTTATACCATTGTCATTCAACTCCGACTGGGGGACACTTTGGTGGTTCATGTACTATAGCAAAGATTTTAGAAGCAGGAATTTTTTGGCCAATAGTGTTTAATGATGTATATACATATGTGAAAAACTACGATAGATTGCAAAGGATAGGAAACATATCAAGGAGGAACGAGATGCCCTTGACAAACATTTTAAAGGTTGAATTATTCAATGTATAGGGTATTGATTTTCTAGGCTTGCTTCCTTCTTCTTATGGGAACAAGTATATTTTGGTAGTTGTGGATTATGTATCCAAGTGGGTTGAAGCCGAGACATACCCAACAAATGATGCTAAGGTTGTTATGCGATTCCTACATAAGCATGTTTTTACACGGTTTGGGACTCCGAGAGTTATAACTAGCGATGAAGGATCTCACTTTATAAATAAATGGCTTAAGTGGTTGCCTGACAAGTACAATGTGAAACATAAAATTGCTACTGCCCATCACCCACAATCAAAAGGGCAAGTTGAAAGGGTGAATCATGAAATTAAAGGTATTCTTGAGAAGGTGGTGCACCTTAATAGAAAAGATTGTTCTCAAAGGCTTAATGATGCTCTATGGGCCTATCGAACTGCTTTTAAGATGCCATTAGGAATGAATCCTTATCGTTTAGTATTTGGAAAGGTGTGTCATTTGTCGCTTGAATTGGAGAATAAAGCGCACTAGGCTTTGAAATAATTAAATTTAGATCTTAAGCAAGCCAATGAAAGGAGAATGTTACAGCTTGACGAGTTGGAAGAGTTGAGGTTATTTTCATACGAGAATGCCAAGATGTATAAACAAAATACTAAGAGATGGCATGACAGGTGTGCACAACCTCATGAATTCATAGAAGATCAGAAAGTGTTGTTATTCAATTTGAGGCTAAGGTTATTTCCTGGGAAGCTCAAGTCCCGATAGAAAGGACCTTATACCATCTATAAAGTTTATCCATATGGACTTGTACAATTGTACGACAACTAGGGAGGTACGTTTAAAGTTAATGGTCAACATCTCAAACACTAATGAGATGGTGAAGTTGAGTGTAACACCCCAAACCCAGCCCAGACGTTATGGCCGGATTTGGCGATGTTACATGGAAGTGCTTTCAAAAACTAAGTCGTTGTTAAGCCATTTTTGTTATCTTATATTATCTCTAAATCAAGTTATTTGTTTTCAAAACATTACCCATTTATTTACAAGTCGTTATAATTAGCGGAAGCCTTTAAAATGATTTACGTAGCGGTGAGTGTTTTGAAGGAAAACATTTGTAACTTTTGAAAACTCATGTTTTCCTACCACTAGTGATTATGAATCATAAGCAACGAAAAACAAATCCCAAATTAAGATAAAATCCATAAAGACCTTGTTACAGTAAAAATACCCCAAATAATAATACTTATAATCATAATCAAATATGAAAATATATGCAGTTGTGTGGCCACCTATGAGTCCCTCGTTGCACAGATCTACCTATCTCTGGGAATTACCTGCACAGTAAGACAAAAGGGGTGAGTTTATGAAAACTCAATGTGTGATCCCGATGCACAAAAATAGATAGCATACATATAATTACAGCCTGGGCATAAGCCCTTTTTTCAGTAACAGTGTCAGTCCAGTTTGGGCCTTAGCCCATCTCAATACAGTACAGTAACAGTCACGTATATGCAATCACAAGAATCCTACCCAACCAGCCTCTACACGCCATCCCCGTCCAACCCTACACTCCATGTGGGGATATAATCAACCCACCCAACCCTACACTCCAAGTAGTACCAAATGCGGCACTAAACAGTAATATGCAGCTGAGCTGCCAGTAACTTAGGCTCAAGGCCTTTCAGTGCACTTCCTTCAAATAATATAATCCCTAACCCAATGCAATGCAATATACAACATGTCATGCCAAATCATAGTATTATACATGCGTTCAGTACAGTTTTAGCAACATGCCTCATATACAGCCGTACAGATGTTTATATCATATAAGGGTATAATAGTCATTTCAGTCAATCAGGGGTCTAAATACACTTACCAACCCAATAGTAGGTTCACAGTCGTCTCGGGCGACCTTACAACCTTAGTAGCTTATCAGTGAATATGGGCCCATAAGCGCATGTCATTTGCCCATATGGGCCCACACGCCTGTGTTGTCCACAAGGACCAAAAATGGCCTTAGCGGTGTGGATCACACGACTTGGCCCAATAATCCCACAAGCCCGTGTGGGGCCCACACACTCGCAGGGCCCACTAGGCCCAATTCGGCCAGGCTCATGACTCGCACATGGCCTACCTCATCGATCACACGCCCGTGTTCCAACACATAGCCTACCACACAGGTAGCCACACGTCCGTGTGGTGTCGACGATTCACATTTCCAGATTTTTGCCGATTTCAGTTTGCGAGATTGTGTTTACACACACTTGGTTACGAAAAATGCGCACACTGTTCTTGAGCACTCCAAACCTATATTTAATCATAACACACAATTAATCACTTAACAACTGGATTAAAACGACCTCTCAACAACATTTGTCTAAAAGATCGATTGCCACTTGCCTTGTTTGAACAACTGAGGCCTTGCACACTCAAACCGTTGTAAAAGACTGATCACCAGCTCCTTAGTGATTGCCTGCATCCCAACCGAATCCTATTAACAATTATTCACATGAACAGTTTGAACCAAACAATTATCAAACTTACTGAAAACGTAAAATCGTGTAAAGAAGATGGGTCAATTGAAGGCTAAAACCGAAAAGGAAAGAGACCAAGATAACCACAATTCGGTAGAGAGCAAAAATCAAAGATTAGTAGCAACGAAGAAAGAAATAGATGTACAATGAAGGAAGTAGAAGAAGGAAAAGAATCGGCAAAAGAAGGGGAAAGATCAAAGACAAGGCCGAAGGGAACAAAAGATATAGCAACCACATACCTAGCTATATTTGACAGAGGTTTTTGGGATTAACAAAATACAAACGAAACACTAGAAATAGGAAGCAGAAAGTCGGCAGCAATACGGAAGTATTTGGGAAAGCAAATGACAGCAAAGGAAGGAAATCTTGGGAAATAGACCAATTCAGCAGAGAGAACTAGAAGGGTGAAAATCAGTAGGAAAGCAACCAAGATGAAAATCAAGAAAATAAGCAAAACCGAAAGAATTGTGAGATTGAGTAGAAGAGTGTTCGGTCAAATAAAGCAAGAGAGGGACATTTTCTCGAAGAGTAGAAGAAAACAACATCAAAATAGAAAGAAAAAGATATTTGCATACACTCTCAGCAATAAAACAGTCGACAGAAATAGTAATAGGGAGAAAGTACCATCCAAAACTAAAAACTTGAGAAACAACAGTTCAAGTTCGGCACCAACTCTACCACTATCTTCAAACTCCCACATTTTCCTCCCCAAATCCTTTAAAACCGTCCACTTCTCCCTCAACTACCAAATTCAAAATCGACCACAACTCTTCAGTAGTTCAGTTAAACTCAAACATCCACACGGCACAGCAGCAAAATAAAACACTCCATTGCGCATCCCAGGACTAGAACTCAAGTCCACCAGCACTTTGCCACACTACTTAACCACCAGACTAGTAAGCCCATTCTGACATGTTACACCCGTATTTATTTATAAACCTACTGACTAGAGACAGGGATTTATTCATTTAAAACAAAACTTTTGTACAAGCCAAGGCTTGAACCTAAGACTTCTCAGACTCTTCCCAGGACACTTAACCACTAAAGTAGAGACACACTTGTGTAACACAAACATACGAAAATAAATATTAAAGATTTTTGGGGCGTTACATTGAGCGAATTCGAACTTTATTCAATTTAATTTGCTCAATTTAATAGACCTTTAATTTTACATGTTTTTACTTTTTAATAAATAGTTAGAAATTATTTCATGAATTAGTACATTTAATTAATTCTATCTAAGGAGATTGAAACCTAAACGAGACCATTTGTGACCCCTCCAATCTTTCCTGGGAATTAATTAAATCTAATATTTTGAAAAGAAATTTTCTAATTAACTTCAAATTTTTATGTTCATTTTCATCTTGTTTTTAATGTTAATTTTATTTGTTTATGTTTAATAAGGGGGTCAAATTGGCCCAAGCACTAATCAGTTTATTTTACTTTAAGCAGTTCAATTTGTAAATAGTTTGGGCTTAAGGCCTGAAATAGCAAAGAGGAGAAAATTTACCCCACATTGCTGTCCAAAGAGTTCCCAAAACCCTATTATTGCCACCACTTTCTTTTCCATCTCACCTTGCCGCCCAAGCCATCCTTGTAGCTAAATTTTTGCTACAAGTTTCCCCTAATTTACTATTATATAAACCCCTCTTTACCACCATACTTTTCACAACCATTCAAGCAATTAGCTTAAAACCTAACCACTTATTCTTTTTCCTCTTAGTCGATGACCTTAAATCCCGAAGAATCTCCCCAATTTCCTTCCCTTGTCACAAAACCCTCCTTATTTCCATCGTAAGTCTTTTGTTGGAGCCTTACTATTATCGCCGCATAGCTCTGGTCGGAGCAATCTTATCATCGCTACAAGCCTTTCACCACCACAGTCCCATTAGTATCGTAAGCCTATCGCCACCGTAAACCTATTGCTACCATCCATTGCCAATTTTTTTCCTTCTCTTTTGCCAAAATTCTGCTATTTTTCGAGAAAAATTACCATGTCTCACAAAAGAACTAGATCTTCCAAGACCTCTGCTGAAAATCCAATTGTAATTCAAGATGAGGAAGTGAAAGAAAGGTTTGATTCCATCTTCAAAAATCAACCTATGATGCCGGAAAAATGTTTCAATTTGGAGAGCAATGACAATTAGGTAGTGCCCCTTCCAATTCAAAACAAAATAATTAATGCCCTAAATTGGAATTATTTCTATGATGGGCGATCACTACCTAAAGAAGATTTAGTTCAAGAATTCTATGCCAACTTAACCATGCCAGATGCTATTGAAGTTCTTGTTCACAAAAGAAGGTACCCCTTACTTCTAAGTCTATTAATGATTTGTTTAATCTGTCTGAAGAAGAATATGAGTACTTTGCCATGATGACAAATATAAATTTGGATTTTCCTCAACAAGTGCTTAATGTTCTTACAAATTTATGATCCCAATGGATTATAAGAAAGTATGGTAGTCATTCTTGTAAAAGGGAATATCTAAAATCGGTGGCTAAGGTATGGTTCTATTTTGTTCAATATAACATCATGCCTATCTCACATAGTTCCACCATCTCAATGGATCGAATGCTTTTATTGTATGCAATTATGATAGAAAGTTCTATCAATGTTGGGAAAATTCCTCTCAAAGAGATCCACGATTGTGCTAGAAAGAAGGTAGGAAGTGCCTACTTTCCATCATTGATTACTTCACTTTGCTTAAGGGATCAAGTTAAATCAAAAGCAAACTTGAAGGGCCAAAATGTTAAAGGTTACATCACAGCCCATAATATTGAAAGGTTAGTGGAGAATGTCTATAAGCTAAACCCAATTGAACTGAGTGAACCAACCGAATCAGAAACTAACGAGTCGTCCAATAAATCTGAATCGGAAGCTACTTAGTTGAGGAGACTGAAGAAGCAGAATCTGAAGAAGAACCAAACAACCTTGGACCAAGGGTGGATCCTAATGTTGCTAAACCAGTAGAGCCGAGTTTTAGTCTTGAGTTGACCATGTTAAAGCCTAATTCTTCAAATACTATGAAGAAATTAGAATTTTCAACTATGATGGATATGGGAAATTCATTCATAAACAACAACAGGCCTATTGGGGTTATGAAAAAATTAAAGATGATTCTATTCAAAATACTTTTAAGAATATCTCTAACAGTTTTATTTTTAAGTCCATAGATCATATCTTCGAGCCATGGTAAGAAGAGCTTGTGGGATCAAGTGCGACCAAGAAGGAAAAGGAGAAAGTGTTAGACGATGATTCGAATTAAAAAAGGGGCTTAATAGTTTTTGTTATTTACTTTCGCAGTTAGTATTTAGTTTTTACACAATAAAATTGCAAGCATGAATAAAATACAATTCAATGCCTCTATTCTAATAAATAAAAAAAGCTAAGTAGTGTTGTTATGTGAATGAACATGTCTAGGATTGGATTGTTGAGAAAGACTTGGTACTTAAGCAGTCTTCATGACTCACCTCTCTTTCTTGCTATCCTACCTGATGTTCAGTTATCATTCATTACTTTGATTACACAATGAGGACATTGTTTCTTTTTAGGGTGAGGGTAGGGCAATATTAGCTTGAAATTTGTTTAGAATAGTAGTGAGCATGAATTTTAATTTTTTTTCAATGATTACACATAAGTATACTGAAATAAAATGATGTTTAGAGAAAATTTTTGTTCATAAGTTAGCTCAAATGCAAGTATGATTTCTGATTTTATTTGAGTTTTTTTTTTGTTATCTTGAGTTATGGAATGCTTTTATGTTCTTAGGTCGAATGTAGCCTTTTTCCATGAAAATTGAAATTCTTTCGAGATAGACATGCATGAAGGTTTAATCCTTAGAATTGACTTAGAAACTTTCTTGAGGCAAAATCCTAGAAGGCATAAGAATCTAAACATGGTTTAGGCATATTTTCTTTGGATCATTTGAGCCTTTTGAGCCTACCATATGAATACGACCATTGAAACCTTAATTTGAGCCTTAAATCCTATTTTTGTTGTTTACCTACATAATAATACATGTTACCATCTTTTTAAATTTTATCCTATTTTGCACCTATCTTAACTATACTTTTCTTGGTAAGCAAAGATCAAGGAAAAATTCAAACTGATGTACACGTTTTTCATATGTTTAGAGGTGATTCAAAAAAAATAGAAAGGGAGAGTTATATTTGAATATCAAGTAAAAAGAACAAAGTAAAGAGCTCAAAGTATTAAGAAATATTGGGCATGTGCTTAAAAATTAAGTTCGGAGGGTGAAGAACCCATTAGTTGGAGAGATGTACCTTGAATTGATCCAAGGTAAAGCTAAGGTTAGGACTATTGAACCTAAAAATTCACTTCTCTTTTATCCTTACCTTGAGCCTAGCCTCATTACAATCATCCAAAAGACCTATTGATTTTGATGATTATACCAACTACATTAGTGGAGAGGAATTGCTAAGTTTAACCTATGAGGACCATTAATTAAACCTTCTGATTGTTCTATTTTATTAATAATAATTTTTGATTGAATGGTCAATGGTATGTATGATCTTGAAAAGCATGCACTCCATGACTTATTCTAGCATATTTCCACACTTAGAATAAAAAATTTGAAATAATGTTTGCATATGAACGACTTGTCAATAAAAAGAGTTTGTGAGCATGGTTTTGTTGATGCATGATTTTGTGCAAAGATTGATGTTGCTTAATCATATTGCAAAATTCCCTTAGCAATTTTTTTTGTTGCGCCTGAACATTACTCGAGACGAGCAATGGTTTAAGATTAAGGATGTGTAAACTCAAAATTATATAGGATTTTACTAGTAATTTTTACCACCTTTTTACTTAAAAATAATATTAATCTTGAGTATTTGTTAATTAATTAAGTGAATTTTACTTAAATATTAATAATGGACATGAATTTATAAAGTATACAAATTTGAGCCTTTTTATATGATTTTCTGCATAAAATTAAGTATTTCATGTTATTTATTAATATGTTAAATTGACTTGCGTAGTGGGACCAAAGAGTTGAGTTCATTATAATGTTGCATGGACCTAAGCTATTTTTCTCATGTATTGGACGACAAGACCAAGCTTAATGGGTCATCAAGATGTCACCTTGACCTAACAAAAAAAATGATACATGCTGGTCAAGTCTACAAGCTCGTTGGGTCATTAACTGTCCACTTCAAGAGAAGAGAGGCCCAATTCATCAACCACAATTGGGCAGCCAAGAAATCAATTTTGGGACAATTATTTAAAGGCCCTCACACTTGGAAGAACATTGGAAATTGATAGACAAGATTAGCTTGAGAAACCGTCTACCCCTTGTAAATCATGCTTGAATCAAGCAACCAATCTGCCTTCTCTTCCACATATCATGGTCGGCCATAAGAGGGAGAAAGCCAAGGGATTTTTGATACTATTTTTAGTAAACTCTCCCACCTACTTCAAGTATAAATATCACACCTATCTCACCTTTTTCAATGATCCTTTCCTCATCCCTTCATCTCTCATTTTCACAACATTATTCATTCCCTCTCTTGCTCTCTTCATCCACCATGCCTATTATTCCATTTTCCCTTAGTTTTTAGCTAGCAAAAGCCTTGAAGATGTCATTTCTTGGCCGGTGACCTTGAGGAGTCATTAGCAAAGTTGCAATAGGACGAGCGGAGGAAAACACCTTCAATTAGAGTCCCCAAGACTGCCGACTTGAAATAAAGTTTATTCTTCCCTTGTTGTTTTAAATTAATAATGTTTGCAATGTGTTTTGTGATCTTGACATCAATAATGGTAGCTTAAATCTATTTAGATAGGTTAATTACATTAATTCAATGAGATTTGTATTAATTCAATGTTAACTTAAAGTGTTTGTGCCTTAGTCGATCATATTTTTAATCAAATTCAAGTATGTATTTCATTCATACGTGATTGGATGCATTAGAATTAGCTGACCGGTCCTAACCAGACAACAGCTAATGACGTAATAATTGAAAATTGCATGCTTAGTTTAGATCCTAACCTGACTAAACTGAAGCTTCCTAATAACTTTAACAAGCTCTGTTATCTTGCACAATTTTTAGGTTTATGTGATTAAACTATTTCAGACCTAACTCGTCCTTGTTACTTCACATAAATGATAAGAAACCCTTAGTTTAATATGATTAGTAAAATGCATGTTTCGCTAAGTAAAAGATTCTAAAAGGACTTAATTTGGTTTCCAAACTCATGAAAGATCGAGTTGCCATGGAATGTTTTTGAACCCTGTTAAGCATGATGAAAACGAATTAAGTTGATTAATGTAGTTATCCTAGCATATTCATGTTATTGATTGTTTGAATTTGTGTTTCTACTGCTAAATTCATTCATACATTTAGATAATTTGCATACTCAGGTTAAAATTGCATTAGGGATCAATTTTGCATCTAGTTAAATTAATTTAGTTTAATCATCATCACTCAAATTATTGTGTTTTTATCACCAAATTGTTAACTTATAATTTTATAATTAATTGATTAACATACACATTCTCTATAGAGACGTTAACTTATTTACTTACTTATTACTTGAATAACTGTGTTTATTTGAACAAACTAAGTGTGTTGCAAAACATTGAGAAATTAGCCCTTCACAATTACCCTTCCCACCACCTTGCTTGATTCAAGCATGATTTCATGCATGAATAAAGCAACCAAAAACCATTCCCTTCCACAATATACGACCGGCCAAGAATGAGAGCATATCATGGAATTCAAAATGCTATTTTTAGCAAACCTACTACCCATCCCTCTATTATAAATAAACCCTTTCATTCCAGTATTCAAGCACCCCTCACTTAACATTCATTCTTCATTTTTCATTCTCATCACATTTCTTTCCTTTCAAGCATAGTCGTCCCCATTTTCCCTTTTCCTTAGTTAGCAATTCCTTAAGAAAAAACACTCTCTTGGTCGGCCACCTTAAGGAACAATTTGTGGAGGAGCATCTATGAGAGTTGGAGGAAGCCTCCATGATTAGTGATCACACTATCAAAAAGTTCTTTCTTCCTTTTTGCTCTTCCTTAATTATTCATTATGTTTGCAAATTGCTTTGTTATTTTTTCATTAATGATGATAGCTTAATTTTGTTTAGTAGAAAACTTTCATTTATCTAATAAAGTTCATTTGAGTTATGTTCATATTGTTTTGTGCCTCAATCGTTCATATTTTCAATTAAACTCAAGTATGTATTTCATTCATATGTGTTTGAATGCATTAGAATTAGTTGAGTGATCCTAACCAAACAATGACTAATGGACACAATAACTAAAAAGTTCATGCTCAATTTAGATCCTAACTCGACTAAATTAAAGGTTCATAATAACTCAAAAGAGCTCTATTATCTTGCATATTTTTTAGGTTTATGTGATTAATTTTTTTCAAAACTAACCCGTCCGTGTTACTTCACATGACTTCTAAGAAACCGTAGTAGAATATTATCAATAAAATTCATGTTTCTCTAAGTACAAGATTCCAAAATGACTTAATTTTTGTTTCAAAATTATAAAAGATCAAGTTGCCTTGGATTATTTTTTCGGAACATTGTAAGCATGATGAAAATGAACCAAGTTAAAAATGTAATTATTCTAGCCTATGCATGTTATCATTGTTAAAATCTTGTGAATTCTACTGCTAAATCCATCTCATTCATTTTAACCATTCATTTCATTTGCATTTAGGTTAACTTGCATTAGGGATCACTTTGCATCTAGTCATTTATTTTTTTCAACGTTCAAAATTATTGTGTTTTTCTTACCAATTTGTTAATATTAATTTTGCAAAATATTGATTAACATATGCAGTTCTTGTGGAGATGATAACTTCTATACTTACTTATTACTTTTTATAATGAATCTGTACATTTGCACAAACCACACATTACAAGGAACAAGTCTAGGCTTCTTGCTCAACGTTTCACTCAAGAGAAAGGAATAGACTTTGATGAAACATATGCTTCCGTAGCTAGAATGGAAGCCATTAGGATGCTTTTAACTTTTGCATGCTTTAATGATTTCAAATTATATCAAATGGATGTAAAATTGTGCTTTCTAAATGGCTTTATAAATGAATAATTGTATGTTGAACAATCACTTGGTTTTGAAGGTGTAAAATTTCTAAACCATGTCTTCAAACTTTCAAAAGCTTTATATGGTTTGAAACAAGTTCCTAAAGCTTGGTATGAAAGTGTAATGACCCAAAATTCACAGGCACCAGAAAAGTGAGTTATAGGGCCTCCGTCTTAGTAAACCAAGTCATAAATAATTATTAGAAATAATTATGAGTTTAGTTGAGTGCTTAATTAGGATTTAATTAGGTGAATTTAGTCTAATTAAGAATAATTAGATAAAAGGACTAGAATAAGGTGTAAAAGTTGAATTATAGATTAAAAGAAATCATAAAGGATCAAATGGGCAATTAAGCCACATTTGGTATATGAGCCGGCAAACATTAAAACAAAAATCTAAGATTTTTGTTAAGTTATAAATTATAAATATATTATTTTAGTTATAAATTGTATTAAATTAATTTAAAATAATTATATTATAAGATTTTTATATGATAAAGAAGTTATGATTTTGATAAATGGATAGTGATAAAATAATACATGTGTAATTAAAATATGTATACAATTGTAGTTTATAGATTTAATTTGCTTATTAATTAAGCATAAGATATTTATTATCTATTATCTATTATTATTAAATTAAAAATAATTAGTATAAGATTTTTGGTTGATAATAAATTATGATTTTGCTAAGTGTCTGGTAAAGATAAAATACAAGTGTATTAATTTAAGTATGTATATTTGTAATATTTTTATTTAATTAGTAAATAGATATTTATTATTATTAAATTAATATATATATGAGATAAATAATTAAATTGTGAGATTTTTGTATGATAAACAAATTAAGTAGTGACAATTGTAATAATGAGAATATATACATTTGTATTATATTTATTTATTTACTTGAAAATTAAGTATATGACAAATGTATGGTATTGATGGTTTACAAATGTGAATATATGATTGAATATTTAATAGATATTTAAAATAAAAATATAATATATGTTAAGCTAATAAATAATATAAAGTAAATAAACTATAATAAAATAAAAAGAAAACAAAAGAGAGAAAGAAGAAATAGAGAACAGACGAAAAAGAAAGAAAGGAAAAGGGAAAGAAAAGAAAAAGGGAGAATTGAGATTTGGAAGCTTCAAGTTTATTTGGTAAGCTAAACTAAACTAAGTCTTTTCCTCTTAAATTTGATGTTTTAATTTTAAAACAAGGTTTTATTGAAATTAAGTTGATATTATAAGAGTTCATAGGTTTTCAAGTATAGTTTATGTTGAACAAAAAGATGAATTAGGGGTATAATTGAATGAATTTCAAATTAGAATTGATCAAATGATAAAAATTGTGAAGTAAGCTATAAGTTTTATGTTGTAGGGACTAAATTGAGGAAAATTAGAAATTAGGAAAATATGCTGGAAATTCAATAGTTAAATTTGAGTTTGGATAAAATTTGAATAGAAATAGAGAGTGAATTGAATTAGGAAAGTAAGTAAACGTAGTTAAGATTAAATTGGGAATAAGGTAGGAATTGATTCGAAATTTAATTATTTATTATAATTAATGTTGTAATTAATAGTATAATTATTTTAATTTCCGTAGCTAACAAAGTACCCTAGGCATCGGCACTTAAAGGAAAGGAAAAATTTGTCGGAAAGTAATCGAACAAATCGGGTTTGTATTACTATAATTCAAGTTATTTTATTAAATGTTAAATATTTAATTATATGTATGGTAAGTAAATTATGAGGTAAGTATTATTATGGAATTGAAAAGGAAATTGAATTGATGATGGATAAGTATTGATATTGAATTGTATATTTATGAAAAGTGAAATTGAATTGATTCGTAAATGAATTGAAAGTGATATTGAATTAAGAAAGTGAACTAAATACCCTATTAACTAGTCGGGCTGAGTCGGATATAGTTGGCATGCCATAGGATTGGAAGAGTTCAGGGATACTTTGACCTCGAGTCAATGAGACACTGGGTGTCACTGTTTTACTTCGGATAGATTCGATGAGGTACTGGGTACCACTTTACTTCGGCTAGGCCGATGAGACACTGGGTGTCAAATATTGCTTTGAACTATCCGATAAGGCACTGGGTGACAATTTGGTGTATTTGGTTGGATCTGTGTATCCGCCAAAGTCCGAGTCTGTTAATAGGGGTAATTAAATGAAAAGTTAAATCAAACGAAATGAATCAATTCAACCATTGAAAAGAAACGTGAATGTGGAATATGATTCGAAAATGTGAATTGAATATGAAAATGTGAATAGAAAGCATGAACTAAATGTTCATGAGATAAATAATGGCTCAATGTAATAGTATATGATGTTAACAAATGAAAAACTAAATTGAGTTGTAAATATTGAGATATGGAAGTTATATATGAATTAGTCTAGTAAATTTTAAAGTTAAATGATTTAATTTACTTGGTTATTATATTATAATTTGAATTATAGTAATACCATTGAGTATAAAATACTCAGCGTACGATTTTTTCTGTGCACGAGTTAGTGGAAATTAAGGTCCCGGTTCAACATCCAGAGTGATCTCGACTCCAGCACAAAATTTGGTGATGTAATTTTTCTTTTGGTAAAGTGGCATGTACTAGGGTATTATATTGGTCACTTGAAAATGTCTTATGCTTTTGGTTGAAATTGATACTAAAATTTTATTTTGATACTTGGTTTAATGAAATGGAAATAGAATTATCATAACATATTTGGTATAGTTGGTAACAAGTTGAAATAGAATGAATGAAGCTTATTAAATTAAACAATATATGCGAATGCTTATTTAGTAAATTACTAAGTTGATGTTTAAGTTATGTTTAGGTGTATTTGAATAAGAAATTGTATGGATTGTGATATTGGTTTCGAATTGGTTGCAATTTGAAATTACAGGGAAGGTTAAATATTTATAAAGGGGTTATATTGAGTTTTTTTTTTAAATGAAGTCACTTAGCAAAAGTTTTATATGAATTTATGATTATATTATAATATGTTTGTTATTTATTTAAGAATTATTTGTAAATTTTCTGATATGTTTGGTAATGTCTCGTAACCCTGTTCCAGCGACGGTTTAGGGTTAGGGGGTGTTATAAAAAGATTATCAAATTTTCTTGTTGGAAAATGTTTCAGAAAAAGGAAGGTTGACTAAACATTTTTTTATTAAAAGAAAAGACAATGATTTATTAGTAGTTCAAATATATGTTGATGATATCATTTTTGGTTGTACTAATGATCTTCTTTGTTAAGAACTTTCAAGCTAATGTAAGGAGTGTAACACCCTAAAATTTTACAAAAAGGAATGATTTGTAACAGAAAAAAAATGTAAGCATTTATGTTCTGGTTTTACTAATTTTTAAAATTGAACCTAAAAATCACCCCCACCTACAATTTTCACGTTATTTCTTCTCTTTTGCTTCTTAGTGTTGCCCATTGCTCTCCCAACCTCTCATCATCGATTTTCTTTGGAAAATCTTTACTCTTTTGACTTTCATCATTCCCCAAGTATTAAACCTTCATAAATCTTCAAGAAAACATGTCAAAACTCCACAGATTTCATCTTCTTTTTCACGTGTGAGTTTTCTAGGTTTTTGGCAAATCTTCGTTTTTCTTCCATCAAAGGTAACCATTCGTCTACCCATTAGTTTCTAATGTTAATTAATCTTTAAAACTAAATTATTAGTCATTAAATCACATGTTTTGATTAAAAGCCGAAAATAGACTTGTTAATGGTGAATTTTGGGATTTTTAGTAAAAATGTGGTTTCAAAGTGTTTTTCTATAACATCCCGAAATAGGGCCTAATCGAAATAGTGGTTTTAGGACCCCAAATTTGACGTAATAAAATTCATTTTTATTATATTTTTATGGTCTACAATTTCACAGAATGATTTCATGAAAATCTCGTTCAAAAATTTTGACATTTGGGCACTCAATTTGGTCAAAAGGACTATATTGTAAAAAGTGTAAAAGTTGAGTTCTACATGCTAGAGGTGCCCAATTGATATGAAATTTTATATTGGAGGCCCTTGTATGGTAATTAAACCATTGGTTAAATATTTGGACAAAAATAGACATGAAATGGGTGAAATAGAATATTTCTAAGTTAGGTGCATTTTAGTCTTTTAGTAATTAAAATAATAAAAAGGGAAAATAAGCCAAAATTCATGCCCATCTTCTTCATCCAGTCAAAAATACCATGGAAACCATGGCTAGGGTTTGGTTCAAGCTTCCAAGCTCATTTGTAAGTGATCCCAAGCCTCATTTTTAATATTCTTTACATTTTTAAAGTCTTGGTAACCCGATTTACCTATTTCTACCATTATTTTGAGTTAGGGTTTATGTTTAAAAATTTACCCATGAGTGACATGCTGGTATTTTGAGGTTTAATGGTAGATTATGCATGTTTATGGTTAGAGAAACAACTTTTACTAAGTGATTTTCGATGAAAACATCTGAAAGGACCGTTTTGCAAAACTTATAAAATTGGTCATAAAAGGGTGATTTAGTGGAAATTGGGGGCTGCTGAAGCTATGAAATTGATTGTCCTAGGCTTAAAATGCAAGGAAATTGAATAAAAATCATTTTACGAGCCTAGGGTCAAAGTGTAAATAAGTGAAAGTTTAAGGGTCAAAATGTAAATTTGTAAAAGTATGAATTATGGACCCACTTGAATAATGTGAGTAATAAATGAGCTATATTTTTAATGTTAGATCAAGAATACAAGATTCGGGCTTAGAACGAGGTTGAACGAGGTTAAGGACTAATTCGAAATAATTAGTCGTACTCAAAATCGAGGAAAGTTGTTCGTGTGTCAATAATAATGCAATGCTTGTTTAAATTAAAAATACCTTATTGTCATTGTATGAATGGCATGAATGAATACATTGAAAGGTGATGGAATGAGTTCATGATGTCAAAATATGATATGAAACAATGATGCATGAAATTCAAGAGAATAATGATACATGATTAGTAAGTGCATAATTAATGTGACATTGTATGATATCTCTAATGCCTTGATATAATTTGAAATGTAAATATTTCATTTCTACCATGTATTATGTGTTTTAATGTTTCATGTATTATATGTTAATTGTTACCATGAAAACATGAATGATATTATGAGACATGGATATAAATGGATGGAAAGGGGATTAAATACCCCAGTTGAATAAAAAGGATACTCTATGGATTCTCTTAAAAAAGAATTGATAGCAAAAGGATCTAGCCCGAATGGGTGATCCAATCCCTATATAGCCCTCTCGAAGAATATGTGTAAACAGATTTAGCCCGGACGGGTACTCCAATTAGGATCTGAATTTAGCCAGGACTGGTAATTCAGATCCGAGCTCATTAGAGCATATGTCGTTACAGGGGATTTAACCTGGACTAGTAATTCCACTATAAGAAAGGAGGTTCACGGAAGTGTGCTCTTTAGAAAGGGAAAATACGAATTGACGGACATGAACTTGTAAAGTGATCTAGCCTCCCAAAGAATATGTGTGCTGGAATGGATTTAGCCCGGATTTGGGTCTGAATTTAGCTTGGACTGGTAATTCAGATCCAAACTCATAGGGTAGTTTTCGTTGCAAGGGATTTAACTTGGACTGGTAATCCCGGCGACATTCTATGAGTTTATATTACGGGGGATTTAGCCTGGACTGATAATCCCGCCGTAGGAACGAGGTTGGCGGGGGCGCGTACTTGAAATGATCACTTGTATGAATTGACGGTGAATGGGATATCCATTGAGATTCTGAGAAATTCAGCGAGTTTGATATGAAAAATGAAATAAAGAGTCCTTACCATGATACATCATTTATATTATATGACAGTATTATGATGCATATGAATTGTCATGTTTGGACGAGTGTTGTGCTAAATGATAGCACAGGTACGTACTCGAAACCCATGAACATATGTTTGACATGTGAAATGAAATGGACTTCTGATAAGAATGTAAATGAATGAGTGATTCATATGTGAATAATTTTTATGGCAATCTTATGTTGATTATCATTTTGCTGCACTAAAATAGTTTGGACAGCAGCAGTAATCCTATTTTGAAAATCCACCAAAAATTGTGGAAGTCAAATAAAAGGCTGAATAAGATATGGAATTAAAGCTTAATGAGCCTAGTTCCATATAAAGGAAAGTTTGTAAGCAGAGAAATCTCACATTTCGAGATGTTTTAATTCTTGTGAGACAGAGTAGAATGAATTTGGAATCTTCTATTCTGACTTGGGAAAATCACTAGAAATTGTACAAAAATAATCATGGCTACTTCATCTCAAGCTGTTCAACGCTCATCCGATATTAATGTTGGCATCCTTGAGAAGTTAGAGATGAGGTTAACTCTCGATTATCGATGTTAGAGATGCAAATGACATCTCTCCTCACTCATTTTCCTTCAACACTTCCATTTTCTCCTCATGGTGACAATTAGAGTAGATTTTTAAGTTTCATCTTCATATCATTATTCATAACATTTGCACCATTACTTTTGCTTATTTCCTATGACTATGGCTTTCTGAACCTTACTTTTTTTTATTAGTATTATAAGAAACTTTGGTAATTTTTTTATGTTAGTTCATTATTTCTTTATTTTTATATATAATCTTGAACTAACCATCTTTTTTCTCTTAAAGCTTTATTTGTCTTTTATGATATACCAAAAACAGGAGGAAGTAGAGGTAAATTGATTGATATTGTACTAAATTAAATTATCTTTATGCAAATTATGTGACCATTTTCTTCAAAGTAAAAATGAATGTAAAATTTTGAATTTATGTCAATTTTATATTTAGGCCTTAAATTGAAAGTGACTTTTATTAAAGGGGAGCAATTTATTCAAAAACAAATATACCAAATGTTTAGTTATATAAAAAAGGGGGAGATTGTTAAGCTAAGCTTTATTTTATAATATTTTTTGATATAACAAATTAAAGTATTTTTGAATAAAAGTTAAAATTGAATAAAATTGATAAAAAAAATTCTCAAATGAAGTCTAAGAGAAAATTTTCAATCCTTACTTTGAACTCTTAAATTTTTTTTGTAACACCCCTTACCCGTGTTCGACACCGAAACAGGGTACGAGGCATTACCGGACTTAATCACTAATCATCGTATAAAAACCGGTTCATAATTTCACTCTAATTTAAAACTTTTTTCAAACACATTCAAGTTGTCCCTTAAAAAGAGCTTACAAGGCCCATATCATGCTTTAATTCAACCACACACATAGGCAAGCATGCACATTCATAAATTGCATCATTTAATTAATAACATAATCAAGACTATCTACATTAAATGACTTTATAAAATAGAGACCTTCAAATAATATAGGTCAGTATTTTAAGCCAATTCCTAGCAACTTAATAACAATTAAACGAGTCTCCATACATGCCAAAGACTTAAAATACTTTAAAACTTTTATATATCGATCAATGGTTTGATAGTGTGATTTAACCTCCGGCGACCTCCAACTCGAGCTAACATCTTCGACACTATAGGAAAAAGGAAAGGAAGGGAGTAAGCATTATAGCTTAGTAAGTAAGTATGTAAATATTAATAATCAATACATTATCATACTTTAAACAAAGTCACAATATGTTCCCGGAATATTACCATCACAAACACACATACTTTCACTATTACAATCATAAACAGGTTCAAAATAAGCTGTCTAGTAGAATACTAGAAACTAAATTATTTATTTCTGGAGCTACAGGACTCAAATTACAAACCATTAATTTTCCTTGAAACTAGATTCACGTATATTCTTACCATAAAATTTTTAGAATTTTTGGTCTAGCCAATTAGTACAGTTTATTCATTGAAGTTACCCCTATTTCACTGCTCAACTATTCTGACCACTCTTCACTACGAATCAATTTTCTCCTCGTACAGAATTCAAAGGATGTTTTCGTTTATTTCATTTGAAAATAAACTCATTAAGGATTTCAAGCATATAAATTATATCCCATAATTATTTTTTTACAATTTTTAATGATTTTTTCAAGTCAGAATAGGGTATCACGTAGTCATTCTGAACCAGTCTCTCAAAAACTTAAATATCTCATAATTTAGAATTCCTTTACTTGCTCTATTTCTGTTATATAAAAATAGACTCATTAAGCTCTAATTTTATATCTCATTCAATCTCTGATTCAATTTCTACTATTTTTGGTAAATTTTTAGATTCACGTAACTGCAACTATCCAGAACAGTTTTATTGTCAATTTTGATCTTTCACACTTCAATTATATTCATCACTTTCCCATAACAATCTTTCCAATTTCCAATCACATATCGAGCATATTGCTCATAAGTTACACATGTATATACTTACACTTATCATCACAAAGTCATACACAATTTCATTTAATCAATTTCCCAGTTGAATGCTTCGGAATAATAACAGATACGCGATGGTATCGCACACAGCCCACCTTTAAAATCAAAGCTCTCTTGTACACATAGTGGCCTTCACTTAGCACCACTCATGTGACCTAGCTCGATTGTACGCATAATTTTGGCTCTCTTTTACACATGATGAACACTTAATACCACACATGTGACCTAACCAGTTTATCTCGTAGCTCTCTTGTGGTGTCCTTCACCTGGAACCACACATGCGACCTAGCTACATATATCCCGTAGCTCTCTTGTACACATGATGTGCACTCAGCACCATACATGTGACCTAGCTACATACCATCTGTATCATCCAATCTTTCTAAAGGTTCAACCGGGATTTTTCTCTCTTTCTAATACTTGATTCCATACTTCCAATAGTCAATTATGATTCAAAAATCAGCTACAATACATAAAATATGCTGAAATACAAAAACATAATAAAGATAATGTATTATTTACATACAAACTTACATACTTTCTCATTTCCATGTCGAATTAATATTGAACATTTAAATCATCATAACTATACTTACTTTCAACACCTCGGCAATCATAGTAAATATATCAATTTTACATTGAAACATGCATAAATTAATGCTTATTATACATATGAACTTACCTCGATACTAAAATGGTCATTTTACCAACTTTCCTGATTTTCAATTTTTCTCCCATTCTAGATTCAAATCTCATTTTCCAGGATCTAAAACATCATATTTTACTTATTTAATTAATGTACTATTCAAAACAGTCCTTAACTCAAACTTTGGAAAAATTACAATTTTGCCCCTAAACTTTTGCATATTTACACTTTTGCCCCTAGGCTCGGGAATTAAACTTCATCCCTTATTCCTATGTTTTATGACATGCTGATCATTTTTCCCTTCTATGGCAACATCAAATTCTCACCCTAACACATAGTTATGAACAATAACAACTTTTACCGATTAAGCCGTTTTACTCATTTTTGCTTAAAACCGCTTAGCAAAAGCTGTTTAACATAATTTCAGCCTTCATATTCTACCATAAAACATCAAAATAAACACATTTCACCTATGAGTATTTTTCCAAATATGAACCCTAGCTTAAATTATTGCTAGAATAAGCTTAATCAAGTTACCGGGATTCCAAAATCGTAAAGAACTTGAAAAACGGGGCTAGAACAGACTTACTATTGAGCTTGGAAAGCTTGAAAACCCTATACATGGCTTCCCCCATGCTAATTTCGGCCTCCATGAAAAAGATGAGTCAATTTTGGCTTTATTTTCCCTTTTTATTTCTTTTAATTACCAATGACTAAAATGCCCTTAAGGCCTTTCTTTAAAATTTTGTCCTATTCATGCCCATTTTTGTCCAAACAAAATATAATGGTCTAATTACCATTTAAGTACCTCCTATTTAAACCCCCATTTCAATCAAGTACTTATGAATTAGAACACATATTTTGCAACTTTTGAAATTTAGTCCTAAAAGTCCAATTAAGCACTTTATCAGTAAAATTACTTAACGATATTTTTACACAATATTTTAATCAATAAATAAACCTTAAAACTTAATCGGAATAAATTTTTTTGACTTCAAATTCATGGTTCTAAAACCATCATTCCGTTTAGGCCCTAAATCGGGCTGTTACAGCAACTTCTGCAAATAAGCCCTAATAGGCAAATTAAACATGCAATCTATAAAATTTCTTATCAATACTCTAACACATGCATCTAATCACTCGGTAAATCATAAAAATTAATCGAAATAAACTTTTCTATCTCAGATTTATGGTTTCGCAACCACTATTCCATTTAGCCCCTATTTCGAGATGTTACATTTCTCCCCCTTTAGGGATTTTCGTCCCCGAAAATCTTACCGGTAAAAAGATTCAATATCTTTTCGACTAGTCAAACTATTTTTCGACCAAGTTAGTGGCCAAGTATCGATATTTTTTAAAATATGGATACCCCTTTTAAAAATATTGATACTTTTCATATGGTATCGATAAAAATTTTTCTGGTATTGGTATTTCAACTCCAACTGGCACTGAATTTTGCATTTAATGGAAAAATTATTGATACCATTTTATCTGGTATAAATACTCATTATTGTAGGTGAATTAAACGCGTTAGTTTTCACATCCCCAACGTCTCTATTCATGTCTCCAATAACCACAATGGTTGGAAATCAATTAAAGGGGTATAAATATCAACTTCTAAAGGTCCTACAACAATAAGAAAGCATATTCAAGCAAAAAGATCAATCAAACAATCTTTGTGCCAAATATTTCCATACTTTTATTTCATACACTTGTGAGCTTTATTTTCATTCCATTTTCTCAAGTGTTTTTCATTGTAATTTAACTTAATTTGTAAACACATTGATCTTGTAAGGATTATTTATTTATTTGCTTCTTTGAATCTCTTTGAGAAGGTTTGTATCTTAAGGTTTGGGTAAAGACCTTAAGAGAGTTTTTAAGTTTAAACTTTATCCTCAAAAGTTATCAAATTAGTGAATTTTTGAAAATCCTTAGTAGTGCAAAGCAAAGGTAGTAGAGTAGGCAGTTGGGGCCGAACCACTCTAAATTCTTGTGTCAATTTTTTTTATCATTTCTCTTTAGCTTTCACAATTTTTTTAAAAAGTCAATTCACCTCCTCTTGGAAATTTTAGTTTGATTATTTAAGCTAACATTGTAACACCCCGAACCCGAGACCGACACCGGAGTCGGACACGAGATGTTAACAAACTTTGAAAAAATTTTTCCAGACACTGCCCAGTCTGAGTACTAGTCGCTTCAAAAATCATATCTTGAGTTTCACAACTCAAAAATCAGTTTTGTGATTTTTCCCTGAAACTAGACTCATGTCCCCACCTATGGATTTTTTTCTAGAATTTTTGGTCGGGCCAATTAGTACAGTTTATTAGTCAAAGTCTCCCATGTTACAGGGGTCGACTACACTAACCTTTTCCCATTACGACTGGGATATCTCTCTGCACAGAGCTTCAATACTGATGCCGTTTGTTTCTATGGAAACTAGACTCAGAGAGGAATCCATACCACTGCTGCTATCAGCTTCTGTTTTCAAAGTGAACCTTACCTAATTTGGGGTTTCATGGACCAACTAGGGCCTTGTCATACATAAGCCCACATATGATCATACTTAGCCATTCTAGTGGCTGATCATTTGCTCAACACTTCCATTCCAACATAGTTACATCATGAAACCATCTATACATTCACAAATACGAATGGTCTAATGCCATACTCCACTTCTACAAGCCATTTTCGCATGGCTGTACACTTATACATTTCATAAAGTACTCGAAAGACAACAATGGGTAGTCCTATACATGCCATAACAAAATTCAACCAAAATAGTACCCAAAAGAGCCTTTGATAGTGTGGGCGACTTCGACTTCAAGATCCCGAGTCCGATAGCTGGAGAACCAAAAATCTATAAAACAGAGGAGCAATGTAACGAGTAAGCAATTTATGCTTAGTAAGTTTGAGCAAGGAATTCCAGCATGCACAAAGAATAGCACACATTTAGCTAAACGGAATATTTCATAATACGCAATTTACCGATATCAAACTTGCTTCACAACATTAACAACCCTTATGTACATACACAATAAACTAACTTGGCCGAAGGCCGGTAGCTCGTTTATCAACTGAGCGAACATTTATTTGTAAGGGCTCGATTAAATTCAACACATACGTAACATATCCCCATATTGGGATGTTTTTCGAGTATTCGCTGGAATTTTACAGCAAGCTCATTCATTACCAAATCACATACCTTCGGGATTTAACCGGATATAGCTCCTCGTTCAAATGCCTTCGGGACATAGCCCGGTTTTAGTAACTCACACAATGCCTTCGGGACATAACCCGGATTTAACAACTCGCACGAATGCCTTCGGGACTTAACCCGGATTTAATAACTCGCACGAATGCCTTCGGGACTTAACCCGAATTTAATAACTCGCACGAATGCCTTCGGGACTTAACCCAGATTTAATAACTCGCACGAATGCCTTCGGGACTTAACCCGGATTTAGTATCTCGCACAAAGGCCTTCGGATCTTAATCCGGATATATTCACTTAGCACAAAGCCTTCGGGACTTAGCCCGGACAGCATTCAATTAATCATGCACATCTAACAATAATTCATGGCACATTCATATTTCATTTTCGTTTACGAAACTCAAACACAAGGCACATATTGTCCTTGCACATTCGGCTCAATAGCCACACATAGAGCATGATTTAATCACATCGAAATTTAAGCTCTCTTACTCAAGAACTTACCTCGGGTGTTGTCGAACGATTCCGCTAGCTATTCAACCACTTTTTCCTTCCCTTTATCGGTTTTATTTCCCCTTTGCTCTTGAGCTTAATCAAACAAATAAATTGATTTCATCATTTCAGGCATCAAAAGATGAACACAAGGCACTTAGCCCATATTTATACATTAGACATTAAAGTCTCATACATGCAAAAATCATGCATCAACACAACATATTAGCTAATTTCTTGCCCTTGGCCGAATATGCATGTCCATTTTTGGGGTCGATTTCAACACTTAATACACACATGTACACACTAGTAAAGCATCCTCCCCCTTTTCATCAATTTAACACATGCATTGCTCATTAACATGCAAAGTTACATTCGGCCTTAGCACACATCTTGCTAGCCGATTCTTCTCCATTTAGCAACCAATGCACATATGTGCTCACACAACAAAAAAAATGCTAAAAAGGAGGTTCAAGAATCATCAAGCCATCATCACATGCATCATTAACAAGCTTCATATTTTGCATGCAATGGCATTAACACAACCTCCACCTAGGCCGAATCTTAACTCATCCTCATGCCTCATCACCACAACATCAAACATCAACCAAGAATGATTCATCCATGGTCAAGTGCCATTTCCATCACATAGCAAGATTTAGACCATGGGTTAGGTAGAACTCAAGCTAACAACTAAAACATGCATGCCTCTCATGGAACATCATCAAACATACCTTAGCCTAGCTACATGCATGGCCGAATCTCTTCACCTTTCTTCTTCTTTCCTCCTTAAAATTTTTGGCCAAGGATGAACCAAAGGATGAGAAAATTTTTCTTTGTTTTTCTTTCTAGTTTTTGGCAAGCATGAAGATGAGAAAAGGATGAACAAAATTCCCCCTTTCTCTTGTTTAGCTCACGGCAATGGGGGGACAAACACCACACACACATTTTTTTTTCTTTTGTTTTCCATTTCTTTATTACCCATACTCCTTATTTTATTCTTCCACTAACAAAACATGTTTCATGACATGTTTTACCCATCCTTCCTTGTCATGGCCGGCCACTACTCATTAGGGGGGGGGAATTTGACATGCAAGTCCCCCCTTTGTCCACATGCACTAGTAGGTCCTCACACATTGACCTATCACATTTTAGAATTTTCTCACATAAGTCCTATTGACTAAATTCACATGAAATCAACCCAATTGAAGCTTGAAATTTTCACACATTCATAATTACATATTCTACACAATAAGTATCATATTCAAACATTTCGGTGACTCGGTTTAGCGATCCCGAAACCACTTCCCGACTAGGGTCAACTTTGGGCTGTCACAAACATATTTGTATATAAAATAATTGTATAGATCAAGATTAGGCTCAAAGTGGAGCTAATAAGGGAAAAGAAAAAATTAAATAGTAGTCCCTGAAGTATCCACTCTTTTCACATTTTGAATAGGTATGTCACACCCTAATATCCGTGTCCAATATTAATTTAAGTAATTACAACAATAATAGCACGTTTCCATGAGTAACTTCTATAGTATGCACATACTAAAACAAGGGTAAAAATGTAAGGTGATTTTTCTCCTCTTGATCGAATATATATACATAATGTATCTCGAATGCTTAACATGTTAGTTCAAGCATAACATAATCACACTCATCACAATATGGATTCATATGTCAAGTGGATTTCACTACAAGATTTATAATAAAACAATTATAACATCCATACATAGAACTTTAGCCATATTCACATGGCCTTATATATATATACAATACTATCAAAATAGCAACCTCCCAAAATATTATTCTATACATGCCATAATGTCTATTTGAGTTTTAAACAAAAATACCAAAAAGGGTTGTCAAAAGATGTGATGACTTTGTAACGAATCCAAGCTTTCCTCGACAAGATGATCTATACGAAACCAATAAACACACCAAGTGAGTTATTAACTCAATAAGTCTTAAGAAATTTTTTTTTAAAAGAATGTAATGATCCAATTAACAAATAAAGCACAAACCAAGCCGCTCCATCTATAAATCAATCTCCAATCCATTTAAATTCATTTATCATTAATTTATATCATTGGTCAATTATATACTAATTGAGTCGATTACCTTTCTCTTCTTTCTCTCTTCCCGAGCATTATCTATTAATATACAGATATAAATCAAGTCCCATGTCTAATATCCATGCACATTTCATTACTCCTAGTTTAAAGTTTTAAACTTTTTCATTTGCACAAACAATTCTCTACGATCGATATCGCACACTTAGTGCTCAATTTAAAGGTTTGCACACATAGTGCTCTTACTCATTCGCACACATAGTGCCGTGTTTCCTCGCACACATAGTGCTATATAATCTCGCACACATAGTGCCATGTAGTTTTTGCACACATAGTGCCACATAACCTTGCACACATAGTGCTGAAATTTCTTATTTATAGCTACCACTATGTCGTAGATAGGTTGATAAATCTCACATTCGATTTTCACAAATTCATACATACCATGATTTCTTATCCAACCTATTTTATGTGCAATATTAACCGTAACTTAAATTACTTAGGAACTAACCTTTTTAGTCAGATGAACAACTCTGATCAGCTACTCAACCGCTTTCACCTTTCCTTTGGCCGAACTTGGCTCCCTTTGATTTTGAGCTCCAACTAAGAAAATAAAATATTAACCAAGCCATAACAATTTAAAGTTTAACCCTTAAACTTAATGCACATCCAAACATACTTCTCATCAATTCCATTTATTCGCTACATATACAAGATAATTTCGGCAATTCACATTTCCAAACTATTTTAATCAAATTCTCCATAGCACATAAACTAAAATATGTACATATCTCATTCAAAGCATCCACACCAATTTATTATCCAATCAACCATAGCCGAAAACCTATCATACAATTAAAACCCTTGTTCAAATTATTATTCACTATAATACTATGGTCGAATCCCTCAATTAGCTAACATAGCCTCTTGTATTCAATCTAATCACGTATATACAACCTAAATCCCTCTTTTAACACATAATTCACTATCTTGGAACTCATTTTCTAACTAATTTAACTTACTCCAAAGCTGAATGCTATTTGAGCATTAAGCTCATGTTCTTTTCATTATTAAGTAAGTATTATAACTCAACTAACATCCATTTTCAATTTGAACATCAACATTCAAAATTAAACACGAAAATTCATAGCCGAATATATATATACTTTGTCCCAAACTCATAAATTCATCCATTCTAAGCTCAATTTGCCAATTAAACAAGTACCACTAATATTAAGCATTATTTCACAATTTATCTTAAATTGCCGAATGGACTCGTGCTCCTAATTCATTTACTTAACTTTTAATTTCAATATTTAGCAAACTCAAACATTATCTTTCATCCATTACTAATTCAAAACATTAAAATATTCAAGATCCAACACATAGTAGCCAAAACCGAATATCATAAGCTAATGACTTCACCTTAAACTAACTTATTAAGCCTTTAAATCAACTTCTATCCATCTCACATTTAAAATTATCCATCATCTAATCTTCATGCTTACATGCCATAACCGTATGGTTCTTATCACACTTGGACCACAAAATGCATAAATTTCACAAATTCAAATTACTATCATAAGCTCAATTTCGGCTAACACTCAATTAAATACTTACAATTTAGCACTAATTTAGCATTTCAACATAGCCGATTGTCATTAAACAATTAAGCCACAAATATTAAATTTTATCAAACTCAACCAATTCAAGAATTAACAAGCTCAGACCTTATCCTTCTACCATATCTATTTCAAAACATTAACACACTATCCATGAAGTAGAAAACTTCCATGGCCGAATATACATGACAACACCAAACTTAAAATTTACACATGGGCTAAGTAAAAGACTTAGCAACTATCTCAAATTCACTAAAATTTTAAAAGCAAACTCATGGAACATACCTTAATTCCCAACACAAGATGGTCGAATGCCTTAGGTGTTCTTTCTTCAATTACTTGTTTAGTTTCGGCAAAAAGGGGAGAAGAATGAGAAACTTTATTTTTATCACCCTTTTTCTATTATTAATTCATGGTTTTCTAATATAAAACTATTTAATATTATTTCACTAATATAAAATACACAAAATGCCACATTTTTCATCATCATTACCATCCACTATAATCATAGTGGTCCAATTTACATGCAAGTCCTCTATGATGCTATCCATATACAATTTGGCCACTTCAACTTTTACCTATCACATTTTTATGGTTTCTCAACTAAGTCCTTTCAAGTAAAATTCCCATTCATAAGACTAAATTAAAACATCAAATTTTCACACATGTACTATCACACATAGAAGTTATGCAAATAAAATTTTAAATAAATTTTATGACTCGGTTTTGGGGTCCCGAAACCACATTTCGACTAGGGTCAAATTAGGGCTGTCACAAGGTAAGTGTTGGATCTAGTGCCCTAAGTGTAGTATTTTCGTCTAAGTACACTTGCATTACATTAATAATTTTATATTTTCCTCATGTGGTTTTTGCATGTAAAGCAAAATAGAAGCAAATAGTATCTTACTACTTGTCTAATCTAATACTAAGCAGCATAACGTGGTCGGATTTTAATACGGAAAGACAACTTCTATAAGTAAATAAAATTAAGCATGTCCCTAGTCTAATCAGAAATGGGCAAACCAATTGAAAGACCAATATGTTGTCTATCAAGTCCAATTGGGGAGATGCTTTGTCTTGGGCATTGGAGCGGATGACTCTAGAAAGATAGAGACATAGATGTGACTAATTGGACTAACAGTATATTGGACTGGACCCAAGAAGAACAGATCCTTAATCCATTTATGGATTTATTCACTTATGACATTCATAGTGTGGCATACCTAAATCCTAAGTGGTTGCCAAACTATGTATGCGTGACTCGTATACTTTGATGTAAGTAAAAGCCTGAGTTCAAATAGATAAGGAACCGAAAACTAATGCGTTGGGTATACGAATTCTACAGTATGTAGTGCCATTCACAATAATGGAATTCATAACCTGAAACATGGGTAAATGATATCCTCTTATTGGCACTACATGGTTGACAAAAAGTAAATGTGGTCAATGGTCATTCGTCTTTGTGATGAATGACTTAATTACTATTTGATAGTAATTGACTTTTCATGAAGAAAGATGTAATGGTTACCATGAGATAAAATAGGATCATATTGGGCTAATGAATATTAACCTAAAGATATTAAAGATATCCTATGAGGGTAACACACTTATGACAAGGCCATTGGATGAGCACTTATCAAGTTGCTTTCGTAATGGTATGTCATTAGGCATAGCTCAGTCATGATACTATAGTGGAATGACTTCATGACTAAATGAGCTTATAATTAATATGTGCAAAGCTAAATCTTAATAATAAATAATTTGATCCCTAATTGCATATGTTCAATCTTTCCTTACGCTAGTTTGTTGAAACCAGATATGAATTGCATGTTAAATCAAGAGAACAAAAATGGATAGAAATTGTGAAAATGGATAAATGGGAAACATTTGGAAATGAAATATGGTTTTCTCTAAAATGAAAACCAAAATAAAAAATTGGAAACAATTGGAAATGAATGTGGTTTTCCCTGAAATGAAAATAAAAATAACCTAAAAATGAATTTATGGTTTTCGAATTAAATGAAGTTTGAAAATGGAAATAAATTATTTGGTCATAGTAAATAGTTGAATGTATAAATATCAAAAATATTTTCTCATTGATTCTTTTACAGTAAAGTCGTCATGATTTTAATAGAATTAGAATTGGGTTGAGAAGATTATTGAATTGAAAATTAATTGAGATGTTTATTTTGGAAAATAGAATAACAAATATCGGGTTGGATCGAATTATAAAGTACTGGATTAAAAGTCCAGAAAGTACTTCTAATTGGACCCTATCTGAGAGAGGCCCAAAATCCCCTCATCTTAAAGGGACAGATGGAAAACTGATCTGTCGTAATTTGATATGCAAAATTAGGCTCCCTAATACACTTAAAAAGCTTGTTTCTGAGCAATTGATATGTTTTTGTTATGTTTTTACTTAATTTCCATTATTAACTTTAATAAGTGAAATAGTGCGCTTTTATTACTTTTGAGACCCGAAATAGCCAAATGCGCCATCGAGGACCTAATGGTTGGTTGAGTGTTGTAAGGAGTCATTGGAGGCCCGAACATGAGCGAAAATATCACCCAAAATAAGGTATTGTGATATCAAAGTTTGGAAGTCGTGATACCCTAGACAATGTTGAATTGAAAAGGATCAAGGCTTTGTTCATTGGTTTAACTACAAGCTATGGATATTGCGATACTCAACTCCCAAGAACTCCCCCATTTCAAAACTAGAGCTAATATTGTGATACCTAACCCTGGGTATCACGAGATCACTGTTGAAGGGCGACAAAAATTTACCAGAAATGTAGTCCTTGTCCAGCATGTCCCCAATCAAAATTATACCCTCAAGGGCAAATTGGTCAACAAAATTGGGTCTAATATCTACTAAAAAAGGCCAAAATATTGGTTGAAGAGAGAGAGTCACTTAGACACTAGACTTAGCTTAGTTTTCTTACTTTTCTCTTCATCTTTTAGGGTTTAGTTTTCTTTTTTCTTCTCTAAAGATTAAGTTTAATTTCTTAAGTTAGTTATTGTTGTAGCTAGATTTTTTTGATTTAGTTAATCCTTCAAACTCTCTTGTATTTACATTTTAATCCTAGTTTAATACTAATCAGCTTTATTTAATTTTCTCTGTTAAAAATTACTCATTTAATGTTCTTGTTTACTTCTTTTGTTGCCATTGTTTTTGTATCCAAGCTTTTGCAAGAAAGCCAGGGTTTTTATTAATTTGCTCAAGGTTTAAGTTAGTTTTATTTTAATTTGATTTCTTGTTGACTATGGGTTTCAATATGAGTATGAATAGCTAAATATATAGGGGTTGGTTGATGGAAATGTTGGGTAATTGATTTTTGGGTTCGAGGACTAAATTACAAATTTGGATTAAATCGAATAGACTTAAAAATTTAAGATTGACGCCCCTGAGGGAAAATTAAGATAAGTGAGATCGAGAAGAGATCTTATTGGGCACCAATTTGATAAGTCCCAGGTTAGTTGGTGAGGTCGAGAGATAAATCATACTAATTTGTCTAATTTCGTAAAGTTGAGGCCTAGAGGTAAAATGGAGCCAATTTAGAAGTAATAACAATTTAGATACCTAATTCGAAAGTCAACCAACAACATGGAAATCAACCAACCACTCATTATTATCGTATTTACTCGTATTTGATAGTTAAGTAGTTTTGTTTTCTTTACAATTTAGTCATTTTGCAACTTTTAGTTAGTTAGTTAGTCTAATCCAACTCTTGAATGGTTTGTCGTACTATAATATCTAGTGAGTAATTATTTAGACTCTTTAGTTACATACTTGTATCTAGAATTCACTTAATCGTTGACTCCTTTAGGTTCGATCCTCGGAGTACTCTTGTACCCCATTGTACAAATATCTTACAACTGATCTGTCACACTTGCAAATAACTCACGTAGTTATTGATTATTTGATTGTGTTTTGTGTTGATTTCTCTCGTGGTCCGCAAGGATGGCGGGACGTGGTCATAAACCTTAGTATTATTAACTAGGGTTGTTACCCCCTATACTTCTAGTTAGACTAGTTGTTTTTTTTTCTAATTGAAATACATTTCTACATTTCAACAAGGGTTTGACTTTTTATCCATATAAATATATGGAACGAGTATGGTTAAATACAAAACTTTAAGATATTGTTACTCTGCTCAAAAATAGTTAGGGTTTATTCTCTAAGTGTTAAATTTATATTCCAGAATAACAATTTTGTCAGTTTCTATTGAGAAGTTATTTTACTTTAATACTAAAAGTAAGGAAAACTATTTACCATTTTGTCTTTGATTTGAATCGTTCGAGCCCACACTCGAAGCAATTCGTGGTACAAGAATAGGAGAGAAGGTCATTCGGTTTAAAGCTAGGAACGGCAAGGATCCGTCCAGCGAAAAACACATGTGCAATTTCAATAAAGGGTTTATTGCTATAAATATCATAAATCGCCTCAGTTTTTTATTTTTTGTTGTGCAAGAAAACCATTTTCGAACCAGATTTTTTCCAACAGTAAGTTCATATAGAACTTACTGTCTTATTTTATGTTATGTCTAATTTTGGGTTTGGTTTCATATGTGTGTCTGGATATAATTAAAACACTAGTTAAATTTGCATGCATCGCTAGTAAAGGGCTAAATTGAAATTTTATGTGATCGTTGGCTATTATGTAATAGTACAGGGTACAAATGTGAAAGTTGATTAATTACAAGGTATGTAAATGAAATATGTTGTCATGTACACGGTACAATATGAATTATGGTTGATTACAGGGATTGGTAATGATATATATACGAAAATGATTTCTGTGTGAACTTAGTAAAATGTTAGGAAATAATTGGCATGAAAATAGAGTTACACATGTTCTTGATTAGATATTTACATGTTATAATAAGATCTAGCATCGTAAAAAGCTCTACATGTTTATATATGAGTTATATGAGTTGTTGCATGAATATGATGATGTATGATATGTGTGCATGTAAAACAGGTATGGAAGAGTATGAATCAGTCAAGTGATTGATTGAATCCAAGTAAGTGTAATTGATTTTAAGTGAGTAAATCATTCATTTGTGATGCCTCCAGTAAGGTAGGTACACTGCTAACCGGACAGACAAATCACGTTGATAACAAGTATACTCATAGTGTAGCCTATGGTGAAATGTAAACTGAACTGGTAAAACATGACATAAAGATGCGTAAGTCTATGTGGCTGAGACCCATGGCATTGTATGACAATGAAAATATTCATGGTGTTGCCTTCGGTGAGATGTAAATCAGGCTGGCAAATCACGACATGAAAATATGCATAAGACCATGTGGAAAAAACCCCATGGTATCATCTGAGATAGTCCGACGGGACAGTATACTCATAATTCTCTATGAATTCTATGTGGCATATTTTGTAAAGCCTGTATGGCGTATTCCACAAGTTTGTACATCTTATTTTGTAATGTCCTTGAAGTGAAGTTTGGTCAAACGCTTATATGTCATGATCTAGACAAGCTTTGACAATTCTTCTTTAGCTAATGCTATGATAAAGATCTCGTAAATGTGAAGGTATCTTTGTTTAGTTAGTCTTATGGTAGAATTTGTATATAATCTAAGAGATATTCCTAAAAGAGATCCTAAAAATGTTTCTAAAAGAGGGAATCCTCCATAATAATTTGTCTATATAGAGAACTTGGTCTAATAATATATATAGATGGTCTATATGTTCATCATATTTTATTTTATCTACGCTATGTAAGGAAGTGATCTGAGTTATCTAGTATCCGCCAAATATGAATAGTTTTCATGTTATGTATAGAGGCCATCTGGAATATAAGTTGTTTGTTAAGTTAGGCATTCTCCTGATAAGTAACATTGTAATCTAGAATTCTTTAAAATGATTTAGAACATTTCATTATCAATATAAGTTATGATTTGGGGTTGATTTAAGAGATGATCTTATTGGTATTCTGATAGTTACTAGAATCAGTATTAGAATCTGCCAAAGGTAAGATCAGTATGGAGTTCATCTTAACAGTTCAGTTAGTTTAATTATCTACCAAGAATAGTATCTGTGAGTAACCATCCTAGGGGAAAAATATTCAATGTCTATTTGAAAAAGAATTCATCAATGATAGGTTCTATATGGATATTCTTTTGAGAACTTTATTTGCTAAGAAGGAAATGAGATTTGTATTTATTGATGGAATCTGGAATCAATCCAAAGAGTGATTTTTTAATAGATTAGTCAAGTATGGAAGTTGATGAATGTGTATATGCCGATATAGGAAAGTATCCGCAAAAGAAAGAGATGAAATCCAAAATTCTCAAGATGAGAATTTCAACTAGAAAAGTTTTAAGGTAATTTGGGTTAAAACTCACATAGTTCGTGTGAACTTACCAATGTTTGTTCATATTTAAGGTTCTACTATAAGAGAAGGTACACTAGGAGGGGTCAAGCCTAGACTGTGCCAAAGTATCAGTTTGAGTTATGATATTATGTATACAGAGGACATCATATGAGTATGGCGTGTAGTACTCTACGCCATGAAGAGTTTGCTTGTAACAAAATTTTATATTGTAATGTTATACACTATTAATAGTTCTAACGTATATAATGAATATCCTCTTTTATGTTAACGAATAAAATAAATAAGATGTAAGTTTAAAAATAGTTTATGTCGGTTATATAAATTTCTATTAAGGGTTTTGTGTTATAACATCCAATATTCGGATCTGGTAATTCGGGTCTATAGAAGGTGCCACAATTTATTAGTATCATAGCTTTTGGTTTAGCTGATCCTCTGGCAATCAAGTGATAAACAGTCTTGTATGCATCATACGCTGGACCTGGCTTAGTCCCTCAGGTACATTAAAATTTTTTATTTACAGTGGAATTTGTTATATTGATTGACAATGTGGTAAAAAATAGTTGGAAAAGAAAGATAGCTTCATTGATAAATGACAAGAAGGATAGTACATAAGGAATAGAAAGAGGAAGTACAAGGCAAGTGGAAACACGAAAATATACACACTTTGTCATTTCCTTTTTAACTCAAATTCATGCAGTTTTGATAAAATTCTTGTAGAAAAAATATATAATAATTATAAAATAATTAAATTGCACTTAAATTTTAAACATGTTGAATTTTAATTAATTTTATAATAAATTTTGATCATTTTCGACAGATTCGCACAAAGGGCAAAAATTGGCTCAGTACACATTGCTAGAAGCGCAAAACTGAGAAGTGATTTTGAAGCATCAAGGTGAATTAATTTTTCAGCCTAAGACGGTCTAAATTATGAATATTGATTCATAATGTAATTAATTTTAATTTTAATCCAAATTATTTTGGGTTAAATAAATTATTATTAATTAATTATGATAAGAGGTCCAATTGAGCTAAACCAAGAAAATCGATTCGACCGAGCACTAGGAAGCCCAAAATCGTCCCACATGCTGACCCAATCAGCTTTTTTGGCTGCTTATTTGGCTTGAAAAACATCCCTTGAAGACTCCTTGAATTTGCATTCAAACCCCTCCACTTATCATGCCTTCCTAAATTTGCCCCTAACTTAAAATAGCAAGTTTGAAACCTTCAAACTAGCCATATCTGTGGCCGTCCATGGGGGGGCTCTATGGCTGCTGATTTTTGCTATTTTTAGCATTCATATAAACCTATAAATACCCCCTTGGCTACTCATTTCAAACACACCTTAAAACATCTCATCCTTTCACTTCTCTCTCATTTTCTCTCTTTAATCCCCTACCGTTGTTTTTCATTTTCTTCCCCATTCCCTTGTCAATTTCACCTCTTGAAAAAGAGTCCTTTAACCACCATTTGGAGCAGCATTCAAGTGTTCGTGGAAGTCTCGGTTCAACAAGAACAAAGAGAGAAGGAGAAGCGGAGCAAACTAGTCAAGCCTCGAAGGAATACCAGATTTTATTCTTATTCCTTATCCTTTTAATTTTATTGTTGTTTTATGAACATATCTATGAATAATTGTGATGTTGATGTGTTTAATTTAATTAATATGGCTTAAATTTAATTCGTGTTAGGTTGGTTGCATTTTGTCCACTTAATTTATTAAAATTGTGTTTGTGTTGTTATAAGCCTTGGTAAGATGTTTGATTAAGTAAAACCATGACTAAGTTATTTTGCATTACAATTGTAAGGTAACTAATGAATTAATTATTTAAATGGATTGAAATTGTAATTAATTGACACGGTACTTAATCAGTGTATGTTTAGTCATCTAAGGTAGTTGAGGGTTAAATTAGCAACGATATCTAATGAAACATTAGCCTTGTATAACTTACAAAATTATTGTGATTAAACTGTTTCAAGGTAGGAATACATTGTTACTTCACGTTTTATGTGCTTGTGAGATTGAATTAATTGTTTAAATTGGCATAAATATATGTACAGGAGATTATTCTTAGTTTCATAAGTATGTATGTGCATTAACACATTCGCTTATTAAAATTTGTTTAATCGGTTGAATTCACATAGAGATATAGTCAAGAGATAAATGTGATTTTGGTAGGTGAGTATGTTCATAAGTTAGCAAATTACCAAGTTGCCGTGAATTTATTCGTAACAACATGAACATGAGTTTAGTAATTCTAAGTTAAGAAATGTAATTAATCTAACACAATTATGTTATCTTGATTAAAATCATCTTTTGAAATCGTGCATTGGAACTTTTATTTTCTATTCATTTATTTTACTTATTTAAAAATCTTAGTTTTTAATCACTTCCTCAAATCAAAATATTTTTCTTCACCAAAGTGTTTTTAATTTTATTCATAAATAATTCTTTTCACAATCCCTTTAGGTATGATAACTCGACATTTACTTGTCACTTTTTTACTTGTTACAATTATGTACACTTGCACATTTCCATCGTTCCAAGTTTTTGGCGCCGTTGTCGGGGACTGTTTTAAAAGTCATTATTTGTGAATTTGTGAAAGTTTCATTTTGGTTTATTTTTCTGTTTGATTTTAATTTAAATAATTTTTTGTGTTGTTTTAGGTGTTTATGAGTATTGATCGAATCATTGATTTACTCCCCGTAGACCCTGAGATTGAAAGAACTTTTCGACAGCAAAGAAGACAAGAAAGTCAGAGAAGGACCAAAGAGATGAACTACGAAAATTTGATTCAAGGAAACGAAGCAAACCCTAATCAAAATCCTATCCTTATTACTAATGATAAGGATAGAGCTCTAAGATAGTATGTCGTGCCAGTGTTTCATGATCCTAATCTGGGTATTAGGAGACCCAAAATCGAGGCACAACAATTTGAGCTGAAGCCAGTCATGTTCTAAATGCTTCAGATAGTGGGCCAATTTAGTGGAATGCCTACCGAAGATCCTCATCTTCACTTAAGACTGTTTATGAAGGTGAGCAATCCTTTCAAGTTAGCCAAAGTACCCGAAGATTAGCTACAATTAAAGTTGTTCCCATATTCACTAAGGGACAGAGCTCGAGCCTGGTTGAACTCATTGCCCCCAAATTCCATTTCCACATGGTAAGAGTTAGCAGAAAGATTACTCATGAAGTATTTCCCTCCTAGCAAGAATGCTAAGTTGAGGAACGAGGTCACTGCTTTCTAGCAAATGGATGATGAGTCCTTGTATGAGGTATGGGAAACGTATAAAGAATTATTACGAAAGTGCCATCATCATGGAATCCCTCATTGCATCAACTTAAGACATTCTATAATGATCTCAATGCTCACACGAGAATGGTAGATGGCGCTTTCGCTAATGGTGCTCTCCTTTCTGAGTCTTACAATGAGGCTTATGAAATCACTGAGAGAATTGCCAGAAACAGTTATCAATGGCCAACCAATCGAGCAGCGTCAAGAAGATGAGTCGCTAGAATACATGAAATGGATCCACTCACTTCACTCGCATCTTAGGTATCTTCGATTTCTTCGATGGGTTTAACAATTTTGCAGCTCAGCCACCCAATCAATTTGAAAATATAGCCTGTGTTTATTGTGGAGAAGGAAATTTGTTTGAAGAATGTCCACCAAACCCAGAATCCGTGTATTATATGGGTAATCAAAACCAAAATCGAGGAAGGCAAGGATTGCAATCCAACTGTTATAACCCATCTTTGCGAAACCCCCCTAATTTTTCCTAGAGTAACCAAATGGCTGGAACCAGTAACACTTACGCCCAACCTAGACTGGCCCAGCAACCTATTTTTACCCAAAAAGTTCAGAAGCAACCTCAAGCTGAAACTTCCAATGGTTTAGGAAACTTTTTGGGCACATACATAGCAAAAAATGATGCCTTAATCCAAAGCCAAGCAGCCACATTGAAAAATCTGGAAAACCAAATGGGCCAGCTTGCCACTGAACTCAGAAACAGTCTACAAGGTGCTTTGCCTAATGATACGGAGAATCCAAGAAATCCGCGGAAGGAGCATTGTAAAGAATTGACATTAAGGAGCGGAAAGACATTAGAGCCCAACACTATCGAAGTTGAAGAGGAGCCAGCCGATGCTCAAAACTCAGTGGAAGTTCAATCGAGTGTTGAAATTCCAGTTTCACTAGAACCAGAATTTAGAAAATTCGATAAGGTAACATCTGAATTAGTTAATTCTGATAAACTAACAACTTTGCTAGAAGCAGAGTTGCCACAGAAGATGAATCAACTAGTTCTAAAAAAGAAGCCTCCACCACCCTACCCTCAAAGGTTTCAAACGCAGAAATAGAAAATAGCTCAGTGAGACAGGAGATAGTGCTGACCTTAATAGATCACACTTAGGGAAAAATTGTCCTATTCCACCAGCGGAAGCATGATGTGGTAGAGAACTAAAAGGAACCACTGGTCGTTTTGGGTGTAATGTCTCTATTGGAACCTCAGCCAAGGGAAGATCAATGGCGTGAACTGGGGAGCCTACAGAGTAGGCAGACTCCACTAGCTACTAGGAGCTACAGAAAGGGCGAGAACTGGAGAAGTATGAGTTTCTGGTGTTTCCTTCCACCCTAGGCCTCTTCAGAGTTTTCTTCACTACTATTTTTAATTGAGTAGTAGTAGCCATTTCATTCGCACAGGCCTCTTCTAGAATGGCGAAGACATCTATGTTGTGTGTTGGAATAGGCGTAGGATGAGAACTTGAAGAAGAACCTAAACCATCAACATGAGAGTTAGCCTGATTAGAAGAAGAAGGAGCACCATGATCTATAATATTTCAGTGGCGTGGTCGTAGTCCACAAATTTTGTAGAAGAAAACAGGAGGTTCCCTTATGCACCCTACTAAAACTTATGTCAAATCACCACTGGCATTATGAGGCCAGGTCACTGAAGTGAAAGGAACATTATGGTCATCCACTCATATTAAGAGGACATTTGGTCGACAACTGTTTGGACTTGAATCTTGTAGGCAATATCAAAAGATATTTCTTTCTAAGACAACTTCTACCAACTCCAGTACATGCCCTCCCCTTAGTTGTTTGTATTAATCCCAAGCAACTTGGGAGTTGACTCGCTAACTTTGTGTACAGATACATTCTCAAGGAAGGGACCATCATGTAGGAAATTTGAACCCAGACTCAAGTTTGCAGAAAACTCTCACATATTTTTCCTTTTTTAAATGAAGATTCCAAGTCCAGTTTTGGATTATGAACTCACAGCCTTGGCATATGCTAAAGTGGGCGTTACCAATTTAAGTACCTTGTCTTTTTACCTTCAGCTGATAAAACTTTTGGAATATGCCCAGCATCAAAGGCTCATTGTGCATGAAATAATCGATGAAAAAGGCCGCCAATGTCCACCAACATAAGGTTATTAGTTGCCCAGGTGCGATGACGTACTTGTTAAGTACAGAACAGAAGAAGGGGTGGAGAGGTAGATGAAAACCAGGCTCCAACAAGATGAGAGGAAGAATTAAACCCCTAATATTATCGCTCAGACGACAACTTCGAGGTCGTTGGAAGTCGTAGGCAATTTTTTGTTGACTGATGCATCGGGCTCCAATATACTGATTCAACCTTTTTTGGTAGAGCTACATTCATACATCGGAGCCTCTGTGCATGGTGGGGTGTCATCGGGACCTTTGGGTCTGAACATATTGGACCTCTGAGATTGTTTTGGTTGCTAGGGCCACGGCCTCTTCCTCGAACGGTGGTTCTAACAATTTTGCATTAAAGAAAAGAAAGGAAAGAAGAATGAGTATTACCTTAGGAAAAGAATGAGAATTGGATTCAACGAAAGCAAAACACTTAGACCAAAAAGAAATATAAGGTTTCGACGATAAAGCAAAGTGTTTGGAAAGGTGATTCGGTTTCAATCTTATAGGGAACCAAACATATGTGAGAAAGGTGATTAGGTTTCAATCTTAGGTTTCAATTTAAGAATTTATTCTCGTAGTATTCACCAATTGAAGAAAGAGTACGACATGAAAAGAGTATGCCTCAAAGTTTTGATTAAGCATGAAGCACCTACTATGTATATGTTAAAGCTATAAGGGGCTAAAGTGTCTTTAAGGCCACATTATATATGAGTTATCACCATAGGTGTGATACACCAAGTGTACTCAAACAATGTGCAAAATGAGTTCTGTAACTCCATTGGTTGGGAGTCAACTGAATAGATTGACTGGTCAAATAACATCGACATCAGATATTTTTTATAAACTCTCTCAAATTTTTGTAGGACATTTAAGGGACAAATTTTGTTTGCATTTGAAACTTGTCAAGATCCACTATAAGGTATTGAGTATATATATAGTAAAAAGGGGAGCATTCAGATGGTTTTTCTTCCTTCCGTTCTACACTTTAATTTTTATTTTTAAGATTTAATACTCTCTTCTTCTTCATTAAATTGGAGGATAAGGTTTTGGGGTTATCGGTGGATGTTTCAATCTCTTGGTAAGTCTAGCAACTTTGCATGTAAGGATTTTGAAAGTGTAAGGATGTTAAAAAGTATGTCAGCAGTAAATATTTGAATAAGAGGGCCTGCATGGGGGTTATCTGTAATTGAGATTATAGTGAATTATTTATAAATGGATTTTTAATGGTGAATCCATGTTCTTTTAAGCAGTTGCTACTGCTGTTTCGTGAAAGACGTTTCGTTTTGGAATTTTGAGTTATATAAAGGTGAGTTTCAGGTGAGTCTCTATCTTGACTCATGAGTAATAATTTATAATGGAAAATCATATGTAGATGTTGCCACAGATAACTGGTGGAAGTATGTATGTGTGAAACATCGTAAAAAGCTCTACATTTTTATAAATAAGTTATATGAGTTGTTGCATGAATAAGATGTGTGGAAGAGTATGGATCAGTCATGTGAGTGAATGACTTTATGAAAGTGTAAATGGTGTTAACTAAGTAAATCATTCATTTGTGATACCGCCAGTAGGGTAGTTACATTGTTAACCGGAAAGGCAGATCACGTTGACAACAAGTATACTCATGGTGTAGCCTTCGGTGAAATGTAAATCAGACTAGCAGAACACGACATGAGGATGTGTAAGTCCATGTGGTTAATACCCATGGCATAGTTTGACAATTAAAATATTCATGGTGTTTCCTTCGATGAGATGTAAATCAGACTAGAAGATTACGACATGAAAATATGCATAAGACCATGTCGGAGAAACCCCATGGTATCATCTGAGATAGTCCTATGTGACAGTAAACATGTAATTTTTTGTGAAGCTTGTGTGGCATATTTTGTAAAGCCTATATAGCGTATTCTATAAAGCCTATATGGCATACCCTGTAAAGCCTGGGGCATATTCTACAAAGCCTATGTGGCGCCTTTTTTAAGGCTATATGTCTTATTCTGTAACGTCTTTGAAGTGAAGTCTGGTCAAACGCTTTTGTGTCGTGATCTGGATAAGCTTTGAGAATTATTCGCTAGCTGATGCTATGATCAAGATCTGGCCTATGTGCCAAGCCGTGTACCCCTCGAAATGATTTCATACGCCTGTATGCCAGGCCGTGTGCTAGGTCATGTAACATTCTAACTTGCATTTCTTGAACCTACAGGGGACACACGACCGTGTCGCATGGCCTTGTGTCACACACGGCTAAGACACATGCCCATGTCTCAGGCCGTGTGGACATATTTCAAATGTCCACACGGCTGTGTCTCATCCGTGTGAGTTGCACGGCCCTGTGACCCCTGTTGTCCAAATTTTGCAATTTTTTCCTAAAATTTCTAAATGTTTCTTACTTAGTCCCTGATTGTTTCTATAGTATTTTTAAGGCCTCGAGGGCTTGATTAAGGGACATTATGAATGTATTTGAATAAAATTTGATTTTGTTTGTATTAATGTATAATTCGAATGGTTTACTGTTCTGTTTGTCTAATGATACTCCATAACCCTATTCCAGTGACGGATAAGGGTTAGCAGTGTTATATTTAGTGGTAACAAAGCTATGATTTAGTCAATTCTCAAAATGAACGTAGTGTGTAAAGTGTCTAGAATTACATGTCATATAAATCTATGATATTGTGATGTGTTTATCCGATCTAACCTTCATTTTCTTATAGATTATAAAGATGCCAGACAGATCTGATCATGCTCACAATGATGAGGTTAACAGTAATGTACCGACTTCTGATCATGGGACGAGTACTAATGTTCTGATTCCTTCGGCTCAGGAACATGAGCTTAAAATTTTGTTCTTTGGGTATATGAACCAGTGGTTCAACAAGTTTATGCAATTGAAAATTTTGGCTCAACGGCCTCCACCCCCTATTGTACCTCTTGTTATTCCACCTATTGTACCTTCAGTTGCACCTTTACCTCCTCCAATGATTGAGCCTAGTTGACGAATTCCAGCGGAGAAGCTTAGAAAGTGCGGTGGTGAGGAATTTTTAGGTAGATTAGAAGATGGTCCGGTTAAAGTTGAGTATTGGTTACAGAGCATCTTGCAAGTCTTTAGAGAACTGGTTTGCCCTCCATATGATTATCTTAGATGTGTCATTTCATTGCTGAAAGAAGAAGTGTATAATTGGTAGACTACACTAATGGTTGTGTTATCGAAGGAGAAAATTTCTTGGGATTTCTTTCAGATCGAGTTTAAAAAGAAATATGCCAGGAAAAGGTATTAGGATAAGAAAAAGAGAGAATTTCTTGAGTTACGTCAAGGAAATAAAACAGTAGCCGAATACGAGAGAGAGTTTGCATATCTCAATAAGTATGCCCGAGAGATTGTACATACTAAAGAAGAAATGTGTATCTGATTTGAAGATGGCCTAAATGATGAAATTAGAATGATGATTAGAGGTAATGAAATTCGAGAATTTTTTGCTTTATCTTATCGTACACAGAAAATGAAAGAAGTTTACAACCGCAAGATACAACGGGATAGATAGATTTTAGAGTTTCACAACAGAAGTTCTTTTAAGTCATTTTTTGCATCACCAACAAAGAAGATTAAAGAAGATTTTAGCCGAGCTACCTCAATGTTAGAGCATCCGAACATAAACAAGACGATTCAACATGATTTCAAAGTTCCTCCAAAACCTATTGATAGTGTGGCAAGTATACGAAATTCTCCGAAGCCCAGTTGTAGACATTATGAGAAATATCATCCTGATGAGTGTAGGACTAATACGGGAGCCTATTATAGATTTGAGTTGACTGATCATGTAACGCCGCCATACTCGAGACCGTCGCCGGAGTCGAGTACGAGGTGTTACTAAACTTAATTCATTAATTAAACAGCTCAAACAATTTATTTTTAATATTTCCAGACAAGCTGGCCAACTGCAACATAGTTGCTTAAAAATTCATATCTCGAGTTCTGAAACTTGAAATTAAGATCTGTAAATTTTCCTTGAAACTAGACTCATATATCTATCTACTAATTTTTTTCTAGAATTTTTGGTCAATAAAATTAGTACAGTTTATTAGTTAAAGTCTCCCTTGTTTCAGGGTTTGACTACTCTGACCCCTGTGTATTACAAATCAGATATCTCCCTGTACAGAATTTCAATGATTATTCCGTTTATTTCTCATAAAACTAGACTCAATAAGTAATCTTCACATATAAATTAAAACTTATAATTATGTTTTTAAAATTTTTGGTGAATTTTTAAATTAAGAATAGGGGATTCAGAGACCACTATGACCCTATTCTACCAAAACTTAAATATCTCATAAAATATAACTTATTTACATGTTTTGTTCCATCCATATGAAAATAGACTCATCAAGATTCAACTTCATAACTTATTCATCATTTAATTCCATTTCTACTATTTTTAGTGATTTTTCAAATTTACATCACTACTGCTGTATGACTCTGTTGTATGGCCAATTTTACCATTCTAAGGATTTTCATGGTTTAGTTAAGACATAAAGCATACATGTTATCATATATAAAATTGATTAGCCATTCCAATAGCTAATCATTTACAAACCCTTTTCTTACCAAACCATAACCATATCATATGATCATTTATACAAAGTGAGTATATTGCTATACATGCCACACTCAAAATATACAAGCCATTTTACCAATTTAGGTCTTCGGATAGTGTGAACGAGCCTTCGACCTATCCAAATTCTCAAGCCGGCTTGTCAAAACTACAATAAAGAAAAAGGAGGGAGTAAGCATAAATGCTTAGAAGTTCACATGTAAATAATAAGTAACATGATTATGCAATCCAACATAAACATCATTAAAACACTCATAACATAAAAATACTTACTATCTTACCACAATTTTGTCTCACCAAGTTCTCAACCAAGAATTAAACTCATAACTATCTATTTTCACTTCTTCAACACATTCATCATTGAATCACTTTCTTTTTAAGAATCCTCAATATTCTCTTAGGATTCTCCCGTTGAACACATAGGAATATAGTTTCGGATACGCAGATAGTGTGCACATAAGTGCTATACTCATAACTGAGCAAGCTCAATAGCTTTTGAATCTATGTAGCCAAGCTACCATGTAACCTGCCCATAAACGAACTCGGACTCAACTCAACGAGCTCCGCATTCACATCTATAAGTGAACTTGGACTCAACTCAACGAGCTCTGATGCCTAGTTACATCGCACGAACTTGGACTCAACTCAACGAGTTCAGAACTCAACCATCCTAGTGACATGTCACTTGTACCCTAATCTATTCCCAAGGTTCAAACGGGATTCTTTTCAATTACACATTTCGATAGCCTTCTTCGGAATATAGAAATCGATACTTGCTAACATCTCATACTTATTAAATTATTCACATAATTTGCGTATTACCAAATAATAATTCACAAAGCACTATATTTCATGATAATAAATATTATATCATACAAGTATCATTAAATCACTTGAAATAAAAATTATGTTACCTTATTTACACATGAACTTACCTCGATACAAAATATTAGCAATCGAGCCTATTCCTTGTAAACTTTGTTTTTCCCTCGATCACGACTTGAATCTTGTTTCTCTTTATCTATAATGCCAAATTAATTTATTTAATACATACATTCATCAAAACAGCCCCTAATACGAACTTTGGCCATTTTGCCTCTAAACTTTCACATATTTGCACTTTTGCCCCAAGGCTCGTAAATTAAACCTCATCCTATTTTCTTATGTTTTATGACATGCTGATCATATTTCCCTTCTATGGAAACATCAAATTCACACTCTAACATGTACTTATGATTATTAGGTATTTTTATCGATTAAGCCCTTTTACTCGTTTTCACTTAAAACCGAGTAGCACAGGTTGTCTAACATAATTTAAAACCTCATATTCTATCATAAAACACCAAAATACACAAATTTCACCTATGGGTATTTTTCCAAATATGAATCCTAGGTTGACTTATTGTTAGCATAAGCTAAATCGAGCTACCGGGATTCCAAAAACGTAAAGAACATTAAAAATGGAGCTTGGAATCACTTACTATGGGGCTTGGAAGCTTGAAACAAACCCTAGCTATGGAGAACCCTTGAAATTTCGGCCTAATGAAGAAGATGGACAAAAATTGGCTTTTAATTTTGTTTTTAATTCATTTTAATAACTAAATGACCAAAATGCCCTTAATTAAAAACTATGGTGTTTTATCTTCCTTTAGGTATTTTTGTCCAAACTAGTATAATGGTCTAATTACTATCCAAGGACCTCCACTTTAAAAACCCATTACTCACAAGTACTTAATACCTTTGTGAACTAGAACACACATTTTACAACTTTTGCAATTTAGTCCTAAATATCAAATTGGACCCTCTATTGATAAAATTTCTAAACGAAATTTTCACACAATCATGCAATCATGCCATAGACCTTAAAATGATAATAAAATAAATTTTTCTACCTCGAACTTGTGGTTACAAAACCACTATTCCAACTAGGCCCTAATTCGAGATATTACAGATCATTTCTTTCGAAATTGTCCCATACAGTTAAAAGAAAATGAAGATCAGAATGAAAAGAAAATGACAACATCTTAGTAAAGTAGACATTCGAGTCAGAATAGTGCTGTTGGAACTACTTGTGCTAGGACTAAAGACATCGTTGTTCATTCAGAGGCTAGAGCACCTGCTAGTACTTATGTTATTCGAGCTAGAGAGAGCTACTGCTCCTGATGTGATTGCCGGTATATTCTATCTCTTTGATGTTACTGTGAATGCGTTGATTGACCCTTGGTCAACTCATTCTTATATTTGCACTGCATTAGTAACGAAAAAGAAATTACTTGTTGAATCTACTGGTTATGATATTCAAGTTACTAATCCACTAGGTTAGAGTGTGATAGTTAACTTAGTTTGTTGTAATTGTCCACTAAAAATTAAAGGCTACGAATTTCCTACTGATTTGATGTTGTTACCCTTTCGGGAATTCAATGTTATTCTAGGTATTGATTAGCTATCATTGCATGATGTTGTAGTGAACTATAGATAGAAACGGATTGATTTGAAATGTTAGACAGGAGAGATGATTTGTAACAGTCCAATTTAGACTCTAGTATAATAGTGGTTTCAGGACCACAAATCTGAGTCAGAAAAATGTTTAAATATTATTTTTTGTGCTTATAATATGTGAATTTACATGTGTGAAAGTTTCGTATGAAAATTTGATCATTTGTGTGCTTAATTTGATAAAAGGATCTAATCGCGTAAAATGTAAAAGTTGTTTTCTATTTGTTAAAGTGCTTAATTGATTTTTCTTATTAAAGGAGAGGTCCTTATGATGAAATTAGACCATTTAAAGCATGAGTGGACAATTATGGCCTTAATATAATGGTTTATTAAATGGTTTAATAAAAGGGCCAAATTGGTATTTAGTATTAATGTTTATTAATTAAACAAAACATGATCTTTGTTTCATTGTTTTATCATATGGCCAAATATATCAAAGAAAATAGGAGAGAAAACACAAGTTAGGGTTTCAGCACTTTGATTGGTGATTAAGGTATGGATTTTGTTCAGTTTTTGATAATTTCTACGTTTTTGTGATCGTTGCTTAGTGTTCTATCAAGCCCATGCCTAAATTTCTGATTTTGATGATGATTTTGAAATATTCCATTGATGAAATTTTGAGCTTTGTGAATTTAGTTGATAGAAATTAAAGATATGTGTTAGATTACTAAGTTTTGTCTTTGAATTTTTGATGAATTTGAGTAATTTGGACTAAATTGTGAAATTTGTAAATTGAAGGACTAAAATGTGAAATAAATGAAACATATGGGATTATATGAATACTATGAGAATTTAGCCTAACATGGGTATATGCAAATTTCGTGTATTTTGTGATTTTTGTGATTAGGGACTAAATTGTCAAAATGTGAAAATATGAGGGCTATTTTGTAAATTTCCCTAAATGTGTGTTTTTGGATTGGTTTGAATGATTTGGTGAATAAAAAGGTTAAATTTTAATTTACATAGATCAAGAACTAAAGAAAACGGAATTAGATCGGGGAAAGTCGAAAGTAGTCTAATAGCCGATTCCGTCTATCTGAACTCGTACAAGGTAAGTCTATATACAAATAAATGCATTTGAAATGGTTTATTTATACTTATATGCTATTGAAAAATGATGAATGGCTTTATGCCTTGAATTTGAGATATTCGAGAAAGTATCAACAAAGTTCTGACGTCCGAAAAGCCCCGTACGAACCTTAGGAATAGTTAGGATACATATGTCATGACATAGGATCTGATATGTGTTATCATGTAAGACCATGTCTAGGACATTGGTATCGACTTATGATTTACGTATAAGACCACGTCTAGGACACTAGTATCGTATTTGATTTCGTGTAAGACCCTGTCTGGGACAGTGGCATCGATATTTGATTACATGTAAGACCACGTCTAGGACATTGGCATTGTACGAGCTTTCCAAGTTATTCGTATATCCTTAGCTTTCCAAGTTATTCGTATATCCTTATGATTCCGAACAGTTTAACGGGCATTCCAAGAAAATAGATGACTATATGAATTTGTATCCGCCTCAGGTACGTTTGAATTGTATACCATGTTTGAGAATGAATGGTAAGTTTACGTACCTTGGTGAATATATGATATAAGTATGAGCTGCTATAAGAATGAGTTATGATATGTATATGTGAATCATGTTCAAATGAGATGTAAGAGATATATGGCTCAGTGAATGTATTTTTATTTAAATTATATGAATGAATTGATGTTATTTGTTAAGTTTATTTGTATATGGCTTACTAAACTTTTGAAAGATTACTTTGCGTGTGTTTGCATTGTTTTTTTTAAATATCATAGCTGTCGGGAGCTCGGGGACCGTCGAGGATCATCACCACACTATCGAACTTCTTTTTGGTACCTTTTGAATATGTGAATATAAAAGTATGGCATGTATAGGCTAGAAGTACTTTGATTATGTTTTGTGATGTAAATTTTGAAGTATTAAAACATATGCTTTGGTATGATTTTGGTATAGATTAGGTGTATGATTTGGTTGTGAAATGGTTGAGAATTTGGTATAAAATTTTGTGGTTTTGGTACTTTAGGGAGGACCCTTGATGGGTGGCATTTTGGCCTTGTAAATGGCCTATTTGCCCATACAGGCAGAGACACGGACGTATGTCTCAACCGTGTTGCTCAAGGGCCATTTCGAAATGAGCCTAGGCAGATCACACGGCCGCACACATGAGCATGTGCTAGCCCATGTGGCCAAGTCAGTTTCGACCACGGGCTAGACACACAGGCGTGTGCTCAGCCGTGTGGCCAAGTCAGTAACCTCCCTAATTTGCACACGGCCTGGCACACGGGCATGTCTTGTGGCCGTGTGGACAAGTCAGTATGTATGTACTGTTTTGACACAACCTAGATACACAGGCGTATCTAAAACCGTGTGAGGCACACGGCCTGTTCACACGGGTGTGTGACCTTTATAACTTTAAAAAATGTTTAAGTTTTGAAAAATTTTGTATGAGCTCGGTTTAGCCTCGACCCCTTTCTAAAGCATGTTTAAGGTCCCGTTGACCTATGTAAGGGACTTTGTAATGATGTATGATTATGTGTGAATGATGTTTGTGAATTATTTGTGAAATGTTCCGATTTCTCCGGTAACGCCTTTCACCCTAGTCCGGGGACGGGTACGTGTAACAGCCTGAATTAGACCCTAATCGGAACGATGGTTTTGCGACCATGAATCTGAGTCAGAAAAATATTTTAAAATTATTTTCTGTGTTTATTTTGTGTGAATTATATCTGTGAAATTTTTGTGATTTAATTTTGTCGTTTAGGTATTCGATTAAATAATAGGACTTAATCGCATAAATTGAAAACTTGATAGTTTAAAGCATAAGGGCCAAATTGTTAGTGGCTTTCTAAGTTGGGGCATTTATGTTGTAAATATCCCATTAATACATAAGTGGGACGGTATAAGACATATGTTACATGGTTTTTATATTATATTATTATGGGTAAATAAGTAAATTAAACGTTAAGTTATTATATGTTATAATATAACATGAAACATAAAAAAATAAAATCATTTGAGTGTTCATATTCTTCATAGCCGAAACATAATAAAAGAAAAAAGAAAAGAAAGAAAGCTAGGGTTCAGGTGGTTTTAAGCTCAATCAAGGTAAGTATTCAACTCGGTTTTTGATAATTTCTACATTTTTGAGATCGTTGCTTAGTAACCTTCAAGACCCAAGCTTCAATTTTTTATTTTGATGAATATTTTGAGTTATGCCATTGTTGATAACTTGTAATTTTTTTTGTTTGATGATGAAATATGAAAGATATGTTTTAGATTAACATATTTTGTATTGGAGTTTTTGATGATTTTGAGTAATTTAGACTAAATTGAAGAAATAATAATTTGAGGGGACTAAAATGTGAAATTAATGAAATATATGGGCTTATATAGATATGGGTACCATTCATCCTAACATGGGTACTTTGAAATTTTGTGTATTTCGTGTTTTGTGCAATAGGGACTAAATTGTAAAAATTGTAAATGTCAGGGGTAAAATGGTAATTTGCCCATTTATGTGTTTTTGGACTAAATTGAATGAAAATATTTTTGAATGAGCTTAATTTGAATATGTCTAGATCAAGAACCAAAGAAATCGAATTTGGACCGGGGAAAACAAAAGTTGTCGACTAGCTGCCCCGTCCCGTTTTACGACGTCCGAGGTAAGTTTATAAGCAAATAGACGTGTTTAATGGTACTTAAATGCTAAATTTTTATGATGTTATAAAATGTTAGTATTTATATATGTTATGGTCGAACATGGATAAACTTGGCTACTGCACTTCCGATTTCGTTTCGACCGAGTTACGCCGTCTGAAAGACCTGTATGAACCTTAGGAATAGTTAGGATACATATGTCATCACATAGGATTCCGATATATTTGTGCGAGTAAGACCATAGCATAGATATGTGATTCTGATATGTGTTTATGAGTAAGACCCTGTCTGGGACAGTGGCATTGATATGTGACTACATGTAAGACCACGTCCGGGACGTTGGCATTGTACGACTTGTGAGATTATCCGAGTGTCCTATCAAATTCTGAATGGTTCATCGGGCAAAGGTAAATTGTGTTTGGAAGTGAAATATGAGCTAAAAGGGCCAGGTATGGATTTAACTTGTTGACTAGCAGTAATAATGTAAGTATGTATTTGATATTCGCTCTTTTTATGTGTATATGGTAATATAGAACATAAGTGAGATTGTGGCATATGTATTCGGCTTTGTGGCCAAATAAGTTGAATATCAATGAACAATACATAATAATGTGCAAGTGTATGTGACTATGCGAAATCGGCTTTATAGGATATATATATAAGTGTAACATTATGATATCATTTTCGAGCTTATGTTTTTTTTTAAGTATATGTGTGCATGATTTTTTTTCTTTTATAATTAGTTGTTTGGAAGTTGATTACTATAAGTTTGAATGACCATGTTAGTATTCGGCCTACATGGAAAAAATGGTTTATGGAAATTTCTTAAGTATTTTATTTGAAGTCTTAAGGTCGAATATGCTAATATTATTATAATTCAGTTGATTATAATAAATTGAATATGTCACTTGTGTAACATCCCGGTTTTGGGCCTAGTTAGAACAGTGGTTTCGGAACCACAAATCTGATGAGGAAAATTTCATTTTTATTATATTTCTATGGTCTATGATTTCACGGAATAAATTTTTGAAAATTTGGTTCGAAAATTTCGACATTTGGGCACTCAATTTAGTAAAAAGGACTAAATTGTAAAAAGTGAAAAAGTTGAGTTCTACATGTTAGAGGTGTCCAATTGTCATGAAATTTAAAATTGGGAGTCCTTATGTGGTAATTAGACCATTAATTAAGTTGTGGACAAAAATGGACATGGTTAGGTAAGTTTTAAATTGTTTTTCACTAAGGGTATTTTAGTAATTTGGCTAATAAAGCCAAAATAATATGAAAAAAAATATGTCATCTTCTTCATTTTCATGCCTTGGTCGAAATTTTGAAGACCACCATGGCTAGGTTTGTTTTCAAGCTTTCCAAGCTCATTTGTAAGTGATCTCGAGCCCCATTTTTAATGTTCTTTACATTTTTAAGTCTCGGTAACCCGATTGACCTATTTCTACCATTAATTTGAGCTAGGGTCTATGTTTTAAAATTTACCCATGAGGGATATGCTTTTATTTTGATGTCTAATGGTAGAAAATAAGTGTTGGGTGTTAAATAAATGACTTTTACTAAGCAGTTTTCAATGAAAACGTTCAAAAGGACTGTTTTGTAAAAGTTGTAAAATTGGTCATAAAAGGGTGATTTAGTGGGAATTGAAGGCTGCCATAGTTATGAAAATGATTCAGCTAGACTTAAAATGTAAGGAAATTGAATAATTTAAAATTATTTTACGAGCATTGGGGTAAAAGTGCAAATATATGAAAGTTTAGGGGTCAAAATGAAAATTTATAAAAATATGATTTTTAGACCCATATGAATACTGTGACTAATCAATAGGCTAAATGTGATATCATAGATCAAGGAAATGGAGATTCGGGCTTAAATCGAGAAAATACAAGGTTATTGACTAAAATGGTAAATTGTCGTTTCTAGATCCGAGGTAAGTTCAAGTGATTTAATAAGCCTATTATTCATGTTATTATTTTTATACATGAAATATATCTTGTTATAATTGTATTGAATTCGATGCTAACAGAAATTTGATGGAATATGATATTTTAAAAGAAACAAGTTCGTATAACTAAATCAAGCATGTAGATGTGTTGAATTGATTGATGAATATTGTGCATCATGATTTGTAATTGGTATGTACATGTAATAAATCAATCTTGATTTGTGATTTACATGTAAATGATGAAATATTACATGAATCTGTTTGAATATTGATTTCCGATTGGACAGGTGATTACCGTGTATGTGAGGTCCTGCATATGTTGCAGTAAAGGTTGTTCTGAAAGGGACAATCTTTTGATCTCATTATGAAAAGGAATGTAACCCAAAAGGGTAATACTTGAAAAGGATTTGTGTACCCAAATGGTACAATTTGAAAAGGTTAGGTATACTTTGTGTATACCATTTGAAAAGGAAAGGTACACTATATGTGTACACTTGAAAAGGTTATGTACACTTTGTGTGTACACTTCGAAAGGATAGGTATACTTTGTGTACACCATATGAAAAGGAACGGTATACTTTGTGTATAACATATGAAAAGGAAAGGTATACTTTGTTTATATCATATGAAAAGGAAAGGTATACTTTGTGTGTACCACTTGGAAAGGAATGTACACCTCAAGTGTACAACTAGAAAAGGAAAGGTCTATCAGAAATTCAATAATTCAACGATAATAACATACATAGTGATATAAAGAAAAACGGCATGATATACTCATCTATGCTTAGTTGATACTAGTATGATGCATATGATTGTCCTGTTTGGATGAGTGGTTGTGCTAAGAGATAGCACAAGTACGTACTCGAAACCCATGAGTATGTGTTTGACATGTGAAATGAAATGGACTTATGGTCAGAGTGCAAATGCATGAGTGATATTTATGAGAATAATTTCTATGACAAACTTGTGATGGTTATCTTTATGTTTCACTAAGACAGATTAGGTCAATAGCAGTGGTCTGATTTTGAAAATCCACTAAAAATAGTGTAAATTGAGTTGAGGCTGAATAAAATACAGAATTAAAGCTTATATAGTCTAGTTTCTAATAAAGGAAACGATGTAAGTAAAGGAAACTCATATGATAAGATATTGGAATTTTTGTGAAATAGGGTCAAAGTGACCTCGGACTCCCCTGTCTCAACTTTGGAAAATCACTAGAAATTGTACAAAAATAATTATGAGTTAGAAATCATATTAATGAAATAGAAAAGATGGGAACATTATTCGAGTCTCGTACTATGAGAGATTTGATTTTTAGCAGATAGAGGTCGAAGCTGTCAGACAGCGAAATAGAAGAGAGTTGAAATAATAAACTGTACTTATTGGCTAGACCAAAAATTTTGAAAATTTTATGGTGGGAAGGGATATGTCTAGTTTCTAGAAAAATTAACAGATCTTTATTTGGAGTCTCATAACTCCAGATATAAATAATTTAATCACTATGACTCAGAAAAATAGCTTAGTTGAAATTTGAATAAATAGAAAGAATTTGAAAATAACATGTTATAACATTGCTTATTATTTTCATGTGAGCTTATTGAGCGTAAAGCTTACTCACTCCTTTCCATTTTTTTTAGTTTTGTCAGGTTAGCTCGGGTTGGAGATAGTCAGAGGCAGAATCACACTATCGAGTCATTACCCTTGGAGTATTGACATGTGTATGTTAAATGTTTTCAGGTGAGTGGCATGTATAGGGACTTAGTTTTACTATGATGAATATTGTTGTGATTAGCCAAATGTATTGGCTTATATTGATTTGTTATTTATAGTCATGAGATATGGCTTATAATGATTATGGCTTGTAAGCCTATTTATCCATGATATGTGTTAAATGTCTTATGATTGTGCTTGTTCACTAATGAAGACCTTAGGACAGTTCAAGGCGGTCATGGTAATGTAATGATTGTGTGATATGGTAATAAGTTATTAGTGCCCTGAACATGGATGTTGATGTATAAGTTAATAACCATAATATAATGGTATAAGTGATTAATAAGATGACAAGGTCAAAAATATGTGTGTGCATGTGAAAATGACAAAAAGGCTTGGAAATTAACCTAAGTTTAGACCACACGGGTAGTGACACTGTCATGTGTCTCATCTGTGTGGAGGACACGGCCTCTCTCCACAGGCGTGTGCCTTGGTCGTGTGCCCTTAAATGGTTGCTAATGTCACAAACAGAGAGTTACACGGGCTGAGGACACGGGCGTGTCCCAAGCCACACGGCCCAACCCACACAGGTGTGTGACTCTCCAAAGCAAGAAAATTTGTTAAATTGCCCAAAGATTTTCAAAGTTCTCAGTTTAGTCCCGAACCACCCCGATGTATGTTATAGGCTTCGAAGGTCTGTATAAGGGACGATATGCATGTGTTTGAGATTTTTAATTTTGGGAAAAAATTTTGTGGCCCGATTTTGAATGTTGTGAATTTTTAAGTCTAGTAACACCTTGAACCCTATCTTGGCATTGGATTCGAGTGAGGGGTGTTACAACTTGGTTGTTTATTTGCTTATGACTTACTAAGTTGTGATAGCTTACTCTGTGTGTTATGTTACTATTTTGATAGATTTTGGAGTCAAACTACAAGCTCGGGGACTGTCAGCAAAGTTCATCACACTATCAACTATTTTGGTACCTTTATAAGTTAAGCTCGAATTATGGCATGTATAGGCTGAAACATATTTTTTTTGAAGTGTTGAGTTTGGTTATGTAACTAAGGCCATGCAAAAATGTCTTGCTATTTATGGTTAAATTTGATTTTATGTGTGCTTAGCTATAATGCTTTATGATCTTGATTATGAAATATGCGGATATGCTTGATTGTGGTTTGATTTGTGGTAAGTATATTATGTATTGGAAATGGTTTTATTTTTAAGTTTGAATTTAATTATGTTGGACATGGTTAAATCTATTTTGATTAAAATGCTATATGTTTGGAATTTTAAGTTATAAGTGTTAGGTATTATGTATTTTGAATCGGTTTGGTGGTGATGATAGATACAATGAGTAATCGGTTTTGTAATTAGCACTATTTGGAGATTATGTTCTTGTATATAAATGTGTGTGGTGAGCTTGGTTAAATAAGTCAGCTTGAATAATGCTCTAGCTGGTGTATGTGATTTTACTGTATAAATATGTGTATGTTCGAGTGATACATATTACTATAAATCGGCTAGGACTTGAAAAGATGGTAGTAGTTTATTTTGGTTGGTGAGTAGTTTTAATGAAGTTTTGAATTTAATTAATATATATGCTGATTGATGAATTGGCCTTTACATTTATATATATCTATGTATATATGATGTCTTGGTTTAATAAAAATATGCATTTGTATTTAAAATCAAATTATTATTTGGAAGATTAATTTGATGACCGAATCATAATTAATTAGTTGGGTTGCTTTTGTGCAACTTAGACAGGATAATTAACATGAGATTTGAGAGTACTTTAAATCATTAATTGTGTCTTGAATGGTTATTGTTTGCATGTAGATGATTCGGGTCATTTATATTAGTATGGGAGTTAAATTTTATAAATTTAAGCAATGATGGTTCGACAATAATCCAAATTTGATATAGTTTACTATGAATGATGTGATTATTGGTTCATGAAATGTATACATATGCATAAATAATCATTCGGTGAATTTGTCTATGACACTTAAGTTAAGGAACAAATTATTATGTGAATTCTTTTAATTGGTTTAAGATGTGCATGTAATGAATTAAAAGTTAAATCTTCGATTTTTAATTAGAAATTCGATTACCAGTGGAGTATTGAACATATGATGTGCAGATTTGTAATATGATTTGTTTTCAATGAATGTTTAATATTTAACTAATTATATGCTTATATTTATATGATTATAATTTGAGTTATTATGAGTATATCCAGAATTGTGCTTTTTTTCAGTAATGCCTCACAACCCCATTCTGGCGACAGATACGGGTTAGGGGTGTTACAGTACAGGCTAGGGGTGTTACATGATTTTAGTTGATTCAGAGAGTTTGAAAGAAGTTGTTCGAATTATTTCAGCTATTTTTGCTCAGAGATTGATACGTAAAGATAATGAAGCATTTCTAGCCTACATTCTTGATACCAAATATTCAGAATTGAAGCTAGATCAGTTGCCGATTGTTAGAGAGTTTGTTGATGTATTTCCTGAAGAGTTGTCGGGTTTACCTCCTGATCATGAAGTTGAGTTTGTGATTGATTTGGTTCCTAGAACTACTCTGATATCAATATCGTTGTACCGTATGGCACCAGTTGAGCTAAAAGAATTGAAAGCACAGTTGCAAGAGTTATTAGATTGAAGGTTTATTGGACCGAGCGTGTCTCCCTGGGGATCACCTGTATTGTTTGTGAAAAAGAAAGATGACTCTTTGAGATTGTGTATAAATTACAGACAGTTAAACAAAGTTACGATCAAAAACAAATACCATTTGCCACGTATTTACGATTTGTTTGTTCTATTGAAAGGTGCTACAGTGTTCTCAAAGATAGATCTCAAATCCGAGCATTATCAATTGAAAGCTAAAGACTGTGACGTGTCAAAGACTACTTTCAAAACTCGTTACGGTCATTATGAGTTTCTGGTAATGCCATTTGGCTTGACTAATGCCCTTGCTGCTTTTATAGATTTAATGAATCATGTTTTTCAACCTCATTTGGATAGATTCATTGTTGTGTTTATTGACGATATATTAATTTATTCCAAGACAGAATCCGAGCATGCTCAACATCTAAGAATCGTATTATAGACTTTTAGAGAAAAACAGTTGTATGAAAATTTAGTAAATGTGAGTTCTGGCTCCTAGAGGTTGGATTTTTGGGACACATAGTGTCATCCGATGGAATCTGAGTTGATCCAAGTAAAATTTCGGCTGTGGTGAACTGGAAAACTCCGAAGAATGTCTCAGAAGTACGAAATTTTCTAGGTTTAGCAAATGACTATCAACGTTTTGTTAAAAACTTTTCGCTGATTGCTTCATTGATGACCAGATTATTATAGAAAAATGTTAAGTTTGTTTGGTCCAATAAGTGCCAACAGAGTTTTGATTAGCTGAAGTGCATATTGACAAAAGCCCCAGCCTTGACTCAGCCTGAATATGGAGTAGCGTATGTTTTTTATAGTGATGCGACTCTCAACGGTTTGGGTTGTGTACTGATGCAATCAGGAAATGTAGTAGCCCATGCTTCTCGACAATTAAAGTCACATAAGAAGAATTATCCTACTCAAGATCTCGAGTTAGTCGTGATTGTATTCAATTTGAATATTTGGAGACATTATTTATACAGCGATAAATGTCACGTGTTTATAGATTACAAAAGTTTAAAGTATTTGATGACTCAAAAAGAATTCAATTTGAGACAGAGATGATGGTTAGAGTTACTGAAAGATTACGATCTGGTTATTGATTATCATCCGGGAAAAGCTAATGTAGTTGCAGATTCACTTAGTCAAAAGTCTTCATTGTTTGCACTTCGAGCGTTGAACGCTCATTTAGCTCTTAATGAAGATGGTTTTATATTAGTGGACTTGAGAATGAAACCCCTATTTCTACGACGAACTCGGGAATTACATGATGAAGATTCGAGGTTGATGATGAAACGACAGTTGATTTAGGATAATTTGAGTTCAGAGTACAGTATTGATGATAATGATATATTACGTTATCGTGGTAGGATTTGTGTTCCGAATAATCTGGAATTGAAATATGATATTCTTTTTAATGCTCATAGTTGTAACACCCCTAACCTGTATCCGTAGCCAGAATAGGGTTACGAGGCATTACCTATCAAATCACAACATACAACATAATTTCTCATCCAAGAATCCATTAATACATAAACACCAATCCAACATAGTCACATTGTCCCTTATAAGGCTCTAGGAGACCTTAAAACATGCCTGGAAGAGGTTCGGGACTAAACCGATAACATTTAAAAATTTTGGGAAACTTATAAAATTTTCATGAATACAGGGATCACATGCCTGTGTGAACAGGCTGTGTGCCTCTCATGGCCACCAAACATGCCCGTTTACAAGCCGTGAGAAAATAAGGCATACATATTGTGTAACATCCCGGTTTAGACCCTAGTTGGAATAGTGGTTTCGGGACCACAACTCCGAGTCAAAAAATATTTTAATATTATTTTTCGTGCTCATAATATGTAAATTGATATCTGTGAAAGCTTCGTGTGAAAATTTATCCTTTGTGTGCTGATTTGATAAAAAGGACTTAATCACATAAAATGTAAAAGTGGCCTTCTATATTATGAAGGTGTCTATTTGCCATGGCTTACTAAAGCAAAGGTCCTTATGTTGTTATTAACCTATTGATAATGTTAATGGACAATAATGGGTATTATATCATGAATTTTTGGTGGTTTTAATTAAGGTTACATTTGTAATTTGGTATTTAACTTATAATTAAATAAAACAAACAAGAAAATAAAGGCCATTATCACCATTCATATCCAAAAATAGAAGAAAATAATAGGGTTTGGATGTTTTGAACATTCGGCATTTGCAAGGCTCAACTGGTATGTGACTTTGCTCGGTTTTTAAAAATTTCTACGTTTTTGTGATTATTGTTTTGTGTTCTATTAAGCCCATGCCTCGATTTCAAAATTTGATGATGAATTTGAGTTATATCATTGATGAAATTGTGAGCTTTGTGATGTTAGTAGATGGAAAATGAAAGATATGTGTTAGGTTAATATATTCTGTATTGGAATTTTTTATGAATTTGAGTATTTTGGACTAATTTCTGAAAATGTGAATTTGAGGGACTAAAATGTGAAATAAATGAAATATGAGGGTTTATATGAGCTAAGGGAAAATTCAGCTAAGCATGTCTATATAGAAATTTTGTGTATTTTGGTGATTTTATGAAATAGGGACTAAAGTGTTAAAATATGAAATATGAGGGCTAATTTGTAAAATGCCCTAAATATGTGTATATGGATTGATTTGAATGAATGTGAAATTGAATAAGTCAAATTTGAATTTATATAGATCAAGAAAGGAGAAATTCAGACTTAGATGAGGTAAAAACAAAGTGCTCGATTGATCGAATAATATCGTCATTTTTACGTTCGAGGTAAGTTTGTGTAGAATACATATTGTTTAAATAATGCTTACATCTGATGAAATGAATGGAAACGTGAATTGTGGATTGAATATATGAGGCACTAAGTGTGCGAATAATGAAATAGATACGGCTATTAAAATGGCACTGAGTGTGCGAGGTTATAACAGCATTGGCTGAGTAAATGGCACTATGTGTGCGGCACCGATATAAATTCAGTTTAATGTAATGACACTAAGTGTGCATAATGACACTAAGTGTGGAATATTATTATAGCTTCGGTTAATTAATTGGCACTAAGTGTGCGAGTTCATTGAATGTTTAAGGATGATTGAATGACATAGTGCATCGAGCATTGAAGTGATAAATGTGATAGATAAAATCATGATGGTACAGGTATGTACGGAACCTATGTGGTTGATGATATTAAGTATGAAGTAGATGAAAGATTATGTAAATGAACTATGAAATGAGTAGATTGATTATCATAATGAATGTTTATTATAAGCTAAATGATATAATATGAAAGTAAAATATATCCTTGAATAAGTATGAGAAATGTAATGAGTTATAATAAGTGTTAGTTAAATATTTGAATTATATTCAAATGATAAGTTAAATGTATTATATCATGAACTTATTAAGCTTTAAAGCTTACTGTGTGAAATGTTCTCTATTTTACAATGTTACAAAGTTAGCGCAGATCCGGGATTCGTCAGCGACTTAATCACACTATCGGACATCTATTTTGGCACCATTTTAAGTGTTGTATATGGTATATGGCATGTATAGGCTAGTGTTATCTTGTTATGTTTTGAGTTGTGATTATAGCCATGAGATTTGGCTTGTAAATGTTAGAATGTATGACCTTTTAATTTGGCCTAAATGATGTGATTGGTAAGTAGGTTAAGTGATATATTTAATGCATGTATGATAGTCTGGTTTAGGTCTTGCTAAAATGGTTTATTTTGGTTGTGGATTTGGATGGCTGAATTGGTAATGTATAGATGGAATCATATGTGTATAATTTGGCATGTTTTGATTGCTCAAAATTGTAGTGAAATGGTGATTTATTGGTTGCTATGTGTGTATGAGTTGAGGGTGACAAAATTGGCTTTCAAATAGCCTATTTTTGTCCACACGGGCGTATGTCTCAGCCATGTGAGACACATGCTCACATTACACAGCTGTGTGTCCCCTTAGGTAGTCCTACAATTTAAAGTCAGTCTCGACCACGGCCTCGACACACGGGCGTGTCTAATGGTCGTGTGTGGCACACGGGCTAGACACACAGACGTGTGGTTAACTGTGTGACCCAAGTCAGTTTCGACCACGGCCAAGGCACACGGGCATGTCTTCGACCGTGTGGTGCAAGTTAGTATGTATGCCCTGTTTCCACATGGTCTGTGACATTGGCATGTCTGGTGTCCCTACACGGCCTGTTCACACGGGCGTGTGACCCTTAAATGTTAGAAAATTTTATAAATTTCTTTAAGTTTGTGAATGTTATCGGTTTAGTCCCGGACCACTTATAAGCATGTTTTAAGGTCTTGTAGACTTATAAAATGGATAATATGTTTATGAATGAATAAGATATGATGATATATGTGAATAGTGAATGGAATTTGTTTGTAAATGATGTGATATGGTTGGTAATGCCTCGTAACCTTATTCCGGGGATGAATACAGGTTAAGGGTGTTATATTTTATTGGTATCAGAGTTATGGTTTAGTCGATTCTAGGACTAACGTAGCGTGTGAGAGTCTAGCTATACATGCCATATATATAAATTGCGATAGTGTGATGATTTCTGACTGTTAAAAATGTGTTTTTATATAGCAAATGGATCCCGAACGAGCCATAGCTGATGATGTGGAAAGTAATGTACTTGCTCCAGCTCAAGGGACAGGGTCAGCCGATTCTAGGCCTATTTCTAGTATTCAAAGAGGAAAGGCTAAGCAAGCCTTCTTCCAAATGAATGAGTGGTTCATGGAATTTGTTCAAACGAATCCATCTACTCAACAACCTCCACCCCCGCCTATTCCTCAACAAATTACAGTTGTGCTACAAGTAATAGATCTGATTCGATTGAGTAAGCCACCTTTTGATAAGATTCGTAAACAAGGGGCTTAAGAATTTCGAGCTACAGTAGACGATGATGCTGAGAGAGCTGAGTTCTAGCTCGAGAATACTATCAGAGTATTTGATAAATTGCCCTGTACTCCAAATGAATGTATGAAATGCATAGTATCCTTGCTTAGAGATAATGAATATCACTGGTGGAAAACGTTGACATCAGTGGTTCCTAGAGAATGGGTTACCTGGGAATTCTTTTAGACTGAGTTCCAGAAAAAGTACATAAGCCAGAGATTCCTTGATCAGAAACATAAAGAGTTTCTAGAATTGAAGCAGGGCCGAATGACTATCACTGAGTACGAAAGAGAATTCGTACGGTTAAGGAAATATGCTCGGGAATATGTGTCTACTAAGGAGATCATGTGTAAAAGATTTGTTGACGGATTGAATGAAGACATAAAGCTATTAGTTGGGATACTTAAACTGAATGAGTTTGTAGTATTGGTTGAGAGGGCTTGTAAAGCCGAAGATCTCAACAAAGAAAAGAGAAAAGCTGATTCAGAAGCAAGAGATTCGAAGAAGAGATTGATGAATAAATTTTATCATTCTTCGTCGAAGAAATCTAGAGACTATTTTAACTGATCGACAACTTTAGCGGGATATCAGAATAGAGATTGCGGGAAGCAATATACCAATTCTAAAGCTCAAGCCACGTCAGTATCGAGTTTTGGAAACGTAAAAGATGTTAAACCTGAGTGTCAACAATGTGGAAGATGGCATTTTAGAGATTGTTGGGGAAAAAGTAATAATAGAACTTGTTACAGTTGTGGTTCACGAGATCACTTTATTAAAGATTGCCCAGAGTTAGTTGAAAACGATAATGCTCAGAACGCAAGGCCGAGTAACACTGCAACTAGAGGTAGACCACCCAGAAACATGGGCAATGTGAGTGGTGGTAGAGGTGTGACACGAGACACTACAGCAAGATCTGATGCTAGAGCACCTGCACGAGCCTACACTATTCGCGCACGTGAAGAAGCGTCATCTCCAAATGATATTTTGGTACTTTACTCTCTATGATACTAAAGTTATTGCATTGATAGTCCAGGATCTACTCATTCATATGTATGTGTGAATTTAGTATCCAATAAGACTTTGTCTGTAGAGTCTACTGAATTTGAACCCCTTAGGCAAGTGCATGTTGGTTGATAAAGTGTGCAAGAACTGTCCACTAATGATTCGAGATGTTTGTTTTCCAGCTGACCTAATGTTGTTACCATTTGATGAGTTTGATATAATTTTGGGTGTGGATTGGCTAACGTTGCATGATGCTGTTGTGAATTGCAAAAGAAAGACGATAGACTTGAGATGGTAGAATAATGAGATTATTCGAATTGAGTCAGATGATCTGAATGGTTTGCCAGTAGTAATTTCTTCAATGTTAGCTCAGAAATATGTGAGAAAGGGTTGTGAAGCTTATTTTGCTTATGTGCTTGATACGAAAGTGACAGAAAAGAAGATTGAATTAGTGCCAGTTGTATGTGAGTATTCAGATGTGTTTCCTAAAGAGTTACTAGGTTTACCACCAATCTGAGAGGTTGAGTTTGGCATTGAATTAATACCAAAAACTACTCCAATATTGATAGCTCCCTATAGAATGACTCCGACCGAGTTAAAAGAATTAAAGTCTCAGTTGCAAGAGTTAACTGATAGAGGATTTGCATGACCGAGTTTCTCACCTTAGGGTGCTCCTATTTTGTTTGTGAAAAAGAAAGACAACACGATGAGAATGTGCATTGATTATCGTCAATTGAATAAAGTAACTATTAAGAATAAGTATGCTCTGCTCAGAATTGACTATTTTTTTATCAGTTAAAAGGAACTACAGTGTTTTCGAAGATAGATTTGAGGTCGGGTTACTTTCAACTACGAGTTAAAGACTCTGATGTGCCAAAGACTACTTTCCGAACGAGGTATGGACATTATGAGTTTTTAGTTATGCCTTTCAGACTAACAAATACACCTGTTGTTTTATGGACTTAATGAGCCGGATATTTAGACCGTACTTAGATCGATTTATTGTTGTGTTTATTGATGACATTTTGATCTATTCCCATGACGAATCTGAGCATGCTGAACATTTGAGAATAGTGCTACAAACTTTGAGGGATAAGCAGTTGTATGTTAAGTTCAGTAAATGTGAATTCTAGTTACGCGAAGTTGGATTTCTGGGGCATATTGTGTCAGCATCTAGTATACAAGTTGATCCGAGTAAAATTTAAGCTATCTTAGATTGGAAGCCTCCGAGAAATGTGTCTGAAGCTTGCAATTTTCTGGGACTTGCTAGTTATTATCGACAGTTCGTAAATGGCTTCTCAATAATTGCAACTCCGTTAATGAGATTTCTTCAAATTGATGTGAAATTTGAATGGTCCAAAAAGTGTCAGAAAAGCTTTGATCAGTTGAAAGCCCTATTGACAAAAGCTCCGGTGTTAGTATAACCAGAATTGAGTAAAGAATTTATAATATATAGTGATGCATCGTTGCATGGCCTGCTGCGTTTTGATGCAGGAAGGCAAATTCATAGCTTATGCTTGGAGACAGTTAAAGCCCCAAAAAAAGACTTATCCGATTCACGATCTAGAATTGGCAGCTATTGTGTTTGCTTTGAAGATTTGGAGCCACTATCTATTTGGTGAAAAATGTCACATGTTTTCTGAGCATAAAAGCTTGAAATATCTGATGACTCAGAAAGATTTGACCCTGCAACAGAGAAGATGGTTAGAATTGCTAAAAGACTACGCGCTTGTTATTGATTATCAGCTGGGAAACGCAAATGTTGTTGTTGATGCTTTGAGTCGAAAATCATTGTTTGCATTGCATGCGATGAATACTCATTTAGTTCTGTCCGATAATGGTTCGGTATTAGCCAAATTAAAAGTGAGACTATTGTTTATACAACAGATTTGTGAAGTTCAGAAGGTTGATAATGAAATGTTAGAAAAACGAGCTCAGTGTGATTTGAACCCTGAATTAGAATTTCAAGTTGATGTTGATGATTGTTTGAGATTCAAAGGTCGAATATGTATTCCGAGAAATCTAGAATTGATACAAATGATTCTGAAAGAAGCTCATAACGGCCGTTTATCTGTTCACCCAGGAAGTACAAAAATGTATAACGATCTGAAACAGTTTTACTGGTGGCTTGGAATGGAAAGAGATATCTTCGACTTTTTTTCAAAATGTTTGATCTGTCAACAAGTTAAAGCTGAACATCAAGTGACATCCGATTTGTTACAACCGATTATGACTCCTAAGTGGAAATGGGATAGAGTGACGATGGATTTTGTGTCGGGATTGCCCCTATCTCCAAGAAAGAAAGATGTGATCTGGGTTGTGGTTGATAGATTGATGAAATCAACTCATTTTATTTCGATACGATCTGACTACTAGCTTGATAACTTAGCTGAATTATACATTTTTAATATTGTCAGATTGTACGGGGTGCCAATGTCTATTGTGTCAGATAGATATTTGAGATTCACTTTGCGATTTTGGAAGAAATTGCAAGAGGCTTTAGGTACAAAATTGCACTTCAGTACAGCTTTTCACCCGCAGACAGATGGTCAATCCAAGCAGATTATTCAGGTACTCGAGGATATGTTGAGATGTTACATTCTTGAGTTCGAAGGTACGTGTGAATATTTTTTTCATTGATTGAATTTGCATATAATAATAGTTTTCAATCTAGCATTAAAATGGAACCATACGAAGCTTTATACGGTCAGAAGTGTCGAACAACATTGTATTGGACTGAGCTTAGTGAGAAAAAGATTCACGGGATTGATTCAATTAAAGAGACTGAACAGAAAGTAAAAACAATCTGAGATAGTCTGAAAGCAGCTTCCGATCATCGAAAATCATATGCAGATTTGAAATGAAAAGATATTGAATTTGAGATCAGCAACAAAGTGTTTCTGAAGGTATCTTCATGGAAGAAAGTACTTCCGTTCGGTAGAAAAGGTAAATTGAGTCTGAAGTCCATCGGACTGTATAAAATCATAGAGCGTGTATGGCCAGCTGCGTACAGAATGCTATTGCCACCTGAGCTAGAAAAGATCCACAATGTATTTCATGTATCGATGCTTCAACGATACAGATCTGACCTTTCGCATGTAATTACTCCGTCCGATATAGAATTCAATCTGATATGACTTATGAAGAGAAACAGATCCGTATCCTAGCTCGTAAGGTTAAAAAACTGCGAAATAAGAAAATTTCGTTAGTAAAAGTAATGTGGCATTGACACGGTGTTGAAGACACTACGTGGGAGCCCAAAGATGCTATGAGACAACAATATCCGAATCTGTTCAATGGTAAGATTTTCGGGGACGAAAATCTCCAAGGGGGAAGAGTTGTAACATCCTAGTTTAGACCCTAGTCGAAATAGTGGTTTCAAGACCAAAAATCAGAGTCAAAAAAATATTTTAATATTATTTTTTGTTCTTCTAATATGTAAATTGATATCTGTGAAAGTTTCGTGTGAAAAATTTATTGTTTGTGTGCTGATTTGATAAAAAAGACTTAATTACGTAAAACGTAAAAGTGGCCTTCTATATTATGAAGGCGTCTATTTGCCATGGCTTACTAAACCAAAGGTCCTTATATTGTTATTAACCCATTGATAATGTTAATGGACAATAATGGGTATTATATCATGAATTTTTGGTGGATCTAATTAAGGTTAAATTTGCAATTTGGTATTTAAGTTATAATTAAATAAAACAAACATGAAAATAAAGGCCATTATCACCATTCATAGCCGAAAATAGAAGAAAATAATAGGGTTTGGATGCTTTGAAGATTTGGCACTTACAAGGCTCAATTGGTATGTGATTTTGCTCGATTTTTTATAATTTCTATGTTTTTGTGATTGTTGTTTTGTGTTCTATTAAGTCCATGCCTCAATTTCAGAATTTGATGATGAATTCGAGTTATACCATTGAAGAAATTGTGAGCTTTGTGATGTTAGTAGATGGAAAATGAAAGATATGTGCTGGGTTAATATATTTTGTATTGGAATTTTTGATGAATTTGAGTATTTTGGACTAATTTGTGAAAATATGAAATTCAGGGGCTAAAATGTGAAATAAATTAAATATGAGGGCTTATATGAGCTAAGGGAAAATTCGGCTAAGCATGTGTATACATAAATTTGTGTATTTTGGTGATTTTATGAAATAGGGACTAAAGTGTTAAAATGGGAAAATGTGAGGGCTAATTTTTAAAATTCCCTAAATATGTGTATATGGATTGATTTGAATGAATTTGAGATTGAATAAGTCAAATTTGAATTTATAGTGATCAAGAAAGGAGAAATTCAGACTTTGTAATGCCTCAAAAATCTAAGTAACTATTTTTGTATGTTGTGTTGCGTAAATTCATGTCTACTTCTGTGGTTGAGTGTCCTGAGGAGTGTTGGAGAAGTCCTGAGTTCAAGCCTTGGTTGTACAAAATTTGTTTTTTCTTGAATTAAACCTGTCTGTGTTCAGTAGGTCTCTTAAATAAGATTAGGTAAAGTATGTCATAAAAAGACTGTTGATCCAAGGGGTAGTGGCGTGTTACTGTTGCTAGTAGGGCTTGAGTTCGAGCCCTGTTGCGCAAAAGGGTATTTATTTTTGTTGCTGTGCCGTGTAGGAAGTGGAGTAGCAGTGGAACTCTGAAGCTAATGGGCGGTTGGAGTGTTTGAAGGGGAGTAGGGTGCGTGGCCGAAATTTAGGAGGAGTTTGAAAGGGGTTTGAATTGGTCCGTTGAGGGTTGTGAGGAGAGATTTGGGGAGAGATTTGAGGAGGGGATCATGGAGTAGGTAAGTGGTAGTAGTTTGCTGGAAGTGGGTTTCCCATTGTGCCAATTTAGTTATAGGCTTTTGGGTGCCGAAATTGTGTAGTTTTGCTTCCCATTTTGATAGCTATTGTTTTCTTTGTTTTTTTGTTACTTTTTCACTTCTTTGGCTTTGGGGTTTTGTTGTTATCTGAATTCTGAGTGTGACCATTTGGGGAACTTGTCATTTGGGTTTTTTTCTTCAACAGTGCCTTTCAGACCGATTTCCTTTGTCTCTTTACACCTTAGTAGTCATTCTTCCTCTTGTTTTCCTTTGGCCGAACACCCTTCTAAAACTTGTTCGGGTATTAGTCTTTGTCTTGTTTGACTCTTGCTCTCTTCCCCCTTTCTCAATCGATTTCCCTTTAACTGATTGCATCTTCTTCCCTCTCTTTCCATTTGAATACTTGGGCTAATTTCTGCTTAGCTTCCTTTCCAATTGTTTCGATTCTTGCAATCCTTCTGTGGACAATCGGTTGGTGCCTGATTCTTCTCTAATCCCTTGCTCTTTTTCTTTATGTAGTAATATTGTCTCTAACTTCTTTTTATGCCGTTATGGCTAGAGCGTGAGTGTTAGCCTTGCCTTTGCGGTTTGGGTTTTTATTGTGCGATAGAAGACCGGTTGTGTTCCTTCCCTAGAATCGATTTTTTCAATTTGGTAAGTACTATATGTTGGTTCAACTGGGTATGCGGATGTTCTAATAAAGGTTAATAGATTTCGGCTTGAGTGCAGATGATCCGTAAGAGCCTATAATCAATCTTCGATATCGATTAAAGTGTGAGGAGTCTTAATCACTCGAGCAAGGCAAGTGTTAAGTTTAATTTAGTTAAGTTTTATTCAAGGGATTGTTAACCCCATAGATTAAAGGACTGATAGTGTATCGTCTTGATATAGGTTTGGGAAGCACACGAGCCATTCCCACATTTGCTCCGCAAACAAGTGTGTAAACACACTATCTTAAATGTAGATCGGCAAATTCTAAAAAAGTATGACCATTGACGTTACATGAGCGTACGCTCACTCGTGTGGTAGTTCAAATGCATAAAACATGGGCGTTTGACAGTAGAGGCCACCATGAGCGATTTCATGGGCTTAGGCCGGTTTGGGCCACATTGGACCGAAATGGGCTGTGTGGGCCCCACGAGCTCGTGGGCCCACATGGGTAAACCACACGGACGTGTGGAGAGTATTTGTTCAGGCTGTGTAGCTCGCACGGTCAAGGCCATTTTTGGGCTTATTGGGCCACACGGGCGTGTGGGCCCACATGGGCCCTATTATGGGCTTTGGGCCCATTTTCACTGTTTGACCGTTAAGGTTGCACTGGTCGCTCGAGACAACTGTAGACCTACTGTTGGGTCGATAAGTATACTTGGACCCCATATTGATGAAATGACTGTTATACCCCAAGAGGTAAATTGCTGATATACCCCTATGATATGTTTTACTATAGTTGAGCATGATATGTTGCATATACATATGATATTATGACATGACATATTGCATGGGGGTGGGTTTGATATATTTGGAGGAAGTGTACTGTACTGGCAGCTCTGCTGCAAATACTGTTTAGTGCCGCAACCGGTGCTATATTAGGAGTGTAGGGATGGGTGGGTTGATTTTATCCCAATATGGAGTGTAAGGCTGGACAAAGTGGAGTGTAGAAGATAGATGGTAGGACTTCTGTTTGCATTTCTGTTACTATTATTGTAATGGGCTAAGGCCCACACTATTATTGTTATTGTAATGGGCTAAGGCCCACACTATTACTATTACTGTAATGGGCTTAGGCCCACACTGATACTGGACCACCAATGAAACGAGCTTAGGCCCAAACTGTGTTTGCCTACGATTTGATTGATTATTGCAAGGGGAGTACACACTGAGTTTTTCATAAACTCACCCTTTTGCTTTCCTGTGCAGGCAATCCTTAGGCAGGTTGATACTGCAAGGGACTCGATGGAGACAACCGCTTTTGCTACTATTTTAAACTTTTAATCTTTAAGCTATTTTATTTGGGTTTTTATTATGTAATAAGGCCTCTTTAATTTTTATTTTGATTTGGGATTACTCATTTTGATTTATATCTGCTAGAAGTAGAACGCAAATTTTCAAAAGATAAATATTTTCAAAACACCACGCCATTGCAATATATTTCAAAAGGTTCCGCAACAAACAATGTCTTTAAAGTGTAATAACAACCTAAAATGGTTAAACATTTGCTAAACCTACTGGAGCTTTACACTTAAAAGTTTTGTAAAAGATCACTACGAGGGATTTTTATATAGTACAAACTTTTTGAATAGAACGACACTTTTCAAAATACACTTCAATGTGACATCACAGATTCGGCCATAACGTCTAGGCGGGGTTTGGAGTGTTACAGACTTAGATCGAGGTAAAAACAAAGTGCTTGATTGATCGAACAATATCATCATTTTTACGTTCGAGGTAAGTTTGTGTATAATCCATATTGTTTAAAGAATGTTTATATGTGATGAAATGAATGGAAATGTGAATTGTAGCTTGAATATATGAGGCACTAAGTGTGCAAATAATGAAATAGATACGGCTATTAAAATGGCACTGAGTGTGCTAGATTATAACAGCATTGGCTGAGTAAATGGCACTATGTGTGCGACAATGATATAAATTTAGTTTAATGTAATGAAACTAAGTGTGCGATATTATTATAGCTTCGGCTAATTAATTGGCACTAAGTGTGCGAGTTCACTAAATGTTTAAGGATGATTGAATGACATAGTGTATCAAGCATTGAAGTGATAAGTGTGATAGATAAAATCGTGATGGTACAGGTATGTACAGAACCTATGTGGTTGATGATATTAAGTATGAAGTAGATGAAAGATTATGTAAATGAACTATTAAATGAGTAGATTGATTATCATTATGAATGCTTATTATAAGCTAAATGATGTAGTATGAAAGTAAAATATATCCTTGAATAAGTATGAGAAATGTAATGAGTTATAATAAGTGTTAGTTAAATATTTGAATTATATTCAAATGATAAGTTAAATGTATTATATCATGAACTTACTAAGCTTTAAAGCTTACTGTGTGAAATGTTCTCTATTTTACAGTGTTACAAAGCTAGCTCGGATCCGGGATTCGTCAGCGACTTAACCACACTATCGGACATCTATTTTGGTACCATTTTAAGTGTTGTATATATGGTATATGGCATGTATAGGCTAGTGTTATCTTGTTATGTTTTGAGTTGTGATTATAGCCATGAGATTTGGCTTGTAAATGTTAGTATATATGGCCTATTAATTTGGCCTAAATGATGTGATTAGTAAGTAGGTTAAGTGATGTATTTAATGCATATATGATGGTCTGGTTTAGGTCTTGCTAAAATGGTTTATTTTGGTTGTGGATTTGGATGGTTGAATTGGTAATGTATAGATGGAATCATATGTGTATAAATTAACATGTTTTGGTTGCTCAAAATTGTTGTGAAATGGTGATATATTGGTTGCTATGTGTGTATGAGTTAAGGGTGACAAAATTGGCTTTACAAATGGTCCACACGGGCAGAGACACGGACGTGTGTCCCAGCCGTGTATGGCACACAGTCACGTTATACAGTCGTGTGTCCCCTGGGGTAGTCCTACAATTTAAAGTCAGTCTCGAGCACGACCTAGACATACGAGCATGTCTAATGGTCGTGTCTGGCACCCGAGCTAGACACACAGACGTGTGGTTAACCGTGTGACCCAAGTCAGTTTCGACCACGGAAAAAGGCACACGGGCATGTCTCCGGCCGTGTGCTGCAAGTCAGTATGTATGCCCTGTTTCCACACGGTTTGTGACATGGGCGTGCCTGGTGTACTTGTGAGGTACACGGCCTGTTCACATGGGCGTGTGACCCTTAAATGTTAGAAAATTTTATAAGTTTCTTAAAGTTTATGAATTTTATCGGTTTAGTCCCGAACCACTTACAAGCATGTTTTAAGGTCTCGTAGACTTATAAAAGGGATAATGTGTTTATGAATGAATAAGATATGATGATATATGTGAATAGTGCATGGAATTTGTTTGTGAATGATGTTATATGGTTGGTAATGCCTCTAACCTTATTCCGGTGATGGATACTAGTTAATCATGTTACATACTGACTTGTATCACACTGCAAGAGACACGTCCGTGTGCAGTGGCCGTGTGAAATCTGAAGGGTATACTAACTTGGGTCACACGGCCGACCACACGCCCATGTGCCATCCCGTGTGTCACACACGGCTAGTAGACATGCCCTTGTGTCTAAACCATGTGACTCACTAACTTGTTTAATTAAGTTACAGTAGACACACGATCGAGTCACACGCCTATGTGCTCAACTGTGTGGGGCGCAAATAAGCTTGGTTTAAGCCACATTTCTCACCCTCCTCATGTAAACCAAAACCACATCATTTCATACCATTTCAATATATTTATAGGAAACCAAAACATACTATTTCATATACAAATCATGTCATTTAAAATCCATCCATTTCATTACCCAAATCATAATCCAAAACATACTAAAACAATATGCCATCACCAACAATTTCACCTATCTTCTCTATGCATTTTTCTCATCATCTTATCATCTATTTTAAACCACAAATCATACCAACTAATCATCACAACATCCATGACAAATATGTCAAAACACAAAGCCATTTATATACATCATGTTTCACTTACCAAACTCATATAATAAGCCAACCCAAATGGCCAAATACATACCAAAATTTACATCATTTATGAGCCAAATCTCATGGCTAATATCATATCTCAAAACACATCATCATATTACTAGCCTATACATGCCATATACCATATTTACAAAGCACCAAAAATACCAACAAGTTGATCGATAGTGTGACACTGTTCCTGATGATCCTCGAGTCTGAGCTAGCTTCAATTATCTATAAAACAGGGAAAGAACACACAAAGTAAGCTTTAAGAGCTTAGAAACATATACAAATAAAATTACCACATGAATCAACATCATTTTTATCAATAGGCAAACTATGAGTAAGCACATATAAGCTCACAAACCTTTCTCAATGTATACATATTCAATATCATAAATTAATTCATCATATACTTCCCTTTTCAATATTTTTATGAATCTCATACGTACCTGAGTCACTTAACTCATTCACAGATTCTTCTTTGACTTGACTTTACCCGTTGAACATTTTGGAATTGTTAAGGATACTCGAAAATCACATATAGTTCATACAATGCCATATGCCAGATATGGTCTTACATGTTATCCCATATCGATGCCGATAGCCTAGCTATGGCCTTACACGAAATCAAATAGCGATACTATTCTTAATGTCATGACATTCGTATCCTATACTATTCCTAAGGTTCGTACGATACTTTCGGATATGGTTACCCTATCGATTCTTGCTCGTATTTGATCATTAAACATTCATAGCAGTTCAATGAAAATTAAACATATATAATTCAATTTAAAGACATTTATTTGCATATGAACTTACCTTGTATTCGAAATAAACGGACTGGATCGATTATTCAATAACCTTTGATTTTCCCCGATCTAAATCTGATTTCTTTCATTCTTGATCTATATACATTCAAAATTAACTCATTTATTCATCAAAACATTCAATTCAATCCACAAACACATATTTGGAAATTTTTACACTTTAGCCCCTAAAGTTCCACATTTTTACAATTTAGTCCCTATTTCACAAATACACAAAATTCATGAAATTTCATTAAACCCAAGCCTAGCCGAATTTCATATAGGTCCCTAGCAGCACAACACTTTCATTTATTTCACATTTCAACCCCTCAATTTACACTTTTTACAATTAAACCCCTAATAGGCATTTTTACTCAAAATCACTTAACAAAACTTGTATAACTATGAACAAATATTCATTTTTCATCATAAAACATTCAAAATTTCAAGCATTAATCAATGGCACTTCACAAAATCATTAACAACTTCAAAAATTAAGGCATGGGCTGGCTAGAATACAAAGCAACAATCTCAAAAACGTAAAAATCATCAATAACCGAGCTCAAAACACTTACCAAATGTTGATGAAGAAGAAATCCATAGATTGAGTTTTAGGGTTCGGCACATTTTATTCCAGTTAGAACAGATTTTTCACTGGAAAGATTGGCGGAACTATGTGTACCTGAGATTGTAAGGTTACACGGAGTTTCGACATCTATTATTTTAGATTGAGATCTGATATTTACATCGAGATTTTGAAGCAAACTTCACAAGGCTCTAGGTACTAAGCTTAATTTCAACACAGCGTTTCATCCATAGACTGACGAGCAATCAAAACAAGTGATTCAAATTCTTGAAGATTTGTTGAGATGTTGTATACCCAAATTTGAAGGTAACTAGGAAAAGTATTTACTGTTGGTTGAATTCGCATATAATAACAGTTATCAATCCAGTATAAAAATGGCACCATTTGAAGCTCTTTACAGGAAAAAAAGGTGGAAGTTGATTTGATCCGAGAAACTGAAGATAAAGTTCAGATTATTCGGGATAGTTTGAAAGTTGCATCTAATCATCAGAAATCGTATGCGAATCTGAAAAGAAAAGATATAGAATTTACTATTGGTGATCGAGTATTTTTAAAAGTCTCTTCATGAAAGAAAGTGTTACGATTCGGCAGGAAAGGAAAGCTAAGTCTGAGATTTATCGGACCGTATGAAATTATTGAAAGAATCGGCCCTGTAGCTTATAGATTAGCTTTGCCCTCTGAACTCGAGAAAATTTATAATGTATTCCACGTATCGATGCTGAGATGGTACAGATCTGATCCTTCACATGTGATTCCTTATAGTGAGATTGAGCTATAGTCAGATTTGACATATTCGGAGGAACCAGTGAGAATTTTAGCTTAGGAAGTCAAAGAATTGCAAAATAAACTAGTTCTGTTAGTAAAATTATTGTGGCATCGTCATGGTTCAAAAGAAGCTACCTGGGAAATCGAAGAAACAATGAGATTACAATACCCAAATCTATTTCCAAGTAACAATTTTGAGGACGAAAATTCCTAATGGAAGAGAGTTGTAATAGCCCAATTTTTAGTGGTGATAGAACAGTGGTTTTGGGACCCTAAATTTCTGTTGTATCGACTCATAATTATTATTTTTAGAATACTTATAGAGTTATTAAATTCATATTAAAATTTGGTTTAGAAATATTAACGTTTAGATAATTAATTAAAGAAAAAAAACTAAATTGTAAAAGGTGTAAAATATAGTAATTATAGTAATTAAGTGATTAAATGGTTTAATTCATAAATGATGGAGGACTTAAGTAACAATTATGCCTAAATAGGTATGGTGGGATGGCAAATTAATAGAAAATGACAAAAATAATAAGTTTAAATGGCAAATTTGTAATTTTAATGAAATCAAAACAAAATTAAGTAAAAGAAATATGTTTCTTCTTCATTTTACCTTCCATAGCCGTAAGTTTGAAGGTTGCTTGAGCTAAGGGAATCATCCATACTTATTTATTTGCATGTGAGTTAATTTCTTACTAGTTTCTTGTAACTTTTATGTTTTTAAGATTGTCGCAACTAGGTCCAGCTAGCACGTACCTCTACTTTTGATTCTGTTAAAAATTTTGGAATTTTCCATTGATGAATATTGAATATTTTTATGAATACCATGTGTTTGGAACTTTGATTATGTTATTTCATGATTTTGTAAAGTGATTTTTGTTAATTTTTGATTTTAGGATTAAATTATGAAAATGTTAAAATATTAGGGTTTGATGGTCAATTTTATATTTATTAGGGGTTGTTGAGGTCTTAGTATATTTGGAAAAATATTGATTTGAGAAAAAAAAGGGTTAATTTGATGAATTTAGGGTTAAAAGACTAAATTGAAAAAATTGTAAAAGTTTGTGATAATTGTGTAATTTGGAAATTAAAGGGTATTAATTATAAAATGGATTGGAATTGAAATATATGTTGATAAATGTAACGCCCCAAATTTCCCGAATTCCGGCTTTTGTAAACTTGTAACACAAATTATATGTTTATGTGTTTCTGTAATTATTTGACTCAACTGTGTTTCTGATTCAATGGTTAAGTGTTCTGGATGTGTGTGTGAGGTCCCAAGTTCTAGCCTTAGATTTGGTAAATTTTGGCATTTTTATGAATAAAGACTTTGTATATTATTGATTGTAAGAATGTATCAGAATGGGCCTGTTGGTCTGGTGGTTATTATGCGTTTTGGCGTGTTGGAGGTCTGGAGTTCCATCGTGGTTTTCCATCGTGGATTGGAAATGGTTACTAGTAATGTGTTTCTTCTTTTGTTAATGGTGTAGGAAGAGGCGCTGAGCAGCAAATCACGTATCTCGTGTTTTACCATCAGCGGAGGGAATCATAAGCGGTAAGATGAGTTTTTGTTCGTTCTTGGTTATCAACTTCACTTGGAAATCCATAAATTGATGTGGGGTGTCTTGATTTTAGGCCTTGGAGTGCTCGAGAGTGTTTTTGTTGCGAAATCAAACCAGGTGTGTACCCGAAACCACAGAAATCGAGAATCGAAAAAAGCCGAAAAATGAATCTATCGATGCCAAACGGGCGTGTGGTCACCCGTGTAGTAGGCTGTGTGGCAGTACATGGGCCTGTGATCGACGAGCCAGGCTATACGCGCAAGACACGGGCGCATGACATGGTCGTGTGATGGCCGATGAGGCCGTGTGCGAGACATGAGCTCAACCAATTGGGCTATGTGGGCCACACGGGCGTATGGGCCCATACTGATGAACCACACGGGCTTGTGGAATTTTGGGCCAGGCCGTGTAGGCCACACGAGCGTGTGGGCCCACACGGGCAGACCACATGTGCATGTGAGCCCATTTTTCTGGAAAACTTTGTAAGGTTGCACGGGTCGCCCAAGTTGACTATGACCTGTCATAAGGTCAGTAAGCATTACTTAGACCCCTAATTTCGTGATCTGATTATGTGATGTATGATTTAAGCATGTGACACTTAGCATGTAAATCTGAACTGTTTGAGTAATCTGATAGACTACATTTTAGCATGCCATATATGCATGTTGCATTGCATCGGGGTTGGGTTGATGTTATATTGGAGGAAGTATTCTAAAAAGTTTTTAAGCCTGATATCTGGCAGCTCAACTGCAATTATCTGATTATGTGCCGCATTTCGGTACACCCTGGTGTGTAGGGATGGGTGGGTTGATTTTATCTCCACATGGTGTGTAGGGTTGGACGGAGATGGTGTGTAGAGGCTGATGGGTAGGACTTTGATGATCTGTTCTGCATCTGTATCTGAGTGGGCTAAGGCCCAGACTGGTTCTATAACAGGCTCTGACCCCGGACTGTATTCTAATGTTTGATTATTCTGTATGTTTGGTATCTGTGGGGATTACACACTAAGTTTGTGAAAACTCACCCCTTTTCTGTTTTATCTGTTCAGTTAATCCCCAGCAATAGACGGGTCGGAGCAGAGGAGGACTCAGCGGTGGCCACATGGTTTTCCACTTGGACTATTTTCTGTTTTCTTATGACTTAATTTATATTTGGAAAAATTTGATGTAATTAAGGCCTTTACAGATTTTTGCTTAATTTGAGATTTTGCAAGGTTTTACAGTTTTTACTGCTAGTAGTAGGAAAACTCGGGTTTTCAACAAAATTAAATGTTTTACGAAATTACCACGCATACGAAATGGTTTTAAAAGCTTCCGCAAAGTTTAACATTTTGAAAATGGTTAATGACACATTTTGGAAGATAGCATAAGATAATGAAAAAAGGTACCTACGAAGAAATGGTTTTAACGTCATTGCGATTTCTAAAGCACTATCATGTGACATCGCTAGATTCGACCATAACGTCTAGGCCGGGTTGGGGGTGTTACAAGAATTTTACATTTTAGATCAAGATTCCATAGATACTCGAGGAAAAGGAAAAATTGTAGAAATAGTCCCTACACTTCTACAACTTTTACAATTTGGTCCAGGTAAACTCGTACGGTTTAGAATTTAATATCTAAATAAATTATTGAATAGAATAATATGGTAAAATTTATATAATTAGTCTAATTTATTGGTGATGAATGGTAATTTGAGGATTAATAATGAACTTGATCTCGGCTTGATCTGAACGCGGGATAGAGTACGATTGGGATTTGGTGCATGATGGTGGTTTGTGTAACACCCCGAACCCGATACCGTCGCCGGAGTCGAACACGAGGTGTTAACAGACTTCAAACCACTTATTCGACATTTCCCAGACAAGCTGCCAATCTGCGTACTAGTCGCTTTAAAAATCATATCTTGAGTTTCACAACTTGAAAATCAGTTTCGTGATTTTTCCCTGAAACTAGACTCATATGCCCATCTCCATAATTTTTTCTAGAATTTTTGGTTGGGCCAATTAGTACAGTTTATTAGTCAAAGTCTCCCATGTTACAGGGATTGACTACACTGACCCTTGCGCATTACGAATTGGATATCTCCCTGCACAGAGCTTCAATACTGATTTCGTTTGTTTACATAGAAACTAGGCTCAGAGAGGAATCTGTACATATATGGCATGACTCCTAATTATCTCTGGTTAATTTATAATAAATCTCCAAAGTCGGAACAGGGAATCCAGAAACTGTTCTAGCCCTGTCTCACGAGAACCTGAATATCTCTTAACATACTGTCCAAATGATCCTTTCGTTACTTCTATATGAAAATAGACTCATCGAGCTTCGAATACATAATTTATTCATCAATTAATTCCACTCCTACTATTTTTAGTGATTTTTCGATCTCACGTCACTGCTGCTGCCAGCATCTGTTACGAAAGCAACTATGCCTATTTCGTGATTTCTCCTTGATCTAACTAGTAATTCATCATACATATCACCAATTATGATCATGACTAGCCATGCCAAAGGCTAATCATTGTCAAACATCTCCCTACTACACTATTGCCATATCATGAATTTTAACACCAAAAATAATCAACCATGACATATGGCATAAAAAGGTCGAATTATCAAGATTTACGACCTAACATTATGAAACCAAACCCAACAGAACATTTATGCCATTTTCGCATGGCTAAAAGTTTACATACCAAAGTTCAAACACAACATAATAGCCTATACATGCCGAAATGCTCTCCTAAGCCGACTAAGAAGAAAGTACCAAAACTTGCTAGCCGGTGTGATGACTCCAATGACGGCCCGATCACGCAAGAATAGACGAGTCCAAGAAACCTAAAATAGGTGACAAGGAAACACCGAGTGAGTATATAACTCAGTAAGTCATAAGCAATGCACTACCATCCATTAATAACATTATCACAATAGGAAATAAAATGGAACGAGGCTAGTTACTCCATCCATACCGAACCATGCCATGGTTCCTCAGACCTATCGGTTCAATCTCATACCAAATCATGCATTCACATTCCGTATACTCATCAATAGGATATTTGAGGCATTTTCATACATCATTTTATTTTCGTTACAATCATACAACTAAACGGCCTTTCACCTATTCCACGATAAATCTTATGTACGTGACTTCAAGTATATTTGTCACATAGGTTCAAACTTACCAAGCTCAACTCCAAATATAGACATAGCACCTATTAGCCATGAACTCAAGGTACTTACCCGATCCGCTGTCCGTGATCGACTCAATAACGTCGCACACTTAGTGTCCATAATGTTTCAAAAGTATATAATAAGTCCGCACACTCAGTGCTATATAATCAACTCGCACACTTAGTGCTATATAATCAAACTCGCACACTTAGTGCTACATAATCAAGCTCGCACACTTAGTGCTACATAATCAAGCTCGCACACTTAGTGCTACATAATCAAGCTCGCACACTTAGTGCTGTACAATTTAAACCCGCACACTTAGCGCCAATCTCATGATCATAAATGTTTATACCCGCACTCTTAGTGCCGAGATCAACAACTCAATACATCTCACCTCTTTTCTCTTCATCCAACACTTTCATCACCACATACCTACATGTATATATATATATATTTCTCATTCCATTCAGCATCATTACATAGACGTTATGATCATTTAAATTAATACAACTATATGCTTAATGACTTACTTGGTGTTGGGTAAGACGGTTCCAACTCGGCTACTCGATGATCTTTTCTTTGCCTTTGCTTGACTCTCCTCTTTTAACTCCTTGAGCTTAATCAATAAATCAACTAGTTTAACCATCTTGCTAAACATTCATAATTCAATTACACATGCATATGTATGTTTGTATATTCGGCAACCATCCTCACTAATTACCCATTTAGTCGATTATACACATAATTAAAGGTAACATCACGAATGGGCATACTTATGTATATATATACATATATATGTATATATATATACTTCGGAATGGGCATCACAATTAGATTTAACACCACCTTCATACTCAATTAGATGGCCGAATGTATGTATACATGTACAATGTCAACTATAACATCATTTAAACACCTAATTTCATCTCATGAACACTTAATCGAATTTTCCTAATCTAGCATATTTTCACATCTATTTGTAACATCATGTAAATCCACATATAACTACATTTCTTAAGTTCCACATCTTAATGCCCATTATAGCCACTCCCATAGTCTAAATCTAGCAATCGGCAACACCCACCTTTCCACTATGTTAGCCGAATACTCATTCTCTTCCTAGTCCTAAATTCGGCACCTCCAACAAAATAGCTTAACAATTTCAACTTTCATGCTAACATAACAAGCAACTTAACACATCCATATAACTAGCATGCTAATAGCATCAAGGTATCAACTAAAATTTTTTTAAGCTCCTTAGCCGAATCCTAACTCTCCAACAACCCCAAATCCAACCATGGGATAGATAGAATTTAGACTCATCACCCAAAGGTTGTGTGAACTTCCAAAAATATCATTGAACATACCTTGATCTAAAGGACCACCTTGGCCGAATCTTGCTTCCTCTTCTTCCTCTAGTTACGACAATTGCAAAAGAAAGAAAACATGAACACTCCTTCTTCCCTCCTTATTAAGCATTCAAACTCCCTCATTTTCATGCCACAACATCAAACACTCCTCCTAGATACAAGCAATGGCCGAACTCTTTCAAAGTTTTTCTCCCCTTCTTTTCTTGGTTTTTCGGCTAGGAGATGGCAAGTATGACACCCATTTTTTTTTGTTCACTTTCCTATTATTATCCCCATCATTTGTTAACCAAAAGAAAACATATTAAATTAGAATGAGTGGAGCATCATCACTCCTTGGCCGGCCACCATGTATTTTATGGGCAATTTGACATGCAAAGCCATGCTTCCTCTCCCTATTATTAATTACTCCTTATAATTCATCTATCATCTTTTCTAACTTCGTCAACTAGGTCCTTTTTGAATTAATTCACAATCCTAAAGCTAATATTAAGCATTTAATTTCTCATATATTCGCTGTCACACAAAAATTTATGCAATTAAAACACAAAAATAAATTTTTGGCTCGGTAATGTGGTCTCGAAACCATATTCCGACCAGGGTCTAATTTGGGTTGTCACAACTCTCCCCCACATAAGAAATTTTCGTCCCCGAAAATCTTACCGGTAAATAATTTTGGATATCGATCCTTCATAGAGTCCTCAAGTTCCCAAGTGGCTTCTTCAATTCCGTGTTTATGCCACAGTACTTTCACTAATGAGATTTTCTTGTTTCGTAGTTCTTTTACTTCATGTGCTAAAATACGAACTGGTTCTTCTTCGTAACTTAAATTAGATTGAATCTCGATCTCCGATGGAGGAATTACGTGCGATGGATCGGACCTATATCGTCGAAGCATCGAGACATGAAAAACGTTGTGAATCTTTTCGAGCTCAGGGGGCAAAATTAATCGGTTTGCAACGGGTCCAACTCGTTCGGGTACTTCGTACGGACCGATGAACCTCGGACTCAATTTGCCCTTACGACCAAATCTAAGCACCTTCTTCCAGGGTGAAACTTTGAGAAATACTTTGTCTCCAACCTGATATTCAATGTCTTTTCTTTTCAAATCCGCATACGACTTTTGACGATCCGAAGCGGTTTTCAAACTTTCGCGAATTACTCGAACTTTCTGTTCGGCATCCTTAATCAAATCAACCCCAAGGATCTTACTTTCACTAAGTTCAGTCCAAAATATTGGGGTACGGCATTTACGACCGTACAAAGCCTCGTAAGGTGCCATCTTAATACTTGATTGAAAACTATTGTTGTAAGCGAATTCAATCAAAGGTAAATACCGTTCCCATGAACCATTAAACTCGAGGATGCAACATCTCAACATATCCTCAAGTATCTGAATTATCCGCTCGGATTGACCATCGGTTTGTGGATGAAAAGCGGTGCTAAAATGCAGCTTGGTACCCAAAGCTTCTTGCAATTTCTTCCAAAATCGCGAGGTGAATCTCGGATCTCTATCCGACACGATAGAAATAGGTACTCCATGTAATCTCACAATCTGAGAAACATACAATTCGGCTAGTTTATCCAATGAAAAATCCGTACGCACAGGGATAAAGTGAGCCGACTTAGTCAGTCTATCAACAACAACCCAAATCGCATCCTTCTTACTTGCTGACAATGGCAGTCCGGACACAAAGTCCATTGTGACTCGATCCCATTTCCACTCGGGTATCATGATCGCCTGAAGTAATCCTGAAGGCACTTGATGTTCTGCTTTCACTTGTTGACATATTAAACATCTCGAAACAAAGTCGGAGATGTCCCGTTTCATACCATGCCACCAAAATTGACGTTTCAAATCGTTGTACATTTTCGTACTCCCCGGGTGAATTGACATTCGGCTACAATGAGCTTTGTTCAGAATCATCGAAATGAGTTCTGAATTTCTTGGAACACACAACCGACTTCTGAACATCAAACAATCGTCATCATCAATTTGAAATTCGGATTCCATATTCGGAATACATTCAGCCCGTTTTGCAACCAATTCATCGTCGACTTTCTGAGCTTCACGAATTTGATGAATCAATGATGGTTTGGCCTTTAATTCAGCTACTAACACATTTTCGGGTAGAACAGACAAGCGCACATTCATCGCTCGTAAAGCAAACAGTGATTTCCGGCTTAAGGCGTCCGCAACCACATTAGCCTTTCCCGGTGGGTAATCAATGACAAGCTCGTAATCTTTCAACAACTCAAGCCAACGTCTTTGTCGCAGATTTAAGTCTCTTTGAGTCATCAAATATTTGGGACTTTTGTGATCCGAAAATACATGGCACTTTTCACCAAACAAATAATGTCGCCATATTTTCAAAGCAAATACGATGGCGGCTAGCTTGAGATCATGGGTTGGATAATTTCTCTCGTGTGGCTTCAATTGTCTCGACGCATAGGCCACAACTCGACCTTCTTGCATCAATACGCAACCCAACCCGAGTAGGGATGCGTCACTATAAATGACAAACTCTTTGCCTGATTCGGGTTGCACCAAAATTGGAGCTTCAGTCAAATGAGTTTTCAGTTGATCGAAGCTTTTCTGACATTCCTCCGTCCATTCGAACTTAACATCCTTTTGAAGTAGCTTCGTCATTGGTGTGGCTATCATCGAGAAACCTTTTACAAATCATCGGTAATAACCGGCGAGCCCCAGGAAGCTCCGAACTTCGGTAATATTTCTTGGAGGCTTCCAGTTAAGTATGGCTGAAATTTTGCTCGGGTCAACTCGAATACCCGTTGCGGATACCACATGACCCAAGAAGCTAACCTCTCTCAACCAGAACTCACACTTACTGAACTTCGCATATAACTGCTTATCCCGCAAAATTTGCATCACTAATCTCAGGTGTTCAGCATGTTCGGTCTCATCTCTTGAATAGACCAAGATGTCATCAATGAACACAACTACGAACCGATCCAAATATGGTCTGAAGATCCGATTCATCAAATCCATAAATACCGCAGGGGCATTAGTGAGCCCGAACGGCATCACTAAGAACTCGTAGTGACCGTACCTCGTCCTGAAAGCAGTTTTGGGTACGTCCGAATCTCGAATCCGCAACTGATAATAACCCGATCTCAAATCTATCTTTGAAAACACTGATGCTCCCTTTAATTGATCAAACAAATCATCAATACGCGGTAACGGATACTTATTCTTTATCGTCACTTTATTCAGTTGACGATAGTCAATGCACAACCTCATGGTTCCATCCATCTTTTTCACGAACAATACTGGTGCACCCCAAGGTGAGAAACTCGGTCGAGCGAAACCTCTATCCGTCAACTCTTGCAATTGAGCTTTCAATTCTTTTAACTCGGTTAGTGCCATACGATACGGAGCTATCGAAATTGGCGTAGTTCCAGGTACAAGCTCAATACCAAACTCTATCTCCCGAACAGGTGGCAAACCCGGTAACTCTTCAGGAAAAACATCCGGGTATTCACAAACCACCGGCACAGATTCGGGTTTCTTTTTTTAACTCTTTGTCATCAAGTACATACGCAAGGTATGCTTCGCACCCTTTTCTTACATATTTCTGGGCCAACATTGCTGATATTACAGCTGGCAACCCCCTTAAGTCCGTAGACTCAACTCGGATTATCTCGTTATTTGCGCACCTCAAATCAATAGTCTTGCTTTTGCAATTCACAACCGCATCATGCGCGGTCAACCAATCCAAACCAAGAATAACATCAAATTCGTCAAACGGCAAAAGCATCAAATCGGCCGGAAAACAGGATTCTCGGATTATTAGGGGGCATCTCTTACACACTTTATCAACAAGTACGCATTGACCCAAAGGGTTTGACACTCGAATTACGAACTCAGTAGACTCAACAGGTAGAGTCTTATTGGATGCTAAGGTTTCGCATACATATGAATGAGTAGAGCCAGGGTCAATCAATGCAATCACATTAGTATCAAAGACAGTGAAGGTACCAGTGATGACGTCGGGGGAGGATGCCTCCTCTCGTGCGCGAATGGCATATGCTCTAGCAGGAGTACGGTTCTCGGCTCGAACAGCCGTATCAGGGGCCCCTCTCTGACTACCATCCCTACCTCCTAAAATTCTCGGTGGTCTACCTCTAGTTGTCACTCCACTAGGTCTTGCACCTTGAATCTTATTCTTCTCATCAAGCTCCGTGCAATCTCTAATGAAGTGGTCCTTCGAACCGCATCCGTAACAGGCCCTGTTAGTAGACTTACCCCAACATTCACCTAGGTGTCGTCTTCCGCATTGGGGACATTCAGGTTTCTCTTGACGATTATTGCCCACACTAGCTACCGAAGTAGCTCGGGAGCCCGTCGATGGTCTTGCTCTGATGGAAATTCCCGCAGTCGTCCTCGACTTATTAGTGTCCTCCCTGAACTTCTTTACAGCTGAGAACGGAGCTTTACCCGTCGATCTTTTACGATAGTCTCTAGCTTCAAATTCAGCCTTCTTCTTCTCCCTTCCAAGTTCTTCCGCCTTGCAGGCTCGTTCGACTAGTGTTACGAATTCTTTTATTTCCAAAATACCCATTAGTAGCTTTAAATCTTCATTCAATCCTTCTTCGAATCTTTTGCACATAGCAACCTCATCAGCTACACACTCCTGGGCATACCTACTGAGTCTTACGAATTCATGTTCGTATTCAGATACTGTCATACGGCCTTGCTTGAGTTCCAAGAATTCCTTACGCTTTTGATCAATGAACCGTTGACTAATATATTTCTTTCGAAATTCCATCAGAAAGAAGTCCCAAGTTACCCGTTCGTTTGGGACTATGGAAATCAGGGTCCTCTACCAATAGTAGGCTGAGTCTCGCAACAAGGATATAGCACACTTTAGACATTCATCGGGTGTGCATGACAGTTCATCAAACACCCGAATGGTGTTATCAAGCCAGAACTCGGCCCTTTCAGCATCATCAGTAACTATGGCCCTGAACTCCTCAGCCCCGCGCTTCCTAATCAAGTCTACAGGTGGCTTACTCAGCCTCCCAGAATCAGTGACTGATGGCATTACGGGCTTTTGGGGTGGATTATTCAAATTTGGGAATTGTTGGACAGCCGGATTGGTTCGGGCATATTGCGCGACCCACTCATTCATCATGGTAAAGAAGGCTTGTTTAGCCCCCTCACCTTGATTATTCGCAGATGACTGAGGTTCAACAGGCGGTGTCCCTTGTGCAGGAGCAGCCGCTACACTTTCAACGTCATCCGCTAAGATTCTTTCTACACCGGGGTCCATTTACTAATCAAAACAAAAACATTTTAACCGTCAGAAGTCATCACACAGTTAAACATTAACATTCGGCATGTATAGCTAGACTCATACGTGCTATGGTAGTCCTAGAACCGACTAAACCATAGCTCTGATACCAATGAAATGTAACACCCCGAACCCGATACCGTCGCCGGAGTCGAACATGAGGTGTTAACAGACTTCAAACCACTTATTCGACATTTCCCAGACAAGCTGCCAATCTGCGTACTAGTCGCTTTAAAAATCATATCTTGAGTTTCACAACTCGAAAATCAGTTTCGTGATTTTTCCCTGAAACTAGACTCATATGCCCATCTCCATAATGTTTTCTAGAATTTTGGTCGGGCCAATTAGTACAGTTTATTAGTCAAAGTCTCCCATGTTACAGGGATCGACTACACTGACCCTTGCGCATTACGAATTGGATATCTCCCTGCACAGAGCTTCAATACTGATGTCGTTTGTTTCTATAGAAACTAGACTCAGAGAGGAATCTGTACATATATGGCATGACTCCTAATTATCTCTGGTTAATTTATAATAAATCTCCAAAGTCGGAACAGGGAATCCAGAAACCGTTCTGGCCCTGTCTCACGAGAACCTGAATATCTCTTAACATACTGTCCATATGATCTTTTCGTTACTTCTATATGAAAATAGACTCACCGAGCTTCGAATACATAATTTATTCATCAATTAATTCCACTCCTACTATTTTTAGTGATTTTTCGATCTCACGTCACTGCTGCTGCCAGCATCTGTTATGAAAGCAACTATGCCTATTTCGTGATTTCTCCTTGATCTAACTAGTAATTCATCATACATATCACCAATTATGATCATGACTAGCCATGCCAAAGGCTAATCATTGTCAAACATCTCCCTACTACACTATTGCCATATCATGAATTTTAACACCAAAAATAATCAACCATGACATATGGCATAAAAAGGTCGAATTATCAAGATTTACGACCTAACGTTATGAAACCAAACCCAACCGAACATTTATTCCATTTTCGCATGGCTAAAAGTTTACATACCAAAGTTCAAACACAACATAATAGCCTATACATGCCGAAATGCTCTCCTAAGCCGACTAAGAAGAAAGTACCAAAACTTGCTAGCCGGTGTGATGACTCCAATGACGGCCCGATCACGCAAGAATAGACGAGTCCAAGAAACCTAAAATAGGTGACAAGGAAACACCGAGTGAGTATATAACTCAGTAAGTCATAAGCAATGCACTACCATCCATTAATAACATTATCACAATAGGAAATAAAATGGAATGAGGCTAGTTACTCCATCCATATCGAACCATGCCATGGTTCCTCAGACCTATCGGTTCAATCTCATACCAAATCATGCATTCACATTCCGTATACTCATCAATAGGATATTTGAGGCATTTTCATACATCATTTTATTTTCGTTACAATCATACAACTAAACGGCCTTTCACCTATTCCACGATAAATCTTATGTACGTGACTTCAAGTATATTTGTCACATAGGTTCAAACTTACCAAGCTCAACTCCAAATATAGACATAGCACCTATTAGCCATGAACTCAAGGTACTTACCCGATCCGCTGTCCGTGATCGACTCAATAACGTCGCACACTTAGTGTCCATAATGTTTCAAAAGTATATAATAAGTCCGCACACTCAGTGCTATATAATCAACTCGCACACTTAGTGCTATATAACCAAACTCGCACACTTAGTGCTACATAATCAAGCTCGCACACTTAGTGCTACATAATCAAGCTCGCACACTTAGTGCTACATAATCAAGCTCGCACACTTAGTGCTGTACAATTTAAACCCGCACACTTAGCGCCAATCTCATGATCATAAATGTTTATACCCGTACTCTTAGTGTCGAGATCAACAACTCAATACATCTCACCTCTTTTCTCTTCATCCAACACTTTCATCACCACATACATACATGTATATATATATATATATATTTCTCATTCCATTCAGCATCATTACATAGACGTTATGATCATTTAAATTAATACAACTATATGCTTAATGACTTACTTGGTGTTGGGTAAGACGGTTCCAACTCGGCTACTCGATGATCTTTTCTTTGCCTTTGCTTGATTCTCCTCCTTTAACTCCTTGAGCTTAATCAATAAATCAACTAGTTTAACCATCTTGCTAAACATTCATAATTCAATTACACATGCATATGTATGTTTGTATATTCGGCAACCATCCTCACTAATTACCCATTTAGTCGATTATACACATAATTAAAGGTAACATCACGAATGGGCATACTTATGTATATATATACATATATATGTATATATATATATACTTCGGAATGGGCATCACAATTAGATTTAACACCACCTTCATACTCAATTAGATGGCCGAATGTATGTATACATGTACAATGTCAACTATAACATCATTTAAACACCTAATTTCATCTCATGAACACTTAATCGAATTTTCCTAATCTAGTATATTTTCACATCTATTTGTAACATCATGTAAATCCACATATAACTACATTTCTTAAGTTCCACATCTTAATGCCCATTATAGCCACTCCCATAGTCTAAATCTAGCAATCGGCAACACCCACCTTTCCACTATGTTAGCCGAATACTCATTCTCTTCCTAGTCCTAAATTCGGCACCTCCAACAAAATAGCTTAACAATTTCAACTTTCATGCTAACATAACAAGCAACTTAACACATCCATATAACTAGCATGCTAATAGCATCAAGGTATCAACTAAAATTTTTTTAAGCTCCTTAGCCGAATCCTAACTCTCCAACAACCCCAAATCCAACCATGGGATAGATAGAATTTAGACTCATCACCCAAAGGTTGTGTAAACTTCCAAAAATATCATTGAACATACCTTGATCTAAAGGACCACCTTGGCCGAATCTTGCTTCCTCTTCTTCCTCTAGTTACGACAATTGCAAAAGAAAGAAAACATGAACACTCCTTCTTCCCTCCTTATTAAGCATTCAAACTCCCTCATTTTCATGCCACAACATCAAACACTCCTCCTAGATACAAGCAATGGCCGAACTCTTTCAAAGTTTTTCTCCCCTTCTTTTTCTTGGTTTTTCGGCTAGGAGATGGCAAGTATGACACCCATTTTTTTTTGTTCACTTTCCTATTATTATCCCCATCATTTGTTAACCAAAAGAAAACATATTAAATTAGAATGAGTGGAGCATCATCACTCCTTGGCCGGCCACCATGTATTTTATGGGCAATTTGACATGCAAAGCCATGCTTCCTCTCCCTATTATTAATTACTCCTTATAATTCATCTATCATCTTTTCTAACTTCGTCAACTAGGTCCTTTTTGAATTAATTCACAATCCTAAAGCTAATATTAAGCATTTAATTTCTCATATATTCGCTGTCACACAAAAATTTATGCAATTAAAACACAAAAATAAATTTTGGCTCGGTAATGTGGTCTCGAAACCACATTCCGACTAGGGTCTAATTTGGGTTGTCACAGTTTGGAGATGAGATGGTTTGGAGTTGTAACACCCTTTTACCCGTGTCCAACACCGGAACAGGATACGAGGCATTACCGGACTTAATCGTTCACAACATGCAAAAACCAGGCTACAAAATTTCTTTTAATTCAAAACTTTTCACACACATGCATAATGTCCCATACACGGGCCTACGAAGCCCTAAACATGCATTAAAAGTAGTTAGGGACTAAACCGAGAACAACCTTAGGAAGTTTTGGGAAAACTTAGAAAATTTCTTTCCATGAAACAGGGTTACACGCCCGTGTAGACATAGGGACATGCCCGTGTCCTCAAGCCGTGTAACTCTCTGTTTATGATGTCAGCATGCAAATTGAACCACACGGCCAGGCCACACACCCGTGCCTCCAGACCGTGTCCCTTACATGGTTGAGACACATGACCATGTCTTGGCCCGTGTGGTCAACACTTATGCTATTTTCCAAGTCTTCATGTTACCCATAAACCCTTACAACCTTATACATATTAAAACCACAATTCATGGCATCATTTTAGTGATTAAACACTTTTTATTAAGACATATTCATAACATAAACATTGCCTCTTACAAGAAATGCATCTACTCATGCAATACCAAGTCTAGCTTCCTTAATTCACATTCATAAGACTTGTCATTTTGATGATCACTTTTATCATTATACTATGGTTACTAACTTATCCATCAAGCACTCATGTTTACTAACTTATCCATCAAGCACTCATGTCCAACCATTATCACGATGTTTTTATAACATGCAATTACTATATGGCTATGACCACCTTAATTGGTCATAGAGCATACATCTAACACACATGTCATATCATGGCAAAAAAACATAATCACATCATAAACATTAGACACGACATGAATAGCTAGATTTACAAGCCATAATCAATATGAGCCACATTTCATGGCCATATACATATAACTCAATATAAGCCAATACATTCAGCCAAAGCATAATAATAAATGTCAATAAACTAGATCCCTATACATGCCACTTACTTGAAATTTCTAATATATGCTTCATTATCCCAATGGTAATGACTTGATAATGTGATGCTGCCTCCGACGATCTCCAACCCCGAGCTAACTTGACAAAGCTAAAAGAAATAGAAGGGAGGGAGTAAACTTCACACTTATTAAGTCCATATGAAAATAACAAGCAACTTATCAACATGCTTCCACCAATTCTTGCAACATGCTCTCAAAGTAATACTATCATCATTTGCCTTTTTACCTATGTTCAGGTTAAGCTATTTTCTCGCATCACAGTTACTAAATTAGTTATATCTGGAGTTATGGAACTCCAAATTAAGCTCTGCTAATTTTCCTAGAAACTAGACTCAAATATATTCTTACCATAAAATTTTTAGAATTTTTGGTTTAGCCAATTAGTACAGTTTATTCCATAAATTTACCCCTTTTCGCTGACTGATAGTTCCGACACCTCTTCACTAAAAATTAATTATCTCATAATACGGGACTTGGATGATGTTCTTGTCTATTTCTCTTGAAAAAATACTCATTCAAAATTCTAAAAATATAAATTATAACCCACAAATATTTTTGTACAATTTTCAGTGATTTTTTCAATTCATAACAGGGGATTTCGAAATCATTTTGGCTCTGTCTCATAGTAATTTAAATATTTCATAATATGAAACTCTTTTTCTTACGCTATTTCTTCTATGTGAAACTAGACTCATTAAGCGTTAATTATGTATTTATTCAGCCTCTAACTCGGTTTCCACAATTTTTGGTGGATTTTCAAATTCATACAACTGCTACTGTCCAACACTGTTTTGGTGCAATATAATGATAACTATCATAAGTTCACTTTTGACTAATCATGGACTCACCATTTCATGAATTTCATGTTCAAATGCACAATATAAGTTAACATGAAATTGCAACAAAATTTATAATCATAATTCATACATCTTAGCTCACCGATGTCTCAACATTTCAAAGTCTCAATAACCATAAGTTTGGTGTACATACCTATACTCATCGTAATATATCATATAACCATACCTCTTTGGCATGCCTTCCTCGGGACTTCCATCACATCTATTGCATTACCCATTGAACCCTTGGAATACTATTGGATACGTAGAAAACTTGCACATAAGTGCCACATATACATACGTAGCCAAAGCTACCTCATAACATGTAACGCTCACAATAGAGCTACTCATGGGTGTGCTCATAAAAGCTATCGGTCAAGGTATAGCTATACGGCTACTCACACAAGCTGTCAGGTATCCGACCAACTCAAGGATTACCTAGCCACTGGTAGGACACACAAACTATTTCCCGGAACCCAATTACATGTATCGCATCCATTATGAACTCGGACCAATTCAACGAGCTCAGATTCCTCATATATATCACGAACTTGGACTAACTCAACAAGTTCAGATTTCTTAATTCCTAGTGACATGTTACATGTACCCTAGACTATTCCTAAGGTTCAGATGGGATTTTTTGATACTCTCTCTCTGTTGAACTTGCTCAAAGTGTTGATCTCACTATCCATAGTATCAATTGCCCTTTCATAGCATAATAAGGGATAACTCAAATAGCAAATAAGATTTTAAGATTTTACATAACACATATCACATATTGCATATATTACTTGTCATGGATCAACATTTTCTTACATTTCATGTAATATCAACATTTTCTTACATTTCATGTAATATTCTTCGATGTCATATTTCCACATCATATACACCATTTCATCAACTCTTCCTATATATATATATATAATCATAAAATATATGCAATAATAGTAAATAATTATAATTCAAACATAACATTACACTATTATTATCATACGAACTTACCTCGAGTGCAATTTCGGCTAATCATTCACTTTTTGTCCTTAACAACGTACTTTCTCGATTTAAGCCCGAATCTTGATTTTTCTTGATCTAACATGATGAAATTCACTCATTTAATCATTACATTAATTAAAAAATTCTAAAATTCACAATTTGGCAAAATGATCATTTTGCCCTTAGACTTTACAAAAATTATGATTTTGCCCTTAGGCTCGTAAATCGATTTTTATCGAATTTCTTCCTTTACCAAGCATAGCCTAATTATTTTTATAACTATATCAACTCAAAATTTCAATTATTTCACACATTGACAACTTATTTTACAACTTTACAAAATAGTCATTTTTAGGTGTTTTTCGTGAACACCACTTCACAAAAGTTGTTTATTTAACAACCAAGATTCATTTTCTTCCATAAAAATTAAGAAAAAAAATGAATAGTCTCATGTAAAAACCCTATACTTTCAACCATTTTTCAAAATAGTCCCCTCATCAGCTAGATTATGCTACAAGGGTCCCAAAAGTACAAAGATTACTAAGAATAGCTATGAAAATTACTTACTTGCAAGAGGATAACCTAGCTAAAATTTTAAAGCTTCAAAAACCCCCTCTTTTCTGGTATTTTTGATGGAGAAAGATATGGGAAGAAGATGATATCATTCCCTCTTTATTTTATTTTACTTTTAGTTAAATAAGCCACCTAATTCCACCTAACTTTGAAAATTGTCTTATCTTTGTCTCTACGGCTGGCCAGCCTATATTTAAAGGTATATTTGCACTTTAAAGACCCCCAATTATGGTTCTCTAGTTATTTAACACATTTGGCTAGCAAAACAAAACTTTTGCCCCTTACGCGATTTAGTCCTTTTTCGTAATTAAGTTTACAATCACTAAAATTAATTCACCAAAATTTTCATGTACTTATATAAACATGCTATAACACATAAAATAATATTTAAAATAATTTCTCCAGCCCTAAAATAGTGGTTCTGAAACCACTATTCTGACTAGGCCCAAAATCGGGTTGTTATAGGAGTGGAGATAGTATTGAAGAGAGATAATTATATATTGCCTGAGTAAACCAAGGTTCAGCATTTGTTGTGAACTCTCGTGTTATACTTTCTATTTGGTGTGCTGGTTGGATTCGCTCTTATAAGCATTGGTGTGATGGTTGGATTAGCTCTTATGAGCATTGGTGTGATAGAGGGATTGGCTCGAGTGAGCATCTTGTGTGTTTGGTTGGACCAATGATGTACTTCTATCCGTAAGTCGTTCTTTGAGTAGAAAATCTCCGTAAGTTATCTTGTGCGTAACTCTAATGAAATTATCATATATACTTGGGATTTGAATTGTTTAGTCATAAATTACCAATTGGGATTGTGGATGATAGGAAACTTTTGCAGTTTTTATATTATTGTTTATGAATTATTGTATTCACTTCAGTAAGATTTATCGATTTAATACATCAAACTTACTAAGTTTCATTAAGCTTACTTGTGTTAAACTTTATTCTTGTAGATACTTGGAAGGTTGGACGATCGGATCAACACTCAAGTCATACTATCCAGCTTATTTCGGTAGCTTTTGAATGTTTACTTCAGATTATATGGCATGTAATAGGTTGAATGATGATATTAATGTTTTGGATATGTAAATAGTTATGTATGAATTTGGTTGTACAAATTACTTTGGTTGATCTTCTTTTGGTACTGTTGGTGCATTATCATGATGTGTATATGGCCATTTGATACTTGTTGGAATGATTAAAATAGTATATGATGATTGGTTGTTTAGTAGCTAAGATGTGGTATGTTTGAGTTGGTGTTGATTGGTGATATCTTGAATGAAATTATAGGTTGCATTAATGTTATGTTTTAGTATAAATGTATGTATATTTTTGGTATCAATGAGGGTACATTGGTTAGGCACTAAATTAGGTTGATTTTGGTATGTTTTTGGCATGATTAAAGTTAATTTGGATAGGTATTTTGATTGGTAAATGGTTTGCTTAGGTTCCATGTAACACCCCGAACCCGAGACCGTCGCCGGAGTCGAACACGAGGTGTTAACAGACTTCAAACCACTTATTAAAAATTTCCCAGACAAGCTGCCAATCTGCGTACTAGTCACTTTAAAAATCATATCTTGAGTTATGAAATTCGAAATCCAGTTCCGTAAATTTTCCCCGGAACTAGACTCATATATCTATATGGTAGAATTTTTGTAGAATTTTTGGTTGGGCCAATTGGTACATTTTATTAGTTAAAGTCGTCCCTGTTCCTGGGTTTGACTACTCTGACCCTTGTGCATTACGACTTAGATATCTCCCTTTACAGAGCTCCAATACTTATTCCGTTGGTTTCTAATGAAACTAGACTCAAAAGGAAATCTATACATATAAAGCATGACTTCTAATTGTCTCTGATTAATTTAGGGTGAATTTCTAAATTCGGGACAGGGGATCCAGAAATCGCTCTGGCCCTGTTTATCAAGAGTTTAATTATCTCCTAACATACAGCTCATATGGTCGTTTCGTTTCTTCTATATGAAAATAGACTCATCGAGATTCGATTACATAATTTATTTATTAATTAATTCCATTCCTACTATTTTTAGTGATTTTTCAATCTCACGTCACTGCTGCTGCCAGCATCTGTTACTAAAGCAACTATGCCTATTTCGTGATTTCTCCTTGATCTAACTAGTAATTCATCATACATATCACAAATTATGATCATGACTAGCCATGCCAAAGGCTAATCATTGTCAAACATCTCCCTACTACACTATTGCCATATCATAAATTTTAACACCAAAAATAATCAACCATGACATATGGCATAAAAATCGAATTACCAAGACTTACGACCTAACATTATAGAACCAAATCCAACCGAACATTTATGCCATTTTCGCATGGCTAAAAGTTTACATACCAAATTTCAACAAAACATATTAGCCTATACATGACGAAATGTTCTCCTAAACCGACTAAGAAGAAAGTACCAAAACTTGCTAGCTGCTGTGATGACTTCGATGACGGCCCGATCACGCAAAAAGAGACGAGTCCAAGAAACCTAAAATAGGTGACAAGGAAACACCGAGTGAGTATATAACTCAGTAAGTCATAAGCAATGCACTACCATGCATACCGAACCATGCCATAGTTCCTTAGACCTATCGGTTCAATCTCATACCAAGTCATGCATTCACATTCCCTATACCAATCAATAGGATATTTGAGGCATTTTCATACATCATTTTATTTTCGTTACAATCATACAACTAAACGACCTTTCACCTATTCCACGATAAATCTTATGTACGTGACTTCAATTATAATTGTCACATAGGTTCAAACTTACCGAGCTCAACTCCAAATATAAACATAGCGCCTATTAGCCATGAACTCAAGGTACTTACCCGATCCGCTGTCCGTGATCAACTCAATAATGTCGCACACTTAGTGTCCATAGTGATTCAAAAATATATATTAAGTCCGCACACTCAGTGCTATATAATCAACTCGCACACTTAGTGCTATATAATCAAACTCGCACACTTAGTGCTGTACAATTTAAACCCGCACACTTAGTGCCAATCTCATGATCATAAATGTTTATACCCGCACACTTAGTGCCGAAATCAACAACTCAATACATCTCACCTCTTTTCTTTTCATTCAACACTTTCATCGCCACATGCATACATATATATAAATTTATCATTCCATTCGGCATAATTACATAGACATTATGTCTATTTAGATCAATACAAAATATATGCTTGGTGACTTACCTTATGTTGGGGAAAACGATTCCAACTCGGCTACTCGATGTTCTTTCCTTTGCCCTTGCTTGCCTCTCCACCTTTAACTTCTTGAGCTAAATCGATAAATTAACTAGTTTAACCGTCTTGCTAAATATTTATATCAAAATATTAATGATTTCATAGCATAGGAGACACATGGCCAATTCTTATCTTTCTACCCCATGCTTTTGAACTATTTGGTTAACAACCATATACTATCACCCTATTGTCGATAATCCAATCAAGGATAGTATCACAATTGTGTACACCCATATAGCCGAATGTGCAAGATTAAATTCAACATCACCTATATACTTAATTAGATGGCCGAATATACCAAATTAAACTCAACATTAAATGTCACAAGAACCCTAATCTAATTTGCAAATTGCTTGGCCAAAGACTCACAAGTGCCTTATCTATAACCTATTCGGCCTTACTACTTAAACTTAGCCTTTCATACATTTATATCTAATGTCATAGAGATGCCAAATCCTTAAGTGTTCCAACATCTAACTTACTCAATTCAACACATCGAACAACATTTATACCGATTTTGCTAGCACACAAGCCTTTGGCCGAATGTCATTAACCTCTAGTCACCTAAATTTTATTTTTTAAAACTCATCCAACACTACATTCGGCACCTCCAACCTATAATTTAGATATTCTCAAGTTCATTCACAAGTACATTTATATGACACATATATCATTAACATTTTTCAACATGAATCTATAACATGACCGAATACTCATGCACATACATACATAAAGAGAACTCAAATAACACCCAAAAATCTCCTTTCCAAAGTGCATATATACCCATACATACGGCAACTTCCATTCTTATCTCCCAACAATGAATTCATGAATTTAGCTATGGGTTAACTAGACTATACACTTATCAACTTAATCTCAACATCAATTAGAATAAAATCACAATGCATACCTTCCCTTTGAACTAGCCATGGCCGAATGCCTTGGTTTCTTTTTTTCAATCTTTCCTTTCTCAATTTCGGCAATGAAGGAGATGAAAGATGAGCCTTCCTTCCTCTTTGTTTTCTTTAATATTATTTTTTTCTCACATAATGCCATTTCTTATTTTAATAACTAATTAAACATATATATTTGCCCATCAACACCCATCTTGGCCGGCCACTATAAAGAAAATTGGGCAATTTGACATGCAAGTCCACCCTTGTGTTGACATGCACTAATAAACCATTTAAAATTAGTCTATCATATTTCACCATGTCTCATATTGATCCCTATTTAATAATTTCTCATGCAATTGGCAAAATTAGGGAATGAAACGTCGACATATGCATGTACACACATAATAAGCATAGAATATAACAATTAATTATTTTTACGACTCGGTTTTGTGGTCCCGAAACCACTTTCCGACTAGGGTCACATTAGGGCTGTCACATTCCAAATAGCTTGAAATCATAAACTTGTTTATTAAGGTACATTTTAGGTCCACACGGCTTAAGACACGGGCTGTGTGTCTCAGCTGTATGTGACACACGGCCTTGTGTCCTCTGTAGGTTCAAGACATACAAGTCAGGCTGTTACACGGCCTAGCACATGGCCTGGCACATGGGCGTGTGAGATCATTTCGAGGCGTACACAGCCTGGCACACTGCCGTGTGGCTTGGTTGTGTGACCAAGTCAGTGAGTTACACGGGCCAAGACACAGTCGTGTGTCCCTATTTTGAATATCTACACGGCCTAAGACATGGGCGTGTGTCTCAGCCATGTGAGTCACATGGCCTGGCCACACGGCCTGTGACCCTTGCAGTCCAAATTTTGCAACTTTTTCCTAAAATTTCCAAATGTTTCCGATTTAGTCCCAGATTGTTTCTATAGTATTTTTAAGGTCTTGAGGGCTCGATTAAGGGACATTATGAATGTATTTGAATAAATTTTGATTATGTTTGTATTAATGTATGATTTGAATGGTTTACTATTTTGTTTGTCCGGTAATACTTTGTAACCCTGTTCCGTTATGGATACAGGTTAAGGGTGTTACAGCGCCCAACTCTACTATAGAAATTAGGTCATTCCCATAATTAATCTTGAAGTTGGGTCATTTTCATAATTTTTAAAACTTATAGGGCAAGATTCCTAACGAAGCTAGAAATTAAAAATATTTCCTAATAGATTCTTTTACAGTAAAGATGTCATCACTTTAACATAGCTAACTAAAATTGGGTTAATAAATTTATTTAATTGGGAAATTAATTTAGTTAATTTAATTAATTAATTAATATTTATTTTGGGACAAATATTGGTTGGATTAGATTATGAAGTGCTCAGTCAAAATTCTAGGAAGCACGTATAATTGAAATCAATACATGAGATGTCCAATTCATCTCATTTTACATCACAATACAGTGAAGGAATCAATTGGATATATAATTAGGGCGCAAATAATTTATAATTAAATTCTGGCTTTTCACCTATTAATTACAACTTATTTAATCATGAAGTCATTCCATTATAGTACAATGACTGAACTTTCCCTTATTATATACCATTACAAAAGCTATTTTATTTAGTGCTCATCCAATAATCTTATCATAATTTTGTTAATCTAATAAGATATCCTTAGTCTCTTTAGGATAAATTCATACTCCCAATATGATCTTATTTTATCTCATGGTTTCCATTACATCTTTCGATATAAAAAATGTCAATTAGTAACATATAGTAATTAAATCATTTTTCATAAGACAAATGATTTATGGCCACATTCCTTTTTCATCAATCATGTAATTCCCATGAGAGGATATCATTTATCCTTTTATTGAGTTATGAATTCCACTGTTTTGGAATGATGCTACATCATGCAGAAGTTGTATACCAAATGTACCAGCTTTTAGTTCATTATCTATTTGAACTCAGGCTTTCATTTGTATCAATGTAAACGAGTCATGCATACATAGTCCATCATTTACCCAGGATCAAGGTATGTCACATTATGAACGTCACTAATGACTAAATCCATAAAAGGATATAGGATAAATTCAACTTGGATCCTATCTGATGTACTGTCAGTTCAGGAAATGACATCTATGTCTCTATCTTCTGAAGTTGTTTGTTGATGCGTCATTAACCAACTAAAAATTTGATTAAGGAAAGTGCACCTATCAATTAATATTATAGCTACGATGAGCAAAGATATCATTCCCATGAAGACTAAAAGTACTAGTAATTACTGTTTTTCTATTATTTAACCGAATAAATTGAGTGACTGATTCAAAACTAAAAGTAACTAAATTAATTAACTAATGAACACGATAAAGAACAAAATACGAAAATAACTGAGTAAAAACCAATAAGTGAAACAATACCCAGGAAAGAATTCACCTAGATTTCATATGTCACATCAATCTAAATTACGCAATTTCTTTACTTAGTATATTGATCCATATAAATTCTTAAATTATGCTAATATCTCTTTCAAGAATAAGAGCAACTAACTCTAGGTTGATTAGTTGAAATTTTTTTCTAATTAAAACACCTATTATCACATTAACTCAATCGATGAAGTCCCTTATTAGATTTGACTCTAATCTGATAGATTTATGTCATCCTATGTCTAGGATTGCATGCAACTCCACTCAATTAGACAAGATCTACTCTTAAACAGAGTCTATTCTTCCTCTGATTTAAGTACATCAAACATGGATCAATAATCTAGAAATATCAAACCAAGAATTAAGCACACATAATTTAAAACAATATCTAAGTATTTATTGTGTAAAATAAAAATCAAAAGAAAAAATTCATCATAGGGTTCATCTCCCCTAGGTATTTAAAATTAGTTCCTGCTTGAAAATAAAAACATCCAAAACACAGTATAACCGAAAGAAACTCGTGATAATATCCTAAGAAATCAAATGCAAATCTTCAATCTTGACGAAAATCTACTTCAGAATTAACTTCAATTGTACTTTTCAAGTTGTTTTCTTGAATATTCTATGACGGCTCTCTCATGTTGTAACGCCCCAATTTTCGGGAATTCTGTGAATGTTGGCATAGGTTTAATTATGTTAGTAGGCCTCTAGAAGACCCAAGCTTAAGATAGAACCCGGCAATTTTAGTTAATTTTTTTGTTCCATAAGAAAAAGGGGGTGAAATTATGAAATAGGACCTATATGAAAATGTTTGAAAATGCTATAGGCTAAATTGAAGTGGCCAAATAAATAGAAGTGCAAAATAGGAGGATTTGCATGACAAACCTCCCATTTTACATGAAGTGGCCAGCCATCATGTTGTTGTAGACAAAATGTGCACTTGATATCCATAATTTATGGTACAAATTGATACAAATTGATAATGGGTTAGGTAAATGTTCCATGATAATGGGTTAGGTAAATGTTTTATGATAATGGGTTAGGTAAATGTTCCATGATAATGGGTTAGGTAAATGTTCCATGATGGGAATTTCATGTCTTTTGTATTAAAGAATTAAATGGATGAAATATGAAATTTTATTAAAAAAAAAAGGGTGAAAAGAACAAAGTTTTGTCCATCTTTGTTCATCATAGCCTAAAGTTAGAGAAGAGAAAGGAGAGGAGAAAGCTCTTGAATGTTCGGTCACTTGGGGAAGAAAATTGAAGGTAAGTTCATGGTAGTTTGCTTTTATTTTGAGGTTCATGAGTTCTTCTTGATTCTACCTTAACTCTTGAAGCATATTTTGGTTTTTAGTTGTGTTGTGAGCATTTAGTCATGAATTAAAATGAAGGAAATGGTTGTTGTTTCATGTTCTTTTGATGAAAAATGGAAGATAGGTGAAGTTGAGCCAAACAAATGAGCATGCTTATGCCTTAGATGCTAAAGGGAAAAATCGGCTAACATGTTGTGCTTTAAAATGATGAAATGGAGATTATACTTAAGTAAATTCATAGATATGTGATGATTGATTGGTGATATACATGTTTAAATAACATGCATGCAAGTTATGTGTGAAAGAGTGAATTTGGTAATAAATCTGCTTGGGACAGCAGCAGTAATTTGACTTTGGAAAATCACCATAAAATGTGGGAGATGAATTAGAAGCTGAATAAATTATGTAATTAAATCTTAATGAGTCTAGTTTCAAATGAAATAAACGATAACATATTTTGAATTCTGTACAATGAGAATTTGATTCGTAATGAATAGTGGTCAGATTAGTCAAACAGTGAAACATGGGAAAACTTTGAGAAAAATCTGGTATTGATTGGCTACACCAAAAATTCTGAAAATTTTATGGATATAAGATATATGAGTCTATTTTCAGGAAAAATTAACGGCACTTAATTTGGATTTTCGTAGCTCCAGTTATAAATAATTTAGTGACTATTTCTCAGGAAGACAGCTTGCAGTGAAATTATGATTATGTGGTAAACATTGACAAAAATTTGTTAATGAGTTGCTTATTGATTTCTTATAAGCTTACTATGATCTGTAGGTGTGTTTGGCCGAATATTGTAAGGGGTTAATATGTAGTTTGTATTTGAATAGTTAGATTAACGTGTTAGTAATCCAATTGTAGGCGGTTCGTGTGTGGATCTCGTCAGCATATCGTCGCAAACAGGTGTGTAACTAACACCCTCTTATAGACTAGATCGGAAAAAGCCGAAAAGCCGGTATTTTGAGATCTTGCAAGTGTGCTAATGCTCATGAGATTAATAGTTTGATGTATATGGTAAATTAAAGTGATAAGACTGCAGAGTGCGCGATTCCGTGCATGTCGATGTTTTTGGGCTTAATGGGCCAAAAACGGGATAATGGACCAACAGGCCCAAGTTGATAAGAAAACGCGGTAAGTGTTTCTGATCGTACGTAAATGGCTATGTTATGTATGAAAACCTTAAAAATAGTGAAATTACTTGAACACCCCTATGTATGCAAAATTACCGTTATACCCCTAGGGTTATTTTTTCTGAAAAGCATGATGTTTTGTTTTTGTATACGTATGCCATGACATATTATTTCTGTTGCATGGGGACATGGGTTATATTATGGAGGAAGCGTCCTGGTGGCTATGCCGCAAATATCTAATCTGGTGGCTCTGCCACATATATCTGTTCTGGTGGCTCTGCCACGATTATCTGATCTGGTGGCTCTGCCACATATATCTGTTCTGGTGGCTCTGCCACGATTATCTGTATCTGGTGACTCTGTCACATTATCTGTTCTGTCAGCCATGCTGCATATTTCTGTGGTGTGTAGCGGTTGAGTGGGTCGAGTAGCCTCCCCACATGGTGCAAGGCTGGTACGGGGGTGTTATGGATGAATCTGGGTTGGGTTTCTGCATAAACATGTAATATCTGTTCTGTTCTGTTATGGGCCTATGGGCTTCATTCTGAAATCTGTTCTGGGCTAAGGCCAACTTATTCTGTTTCTGTGGTTTGAGCTGATTTAGACTATGGTAGGGTTATTTTACACACTGAGTTTTCTCAAACTCACCCCTTATTTTTCATCCACGTAGGTAAACCCCAACCATAGTGGGCTTGGAGCTGTGAGGGAATTCGAAGTGGCCACACGTTCTGCAAATTCCTGTTTTCTTCTGGTGAATTGGACATCTTTTCTTTTATTTTTATGATTTGGGTTTTAAGTTGTAATAAGGCCGCTTAATTATTTTTGATGGTTTTGATATGTTTTATTAATATAGGTATTACTTATATTAACTGCTGGAATTGGATAGCTTTAGGGCGCGTTTTCAAAAACAGTAATTGATTTCAAAATAACACAACAACAAGCAAAGCTTCCGCAATGAAGATATTTTCCAAAATTAATCACTTTTCCTAAAAAGGACTTAATCAAATCGGTTTCCTAGAAATATACATGACGTTAAGGTGTGGCAATGGCGGTGTGCATGTCTAGGATTGGATCTGAAGGGAGCTTGGTACTTAAGCAGTCCGATGGACTCACCTCCTCTTTTCCGGTTTCCTACCTGGTGCACAGCTTCCATCCACTTTAACCTATAATGAAATCATCTTTTAAAACACTAAGTAAGTTTTTCTGGATCAACAATATAAAATGTTTTGAATGCTTCGATGTGGCATGTCGGATCCGACCATAACGTCTGGGCCGGGCTTGAGGTGTTACACATGTCTTCTTATGTTTGTCATATATACATCTTAAAATGTCCAAAAAAACCTAAAAATCTCATTTTTCTGCAGTTCAGGGTGCAAATTCGCGAAATCAAAACAACCTGCCACATGGCTGTGTGGTAGCCCGTATGGGTCACACGACCGTGTGTCCAGGTAGTGTAGAAGGGATCAGCCCGTGTGGCTCCTGTAACTTGCTCCAAATCTTCAGTTTTCACTCGTTTTTTGCTCCTTTTGCCCAAAATGCTCTCCTAAGTATAAAAACATGAATTTAAAGGATTATGAGCATAAAATTCATAATTAACATCGAATAATCATCCAAAAATGTATTAACAACGAGGTTAAAACATGTTACTTTTAGCACTTATCATCCACTCCGATACTCAAAACAAGGCATCTCTATAATTAGACTTGATAGATGGCATAATAGTCTTTCAATCAATTTTCTCAGTTTCATTAGACTACAAACTACTTAGATTATCTACATGTATAAGTTGTTTCATCGCATTATGATCCGACCACATAATTCAACTTAATATTAGTTAAACATTAGGTAATCGTGGTTTTATTTAAACTAATCAATCAATTTTCTCAGTTTCATTAGACTACAAACTACTTAGATTATTTACATTTTGATTTACATGTAAAAGCTATTTTGGACATAAACAAATTATATTAATGTAGAATGAAATTTTATTTAAACTAATCTATTTGAAAAATTACAAGTACAAATTAGCGAATATACTACACTTAGGGTAGATCCTAACAGATTTGATATTTCAAATCATCAAGAACAAAACTAGACGCGAAAGTATACTTGAATCCATCCATTGATTTGTTGAAATCTTCGAGTATCGTGGTTTTAATCTTCCAAATTAACACACAAATATTTTAAAGAAAATAGATCTCTCTTTTCTGAAAATGATATGTCAAAAAATTACATTATGTAGTTTAAAGACCATAACCCTAATATATGTTTTTTTAATGTATGCTCACAATTTGTCATCTCTTATTGGATTGACAAACAAATTCTGTAATAATATTTTTATTATTATTTCATTTTAAATTTATAAAAAAAATTATAAAATTACATTTATTCTTAAATTTTAAATCTTAATCACTAAACACATTTTAGAACCTAAACTCAAATCCAAAATTTTAAAATCCTAGCACCTAACCAATAAACTCTAAACCCCTCAAATCTAAATCTTCAAAACCTAAAATCTTTTATCCTAAATCTTAAACCATACATTCTAAACCATAACCTTAAACCTTAAATATTAGATTTTAAAAGTTTAAATATTGATTTGTTTGAAAGAAAATCTTATATCTTACCAAATCAAAAACAAAACCATGGTTATAAATTGTACATATAAGATGGATTGTTAATAAATGAATCCCAACAAACTTTAGTCACATTAAATCACTTCTAATTTTGACTACCTTTAAAGATAGTAAATAATAGTATATAATTATTTTTATTATACTAAGATTGACACCAATAGTTTCGTTGGAGTAGGGCAATCATAGCAGATACAAGAACAAAATTAATGGTTAATTTAACATAATAGTTAAAAATTTTATATTCGTATATGGTTAATTTAACACAGTAGTTGAAACTTGAGAAGCAAGAAGAAAGCTTTATCTTAACAAATCAAGAAAAAAAACTCTCGTGGTGGTGGGGTGTTATAAGAAAAGATAATGGCAATGTAAAATATGGACTAGGAATAGAAAGTATCATTTGTTAAAGGGCTAAATTATAAATATTCCGATTATTAATAACACCTAAACTCTCCTTTGCATCTCATTGCAACCATGGCATAGATTTTACAATAATAAACCAATTCTAAGTCGATAACTTATACAATACAATGATCCTGTCATAAGAAGTAGATTCTATGTTAATTCCTAGTCTTGTGAGGAGAAAGGCTTGGTTGTGTTTGTGTAGTATGGAGTTACGCGAACAAGCTTGAGATAAATGGTTAATGCAATACAAGTTACCACAAGTAACTTTGTTTTTATTTTTCTAACATGATAGGCATGATCCCCCCATTTTGCTTAACTTCGAAATTACCGTTAAATTTGTTTTATTGTCTTAAATATATATTAAATCATTTGAAACTTATCTATTACTAAGCAATGCAATGCTGCATAGTATGTTTCAGCAAACCAGCTTTAACTAGGGTCCTAAGCTTATATTACCAAGTCTCTACTATTTTCAATGTTTTTCAGAACCTTTGGTAGTTTGATTCATGAGCTCAATGCCTTAAATTTCTTCAACCCAAGGCTTCTTCTAAGTTCACCTTCATCAGTTAGGTGATCATGGGAAATTGTCTAACGAAGAAATCTAGAGACGCCAACCAACAACCGCTTGAACCTGCTCGTCATCCTACTGGTTTGTCTCTCATTTCTGTCTGAAGTTTTGTTGTTTGGACATGAATCTCTCTGCATACGAAATAATATGTTTTGTTTTCAAGGGGTTGATGCCGTTCGAAGTTCTCGTTCCAGGGCAATCTCTATATCAGCGGCGGTTCAACAGAAAACTTCGTTTCATCCTTCAAAATCTTCGAAATGTAAGTCACTGCTATAGTTGATCAGAAATAGTTTTTTGTTTTAGCCATGAATAATCCGATTGTGCTGTTTTTCATTCATGATCCAGCAAACCCTGGTAAAGATGAAAAATATGGTGCAAGTGCAAGTGCAAGTGCAACGCGCCAACACAGAAGCAGCAGGCATGTTTCTTCACATTCACGTAGAGGTATAAAAACTACTCTAAAGTCTCCAATACTGCAAATACTAAATGGAGTTTTTGTTTATAAGATAATGCTCAAGTATTATGTTTCTGTTTTAGACAACGGTAAGAAGAATAAAAAACATGGTTCGCCAACAACTCCAAGAGATTGGCCAGTTTCAAAGGTGAAAAAAGTTGGATGGGTTCCTGCCCGGAACATCCACGGCTTTTGTTACAGTGTCTTGAGGGCCGCCACCCGTAAATTCAGTAAGGAGAACATAATCGGTGAAGGGGGTTTTGGAAGAATGTATATTGGGTATATAAATCCAGACAGTATGAGAGCAGCAAAGCCAGACACTGGCAAGGCAATCGCTATCAAGGTGCTTGGTAGAAGAGGGATACAAAGCGACGAACAATGGCAGGTTGGGGTTCTGATTAAATCATCCTCTCTTTCTCCCTTTCACGGTATCTGAAAGAATTATGTTTTTTTGTTGATTTCAGAATGAATTGAGATTTCTAAACAAATCAAATCATCCAAATGTTGTGAAGCTTATGGGATATTGCTGTGAGAGACATCATAGGATTGTGGTCTATGAGTACATGTGCAACGGAAGCTTGGATGCCCATCTCTTGAGAGGTAGTGCTCAGTCCTTTACTTACTGTGACCGAAGAAAAATGGCTGATATAATCATGGCATACAGAGAATAATACAGAGCTAAACTGGAATAGGAGAATCAAAATAGCTATTGGAGTAGCAAGGGCAATAGCTTACCTTCACAACTGCACGAGGCCAGTCATTCATCGGGACCTCAAATCCTCTTATGTTCTCCTTGATGCTGTCAGTTTTTCTCCCATGATGCTTATTTTTATATGCATCCGATTACACATACACTAACTAACATTTACCCTCGAAATGTTTACATGGATCCTCACTGCAGTCTGCACAAAGTACTCATTTTAGTAAATAAGAAACAGCTGAGGGTCACATTGCAGGATTTCAATCCGAAACTATCATACTTTGGACTGGCTAGGCATGGACCTTTAGAAGACCAATCACATGTCAGTACAAGGATCCTTGGAACCAGAGGATACTTCGCTCCCGAATACTTTACAACAGGTAAATGTTTCAGCTTAACATTCTGAAGCCAGAGGAACTTTGGTGTATAGGTTTGGCACCCTTCAGCATTAGCTCAATTTTATGAACAATTTTTCAGGGCATTTAACTGTAAAAGCTGATGTATACAGTTTTGGAGTAGTACTACTAGAAATATTTTCTGCCTGTGTTGCAATCAGGAGATGTACCGACGGTACCAAAAGCGATCTTGCTATATGGGCTAAACCACATCTAAGCAATCACTTGGAACTGCATAACATCATCGACAAGAAAATAGCAAGGAACATCAATATCGAAGAAGCACACAAGTTTGCTTCAATCGTCGGCCAATGCCTTAGATCGGACCCTAAGGATCGACCCACAATGGGGGAAGTACTAGCAAGTCTAGAGCAACTGCAACAAGATATGGTACTCAGCAATTTGAACACACTTGTTCCATTCAAATACCATAGAAGGTGTACACATACATTAAAGAGTTAATATCTCAACTTTTTGTAAGTTGCTGTTGGTCACACTGAATTATGATTAGTTTATTTCACGAAGATTATCCTAACTCATGATATTGTATGCAAGATAATAAGAACTAACATTATGTGCATCAACCCCATAATTCATAAACACATGGATAAATGCTTGGTTGTGTCAGAATTCATACACACAATAATAAAAAATTCTTAGCATGTAAAAGGTTAATATTAATATGCATGACTGACAGTAAGGTACTAATACACCAAAGAAAGCAGCTGTATACAACAACGAGAAACAGTAATCCTCACGAAGCAAGGGTGGTGCTAATTGGTTATATGAAATGCAAAATTGCATAAAAAAAAGAGGTCAAAAGTTACATTTCATAAGCAACAAAAAGGATATACACACGCATAGGAAATTTACAGACGGAATCAATATGCGCGTAGGGATTGCTTGTGAGAGGGTAATGGGGATGCACTGGGTGTTAGATGCATGGGCGAATGGTGTTGTCTTATCGGAGATTTCTGAACAGGAAGTGGAATTGATTGCTGATCTACTTGAGTGTGTTTGGATGCGGTTTTTGGGGCTTCAAGTTGCTCCAATGCTGCCAAAACTTCAGACATTTTAGGCCTGAGTTTGGCTTCAGTACTTAAACATTGTAAAGCAAGGGTAGCAGCTGTATAAGCGCTTTTCTGTGGGTACTGGCCCCCCAACTTAGTGTCCATTATTCGAAATAATTTTCTTTTGTCACCCAAATAGGGTTTCGCCCAGTCTACTAGATTCTGTTCGATACCAACTTTTGTTTTATCAACAGCCCGTCGTCCAGACAACAGTTCAAGCAGCACAACCCCAAAGCTGTATACATCACTCTTAGCTGTCAAACGACCTGTTCAACAATGGAAGCTTCATTACATGTAACTTCTGACAAGATATAATATGCAAGCTTCATTAGGAATCATCTCATGGAAAGATAATTTATCTGAGTGCCTACTTTTTTTCATGCAAGCAGTTTGCATATGAAAGAACAAAGAAAATAGTTGCTTTACATAAGTATCCTAGTTTTGGACCAATGACTAAACAGACAATTGCACTTTAGATACCTTCACAGCAACCAGATTAAGATTTAATTTTTTATTTCAGCAACAAATATCTCTGATAGTAAACTAAGATACTAAGAACTTATGAGCAATCTTCAGAAATTGCAAGCAGCATTATGGGGTTTCAAAAAACCTCATACCGGTAGCAACATATTCAGGTGCTGCATAGCCGTGAGTACCCATGACCTGAGTTGAGACATGAGTCCTATCACCAGTAGGCCCTGCCTTGGCCAACCCAAAATCAGAAAGTTTTGCATTGAACTCCTGCATCCATTGAATTATTACCATCAGAGACATTAATCTATAACATGGACAACCATAAACATGATACTGAAAGGCACAGAATTATTAGCTTTTTACTCAGCATACCCCATCTAGCAATATATTAGAAGCTTTAAAATCACGATATATGACTTGGGATTTTAAATCATGAAGAAAGGAAAGCCCTCTAGCAGCACCTATGGCGACCTTAAGCCTCACCACCCAAGAAAGCGGTTGTGGCCCTCCTGTAAAACAAGACGTAGCATCAAGCACAATACTTGTAATTCAACAATATCTACATGTTTTATTGTTCAGTTGTTTAAGAATCAAAACTGCATGGGAAACCTCCTTAGGACTGACCAATAATTATAGTCATGACAAACACGTAATAGAACGGAATTAGATTTCAAAAACCTTCCTCATAATTCATGGACGCAATACTTTTAAATAGATGACTCGTGAAAATATTCGTAGGATGTGATACTTACTTCTAAACAGATGATTCTCTAAGCTTCCTTTAGGCATGAACTCATAGACCAAAAGTCGGTTCTCTCCCTCAGAGCAATATCCAATCAACTTAACCAGATTTGGATGATGAAGTTGGCCGAGATAATCAACTTCAGTCTGAAATCAACTGACTATCAGCAAACAGGGCATGTGCGCAGACAGAAGTAAAGTAGAAGGGATAGAGTAAAAAAAATATTACAGAAATGAAACTCACCAACCACTCTTTGTGGCCTTGAAAACCTTCAGGTTTAAGCTTCTTGACAGCAACAACCATTCCTGATCCAGGCTTTGTAGCAGCTAATGTGTTTTCATCAATCCATCCTTTAAAAACATAACCAAAACCACCTTCACCTAGAAGACTGTCAGGACGAAAGTTTCTGGTGGCATTCTTCAACTCGCTGAATGAGAACGGCTTCAAATTGGGGGATGACAATATTTCTCCTTCAGTCCTTGGTGTTGGAAGACATCCCATACTACTCGTATCACTGAAAGATGGGATGGTTAAGCTCGAAGGAGCTGAAGACCGACTGGTTTTGCTGGAAACTCTTGAGCCTCCTGAAGCTGGAAAGAGAAAAACAAGTTCCTCAGCTCCCGTTTTCAAATAGAGAACATCATATATCAAATGCAAAACAAACTCAAAACTAAACTTATCTAGCGTCACAAAAACACACATATTTCCATTTATGGAGCATGCATTTTAGAAGCAAACTTCTTTTACATCTAGTTTATGGTAGATGATATCCTCAATACATGGTGATGGTGAAGTCACAATTGACCTAGTTAACCAAACAAGGTTTGACACATACATCCGTATTTTAAAATCCTGTAACAATGGTTAAGGTAAAAAAACCACAGACTGCATAGCTCATAGCACTCCAAGCAAGCACCTACTGTTCTTTTTGCATTTCCTTTAAAACATAAATTTGCAGTGTATTTTCTACCCACTAGAACCCTGCATATTCATGTCCACATGACTACTCTAAACATTACAAACAAAAACTTAGCAAGTCAATCTTACACTTCCTTTTAGTTTGCACGTCGAAACTCATTAAACTTCAGTGAAAATGAAAAAAGAAAGAGCACCATTTTCAAGTGAACTACATCTATTCACCGACACAAATCCTCACACTCAACTCAAGAAATTGAAGAACAGTCTCAAGAATCTAGCTTTGAGCAGCTCTCTATTCCTTGAAACAGAACTAAAAACCCATGGACAACAATAACAGAAATGATAAAATGAATGTAATCATTAGCGATAAGCTTTCACAAGGACAAAAACAAATTAACACTAAAGGAATATACCCAAAAAAAGAAAGTCAAAACCAACATAAAAAGTTAAGCCTTTAGAGCTAAAAAGACAAAAATAATCTTCAGAAAACAATAACCCACCAAAACAACAAATACCCTTTTACAGGAAATAAATGGTTACCTGAAGTTGCATGGGGGCTTTGGCTGGAATCCACTCTAGTAGAAGAAAATAAACAGTTTCCCATCAGAGATAAACTAATGCTTCTTCACTCAAGTAAGCAAAAATATTCCTTTTTGTTTTATAGGACTAACAATTCAACAAGTCATAGTCATTTCTGAAGTCCTAAAAGAAGACAGGAAGCTGAAAAAAAACAGCTCTCCTTAACTTTGGGTTGTTTGGTGGATCAGTCAAACTGCAAAGTTTAGATAATGTGAAGCTCTAAATGGGAAAATAAAAACAAGAAGAAAATGAAAGAAAACAGAGACAAAGGAAAGCAGAGAAAGAAAGTGGAAGCTTTGGGTGTTTTTTATTTGTGTCGATAGAGAGAGGAATCCCAACAACCGCGTGAGAGGGACTTGTTGTGGGAGGGGGGGGGACTTGGCCTTACCTATGACGCGTGCATCATACAAAGGCTTGGTATTGGTGGCAAGCATGTATGCTCTTCTTCAATGGCGACCCTTTCTTTTATATATGTACAAGTCCTTCAATGGCCAGAGAATCCATTCTTTTTTGTGTAATGACTGAATTCTCCTTTCTTTGATGTACAAGTCCACACAACCTCAAATGATGTCTCTTTTTCTTTTAATTATGTATTTAATTTCCTGAATTATCCCAATCGATCGGATTTTAGGTATAATTATGGTTTTAGTCCTTGTTTTGGGTTAGCTACATTAGAAGTCACTCAACAATGGTTTTTCTCTTTTTTGTTTACTCTGTTATGAAAAGTTATAAAGTAGCCATTCAACTATTAATAAATTTCTTTCAAGTCACTCAACTATCTTGAATTTTTTAGTATTTCCATTTTTACATTAACCAATTGATGATCAAAAAAGATAAATTGAATAGTTAGGTGTGAAAAAAGAAATTTACTAATAATTAGGTGATTATTTTATAACTTTTTATAGTCGGATGACAAAAAAACTATAGTTAAGTGACCTCTATCATAATTTACCCTTTTTTTATTTGGTTAAATTTTGATATTTAATTTATTTATATTAATTTAGTATGATTTGATTTTCTATTTTATAATATTATTAATTAGGGTAAAGTGTTAGCTCCACGTAATTTTTCAATTTAAACTTTTCTTTAAATTATTAGTAAGTTTATATTTTAGTCACTTAATTTCAAAAATATTTCATATAAGTCACTGAGTTGTTAAAATTGTTTATGTTTGGCCTTCTCTATCCACACTGCTTGTACCAGTCGAAAGCTCTCATTCTCATTCTCATCTACAGTTTTTATTTTTTCTCATGAAATAACATTGAACATCATGAATTTGCACATGAAAACCCAAACAGCTTTCTTTCAATCTCTGACACTAATTGTCAAATTGACTTAGATATAAGTTATGTTCTTCTACTTGTTGGTGAGTACTAATTAATCGTATTGATTGTCAAAACTTTCAAATAGTTTAATGATCATATTGTAACTTTTTAAAGTTGAGTGACCAAAACTTAAGTCCTTTAAAAAAACGAATGTATTTTATTAATATGTAAACTTATTTTTTATTAAACATCATTGAGTAGTGAACGGTGATAGGTGAAAAAAATGGTTCGGCTGAACTTTTAAGTGGCTTTGAATATGTAATCGAATTTATCATTTTAATAACAATATTTTCAGGGTGGTGCCAACCGCCAGGGAAGCTAGCAAGGCACTCGGCCCCTTCCTAAAATATAAAATTTCACGTTTGGCATTTATATTTTACAAAATCTTAATCTAATAAAAGTTAAAATTACACTTTGACCCTCAAAATAATAAAACTTTGATTTAATATTTTAAAAATTATAAATATTCAAGTTATTAAAATAATAAAATGCATTCTAACTCTCATAAAAATATACAATTTAATTCCAACCCCTAAAATTTTTTTCTTATTTCACCCTTGAATATCTATTAATGTTACCAATTTTAATCTACTAATGACACTAGAAAAATAGGAATGGGTATCATATTAAATTAAAATTAAAAATTATATTTCAAATTTTAACATAGTAAAATGATTAAAACCGTAATTTAGCAATTTTTAACAAATATTAGTTTTATCGTTATTGATTTAAATGGAACCTGTCCTGAAATTTGAATTCTGATATTTTTTAAATTATATTTTTTATTTAAATTTCTCGTAAGGCCCCTAAAATTTATTAGCTAAATACCAAAACATCAACATATTCCTTTTTTAATGAACATCGATAAATTTTTTTTTATTTTTTTTATTTTTGGAATTTGATAGGACAATAATGATAAAATATAATATACCCTTTGGGGTATTTATTTGAGTAATAATTTGGATGGATAGAGAAGATTTATATAAATTTGTTGTGGACATTTATGGAGCTTGAGCAGACATTTTGATTCATTATTATCTAAGTAAATATGTTGGTTAAACTTTTATTTCTTTTCGTTGGAAATATAAATAGCAAAACTAAATAAGGAAGAGAAATAAATGTTTTATTTCTAAACTAGTCCGTCTTTAATATTATTTATCAAAGTTTTAGTTGATTTTTTGAGTTATTCCTTCTTTTATATTTAACATATACTCTTTATTATCATCTGTTGATTTTTTTTAATTTGAATTTACATCGTTTAGATTATTAAGATCTCTTTTTTTTATATATTCTTCAAAGTATGGATTAACTCGATTCCATCTATAATTGAAATTATGAAATATACAACGATCTAATTTTTTTATGTTATACTAAGGTGATATTGTTAATATGAGAAATATTTTTTTCAAAACAACAAATGTCTTCTCAACCACAATTTAAATCCTTGAATGTTTTTGTCAAATTGTTCAAAATTTCATAACATTTCTTATAAAAAATATAAGCTTTTGTCATAACTTTAGAAACTTATTTTTATAAATAAGTTATAATAAAAAAATTTATTATTTTTATAATATATAGCATGGACATATAAATAAATTATGTCCATACTTCTTACTCATAACTTTTCCATAAATAAATATATTATAACACTTTTATAACATATAAATTTTTTTATAATAATTTTTTTGTTATAATTTTATAAAATACATATTATTTTTATAATATAATTTTTAGGATTTGTAAATTGTAATAGAAGAAAATTTTGGTCATAACCATCCAAAATACTCATACAGTTTGTATTTATAATATGATTTTTAGAACTTGTATAAAAATAAAATTTTAAAATTAAATTTGAGTGTAATTACTCGTATAAATATTCCAATTCTCATCCTCCTCCTAAGAATTAAAAAGTATAATCAAGATGCTTCAATTTCAACCAATTCGATAAGACTCATCGATTACAATAATTACCCAATCATACTCTCCTTATATAATTATAAACAATTATATCTAAATTTAATTATTAAATAATTTTTTCAACACTACCTAAAATCAGATTTGCACGTTGTACATTGCCACTAAATTTTGCTTTACTTCCAAATCACCCTTTCCATTAAATAAATATCTAAGTTTGAATAATGTTCCACATGGATTTATTTATATATATATTAATTCAAATCTAGTACTATATATATATATTTTTATATTTTTTATAGTTATCTTAGTTTTATTAATTCCTTTGTCAACCAAATCCACGGCTAACCACAAAGCAGTTCCATTGATTTGAATTTCTGGTTGATATCAAGTTTAGTTGGATCCATCAAAACCTTTAACCTTTCTATTTATTAAAAAATATATATTAATTTCCATCTTTTTAGATAGTTATAAATTTCATATTACATATCAATTTTTATTTAATGTCTAATTTGATACATAAATTTTAATATTATGCAATTATGTATACAAAATTTTAATTGTGATTTAAATGTACATATAAAACTTTAATTTTTAAACAATTTTACAAATTTAAAAAAAACATTAATTTATTTTTATATTGAATAGTGTTAATACCTTTATTTTTATTATTTATTTTAATTAACTTTAGATATGAGTTTTATCTAATTTGATACTTAATTGACCATTTTTTTTATATAGATACAATTATTATCCAATGTGTCAAAAAATAAATAGATATCAAATTGCAAGAAAAATTTGACATGAGAACTCGAGTTGAGGCACAAATCAAAATTTTTAAAATTATTTTATTATTTCTATTAAGACTTATCTTTTTATTTTATGTTTTACTAATTTAAATTGTTATTACATTAAACATATGTGAAATGTACAGGGGGCGTATGCAGAGCCAACCCTTTACTTTTCTTTAGGGTTTATTTACTTTAAGGTAAAGTACACCAATAGTCACTCAACTTTGATTTCAATACTTAACTTTGATCTCAATGTCAAAATAGTCACTCAACTTTCAATTCAGTCACTCAACTTTCAAAAAATAACAAATCAGTCCTACTAACCATTTTCCGTTACAGACGTAACGGAAAAGTGACCTGGCCTTTAACCGACTCTTTATTGTCATTTAATTGGCCAGTTGGAGGGTTTGTTGTTATTTAAATAGCCCCATTTAAGAACCCTCGTTGGGCATAAGTAAAAGAAGAAGAAGAAATGGGGATGTCAACCGTGATTCTAGTGTGGGCAATAGAAGAAAAAGAAGAAAAAAAATAGAAAAAAAGAAATCTCTGACCACTTTTGGCCATCGTACTCCTCTGCCACCACCAACTTCTGTCCACTCTGGAAATTATGTGTTAATTAGTAAACAATAAAGGGATTAAGATTGCAATATCATATGCAAATAAACTTTTCCAAAGTCAATTAAATGAAAAAAAAAAGCCCCAATTCCCAACAAAACCTAACCCTAGATTTAGAAATCGCTATGGAAATCTATAAAATTAAGGCTGATCCACAGACGAAACATCAATTCCCAACAAATTCGATCCAAAAGGTTAACAAATCTACAGGTCAAACAATCTTTTAAATAAATGAAACCTAGAAATCAACTAACCATAAAATTTTATTTTAGAAAATTGATTTCTAATCAAACTGAAATCCAAATCCAAAAAATTCCAGCCCTAGAAAAGACATAATCGAAATTTACAAATCGATAAGGAAAAATTATCCTTATTACTAAATATTAGAAACAAGAAGAAAAATAAAATAAAATTGGATAGGTCGGCAAAGAATGAAGAAAATTAATGGGAATTGGTGGTGTGACCACTTCTGGCCGTCGTCCTCCTCTGCCATGAATAAATAGTGAGGAAAGAAAAGTTTGGATCTCTAATGGTTTTTCTTGTTCCGACATCTCTATTTCTTCTCTTCTTCTTCTTTTACTATTTTGTTTGGTTCTTAAATTGGGTTTCCACCGTGGCAAGTTAATTGGCCATGTCAGCTAGTTAACTGGTCACATCATTTGTTCCGTTAGGCCTGTAACTGAAAACATTAGTGGGTGACTGATTTATCACTTTTCGATAACGTTAGTAACTAATTTGTTATTTTTTGAAAGTTGAGTAATTGTTCTGTTATTGAGATCAAAGTTGAGTGTAACACCCCCCAACCCTTATCTATACCCAAAACAGGATTACGGGGCATTACCAGTCAATACAATTCAATTACGGACATTAATTAATATAATTGTTTACACTTATCTTAAATTTAATGTATCTTCCCTTTAATTGGCCCTCAAAGTCCAATATGAATAGTAAAATCAATTCGGGACTAATTTAAAATCACTACGAATTTTTCTAAAAAATTCAAAATTTTTCCTATCGAACAGTACCCACACGTCCGTGTCCTCTACCCGTGTAACTCTCTGACTTATTACTTATGAACAAATTAGTTTCACACGACCAAGACACACGCCCGTGTGCTAGGCTTTGTGGACTCAAAATAAGTCTTACAATGATTGAAGTTTACCAACCTTGCAAATCATAAACCACAAACAACATAATTTCTAATCTTTTAACTTACTCAAATTACGATCAAACACATCTAAAACATATTAAATCGACCATCTTAAGTGTCTAACCAATGTACCTTCATTTGTACCACAATTTTTATCAACAAAACCTAGCGATAATTTACTAATCAAACCTATTTATAATTATTCCCAAATTTGCATCTTTATACCAAACTTAATTAAGCTTTGTACTCAACCATTATCATTTATAACAACATTTATAATAACTTTCCAAAATGACCACTTTTGACATCCTAGGTACATGACATTACCAATAATGAACATATTTCTCCACTTACAGTTTGAGACCAGCTTGGGATGCTGATTCAACGATCTGACTTAAACTTATCATGCGCATGGAAACAAACTGTATACTGAGTATGACTCAGTGGTATTTCTATAATCTAAACACTTAATAACATAACATACACTTAAAATCATATAATGATCATAAATATTCAATTATTCATTTCATGGATAAATTCTTTATAACTCATTCAATCTTTATCATCTATTAACCCGATTAGCTTTCCAAAATAAATTCACAAATCATTTAAAACAATAATATTTTTGTAACGCCCCTAACCCGCATCCGTCACCGAAATAGAGTTAAGGAGCATTACCGGAGTTATCGATTTATTTATCAGATATTTTATTTTATTTAACGTTCATATTTGGAACCAATTAAAATCAAACATATTGTCCCTTAAACGTACCTATTTTTTTTCTCAACGTGTTTTACTTGAATTTATTACTCGTCTCAATATACTTAATTTTCTTGTATTAACGTATCAAAGATAATCACATATTTACATGTCATGATAAATATCATTCTCTTGCCATTTCTTCATAAACATAAATCAGGTAATTCATTATATTGATATTTCATGCATTTAAAATATACAATTCAAGTTACACTAACTTACCTCGTTGTTTGTTCATGTTTATAATTTCATTAATCCGATATCTTTTCTTTTCCATGTTCAATTCTCGTATTCGAGTCATCCATATCTTTATAAATAAATTTGATCGTCATTTTCATTTATTTCATGTTCTAATACATTCAATTAATGCTCTAAACAAAATTACCATTTTACCCCTAAACTTTTAATTAATGACGATTTCATCCTTAGGCTCAAAAAAATAAAATTCTTGTAATTTAATCCTTATTTCCAGCCGTTATTCTCATACAAACTGATAACAACCCATGAATTCTATAAAATATCAGAATTTTCCATAATTTCAACACTTTTCAATTTAATCCTTAAAACATGTTTTTTTCCCAATCTTGAACTAAATTAATAATTTCATTCAATTTTGTAGTTTCAAATAATAAAATAATCCATTTCATGCAAATTGGTCATTTCTAACATTTTTACAAAATTGCGCATAAAATTTTACTTTTATTCAATTTAGTCCCTGAGCCTAAAACATGCAAATTAACCATACTAGCTGAATATTCATACATATTTTCCTCCTCGTCCTCTCCATTCCACATTCTTTATTTATATAACATGCTATAAGTAACATTATCAATAATTTCACTATTTACTTATATGTAAATTCAAAACTATCCATTTGCGTCATAGTCACTAAATTATTTATATCTTGAGCTGTAGAACTCAAAATTAAGATCCGCTAATTTTATATAAAACTAGACTTACATATATTATTACCATAAAATTTTCAGAATTTTTGATTCAATCAATAAGTACAGTTTATTCTTTAAATTCACCCTTGCTCTGCTGTCTGACAGTTCCAACCCTTACTAAAAATTAATTACCTTATTGTACAAAATTCAGATGATGTTATCGTTTGTTTATATTGAAAATATACTCATTCAGGATTTTAAATATATAACTTTAAGAACCTAATTGTTTTTATCCAATTTTTTATGATTTTCCAAAGTCAGAACAGGGGAACCCGAAATCATTCTGAACTTGTCTCACTAAATTTATTATATCTCACAATTCAAGATCTCATTGCTTACACCGTTTCTTCTATAAGAAACTAGACTCAATAAGATTTAATTCTATATTTTTTCATCCTCTAATTAGATTTTCACAATTTATGGTGATTTTTCAAAATTAACCTACTGCTGCTGTCCAAAACTATTTTAGTGCAAGATGTTTATTTACCATGTTTATAACACCCTTATTTTCTTTCTCTACACTATTTCCCATTACTTTCTCTTATTTTCTCTTCACTAACATATCAAGAACATAAGACCATATATAAGAAAACTCTACATTAACATCAATTCCACGCTTTTTCAATAATATTAATCTTAAAAATGTATTGAAATCTTGATGTTCTTACCTTGTTCCATTGATTTCAATCTTTAACTTGATTTTCTCTCTCCTCCAGCATCTATTTCTTGAATCTAACTTAATATTCTAGCTCTCCATAGTCTCCTTGTGATCTTTCTCTCTTGATGGCTATGGAAATTCTTTTGATTTCTAAGTGAAAATGGTAAATTTTTGGTGAAAGGACCAAATTGTAAAGAAAGTAAAACTTTCTTTCTTTCTCTCTTCTTCTCACGTTAGTTTGCATGGGAAAGATAATGGATGGTGTGTGTGTGTTGGTTTTTTTCCACACACACACACACACACATATATATAGACTAAATAAAATAATAAAATATCTTATTAAAATATTAAATAAATAATAATTATCTAATTAAATAACTATAAAATATCACCAACATCATCATTACTTTCTAGATTTCTCTCTCTTTCAATTGACCATTTTGCTCTTTGTGATCTTTTAAAATTTCATTCTTGAGTCATCACTTAATTTGGTAAAATTGCAATTTAGTCCCTCATAATTCTTCACCTATTCAACTTGGTCCTTATTCATCAATTTTCCTTGGTTTCTAGATCATTCCACCCTTAAAATATTTGTACTATTAGTCCTTAAACTTTTCATATTTACACTTTAATCCCTCAAATTTTAAGTATTTACTCTTGGGCCACAAAACTTTTCTCACTTTTACAATTTAGTCCTTTCTTGAATCAATATGTCATAATATACTTCCCAGTGACATAACTCAATTTTCCTCTTCTTGTCATTTTATTTCCTTATTTTATTATATTAAGGATAATATCTTACTGTAGAAATTTTCTGGGTGTTACAATTTTTCATTCATATGTCTCACTTACACTTCTGTTCACTATTCAATTTCAGTAAATAATATTCAACTATTACATTTCATTCAATAACCCATATAATCCAAGCTCAATATAGTCAATATTTTTCAATGTCACTTAATTTATCAGTTTCATTTAGTAACATTTAATTATTCAGTAGCAATTAGTTATTCAGTAACAATCATTTGCTCAGTAGCAATCAGTTATTCAGTAACGATCAATTATTCAGTAACAGTCAGTCATTCAGTACTTTTATTTACCCTTATTAACATGACTCGGACACTGACGGATACACAGATCCAAGCATCACACTAGTACAGTACGGCATATAATGCCTCATCCGCCAAGCCGATGTAAACAGTAATAGTAACAGTACGGTACAGAGTACCTCATCGGAATAATCTGAAGTAACAGTAATAGTACGACACCCAAGGTGCCTCATCAACTTAAAGTCGAAGTAACAGTACGAAACTTATAGTGCCTCATCGACTCAAGGTCAAAATGTCCCTGAACACTTCCAATCCTATGGCATGCCAACTATATCCGACTTAGCCCGAATACTGTTAATAGGGTTTTCAATTCACTTTCAATTTTCCAACCAATACACATTTCAATTAATCACATATATTTTCAATTCAATACAATTCACTTTACGTTTCAATAACAAATATTCAAATTTCACAATAATAACATATTCATATCAATTTAATTCAATAACAATTACTAATATTTACCTTAATTATTTACCATAACATTTAATCAAAATAAAACAATTAATAATTAAATTCACCTTTCAATTCCAACCAATGTTTACTCCAATTCAGGTAATCATCTCAATGCACTTAACTTACATATTAAATAATAATTTCAACAATTATATATTAAGTTCAGATTATAGAAATACAAACCGTGAATTTTTCTCGAGTTTACTCCTCGTCCACCTTTTCTTTTCCTTTCTTCATAGATGCATCGGGTGCGATGTTAGCTATGAAAAATTAAGATAATTTATACTATTAATACAACACTAATTTATATTGAAAAATTGAATTTTTATTCAATTTCTACCTTATTTCCAATTTGATCCTAACTAAAGTTCACTTACTTTTCTAACTCAATTCATACTTTATTTCTACTCAATTTTCTATCATATTCAACATAAATATCCAATGTTCATGATAAAACCTTAATTTAAAATTTCTTCCAATTTAGTCCTTCAAACACAAAACTTATAGCTTACTTTACAATTTAATCCCTTTATCAATTCTAATCAATAATTCTATCAAATAAATCCCTAATTCATCTTTTTGTTCAACATGAACTATGTTATCTTTTTGTTCAACATAAAATATGTTCAACAACCTTAAAACTTCTAAACCTCAATTTAATTTCATCAAAACTTTATTCTAAAGCTTTTAAAACATCAAAATTAAGAGAAAAAGACTTGATTGACTTACCTTTTAAAGCTTAAAACTTCAAATCCTAGTTTTTCCTTTTCTTTTATTTTTCTCCTTTCTTTTTTCCTTTCCCGTTTTGCTTTCTGTTCTTTCTCCTTTCTTTTCTTTTGTTTCTTTATTCCTTTATAACATATATATATTAGTTTATATTAATAATTGTTTTTATAAAAATCTATTTAATAACAAATATAATTAATACAATTGTACAATCATATAATTTACATTTGTCTCTATTTAATTTGTTTACCTCATAAAAATCTTATAATTTAATTAATTATCAAATAAACATCTTTTATTTAATAATAAATAATAAATATCTATTTAATTACTAATATTTGTATTACAAATGTTTTTATTTTAACTAATACACATGGACTTTATCTCAATCATACATTTGTCATAAATCTAATTTATTTATCAACTAAAAATCTCATATTGTAATTATTTAATTAATAATTATCTTTTACTTAATAAATATAAATAATAAATATCTATTTACTTAAATAAAAGTAATTAAATAAATATATCACAATTGTACAAATATAATTTTTACACATGTATATTTTTATTACCATACATTTGTCTTTACTTTAATTTATTTCATAATATAATATCAATTTAATAAAAATAACATTAATAAATATCAAATATAAAACCATAATAATAATAATAATAATAATAATAATAATAAATAACATCATCGTCTCATAAAATTGGATTGACGCCAAGTAAAAAAGAGCTCATTGATTCTATGTTAATGGGCATACAGTTGAAAGAACAGATTCAACCATCTGTCGTATTCAGTCTACCAAAGAACACATTGGCGTTTCCAATTAAGTGATTGGTTGGATCCGTCAAGGGAAATAGCAATAGAATTTAAATGCCCTGCATGGTTGAAGCTGTTGGTTCGAGTTGCACCCTTCTAGTTCACAAGGCTATCAAAGAGTTAAATCTTGGACGCGTGTTTTGTGGTTGTTTGTTCGGTAATGATTAGTTGTCGGGTGTTCCTACAATTAATTTACACAGAGAATGATTGGTGGTCTAAGGCATCCTCAATCACTATGACTGATTTATTGGTTAAAGGAGAAAACATGTTATCAAGGATTGGTTCAAAACCGGAACCAAAATCAAGCCTGAAGTTAGAATATCATCAAATTGTTTTATTCAATTTAATTTTGATTCTGTTTATTTTTTACTATTTTTTAATTTAAATTATCTCTATTATTTGTATTTTAATCATACTTAATTTCCCCTTTTTATTTTTGCATAGATCATCACACATCGTGGGCACTACAGCTGCCTAGCGCTAACCTGGTTAAACCGAACGACAATTTTAGATATACTAGTTTCTGTGGGATTGACCTTACTCCCTATACTGCTATTTATATACTGTTTAGGCTTAGGAATTTATTTATGGTGGAGTCGAGACCCATCATACCTTATACTTTGTAAGCTTAGGCCTAAATAAATGTAAGCAAGCTAGTGCAAGAAATGGCAAATAATCCATGTGCCTCATGCGAAATGCCTTAAAGGCCAAATAAAGGAATTTCCCTCATAAAGCACAAATGTTCTTCCTCCAAGCACTTTCTCCTCTTCTATTCTTAAATCTTCTACAAGTTCCCATTCCTTCTTAACTTACCAATACGAGGTATATAAAGAATATAGTAATCCTAAATTTACGTGGGGGGAGTCCGACAAAAGTTGTTAAATCTAGCACTTGCCCAAACATTGGGTGTAACAGTCCATTTTTAGTGGTATCAAAAATAGTAGTTTTGATACCACAATTTCGATTAACGAGTTAGTAAATATTATTTATTTAATATTTACAAGTCTATATTAGTTTCATATAAAAATTTGGTTAAGAAATTTTAACGTTTAGATAGTTAATTAGGTAAAAATGAGTAAATTGTAAAAGCTACAAAAGGTAATTGCTAATAGTTAAATGTGTTAAATAGCTATAGGAATTTGAATTGAGGGACTTTAGATGTAATTAGACCATATGGACATTTAGTGGACAGTTTTGGCAATGTATTTCATGAAATTTGAATTATAAATTAAAGGATAAACTTGTAATTTGAGAAATAAACAAAATTATAATAAAACAAAAGATGAAACCATCATCTTTCTTGTTTCTTTTGTTTCAAAACCAAAACCACCATGGATGTTTTAGGGAGCTTTTGACCAAGCTTTTTTTAACATGCATGGTATGTGTTTGACTTCCGTTTTTAGTAATTTTTATGTGTTTTAGATCGTTGCAACTTAATTTAGCTAATGATAAAATTGAGAAATTTTTAAAATATTAGGGACTTACCATGAATGAGTTATATGTGTTTTTGAATTTAATTGATAGATTCATGAGCTTGATGGTTAAATAGGAACATTTTGTAAAATAGTTTTAATTAGTTTTGAATATAAGGATTTAATTGATATAATATTGAAATTTGCATGGTTTAATTGTAAAAATTCAGTTGTTAAAGGCTGTAGAGGGAATATAATAAATTCAGCTTAATGGTTTTTGGGTTAATTGTGTAAGTTTTGAAAGTTTTGGTATAGGAACTAAATTGCATAAAAGGTGAAATTGGAGGGTAAATTTGTAAAATGTTAATAAAATGATTGATATACAAAATTTTAATTTAAGTTATTTTAAATGGTTAATTGAGTTAAAACTATTATATATATCAAGAAAAAAATTAACCGGACACAAATCATGGAAAAGCGAAGTTGGCGGAATAGTCGTTAGCATCATATTTGCAGGGCCAAAGCAAAAAAAAATCAAGGGGGCCGAAATTAAATTGTAATGTTTAATAGTTTATATCATTATAATTTTAAAATGATTAAATTAAGTTTTTATCATTTTAGGAGGGCAAAGTGCAATTTTACCTTTACTAATTTAAAATTTAAAATTTTCTAAAGGGCCTAAATGGACAATTTCCCATTTTAAAAGGGGCCAAGGCCCCTTCTAAGCCCCTAGATACGCCACTGTGTATTTGTAATCATTTTTGAATAGGTAAGTTTGTATGTTTATTAAACTAGTTAATTTTTGTTCTTGATGATTTATTTATTATTTTACATGTTGTGAATGAGGTAAATTAATTGATATTTGGTATTTTGTGAATTGAACTACAAGGCAGTATTAGTTAAATTGAAGATTATGTATGAAAACTGAGAACTACATGGATGTGTGCTTGTAATGGTTTAAAGTAAATAAAGTAAATGAATTGAATGTGTAATGTGGCCTATATGAACCTCATGAATACTTAAGATACAAATGACATGCCATTAAGGGTATTTACCGTTTCGAGTGCTGGTTTTGAATGTCTTACTGATGTTTGAGGTCTTGCATTTGTTGAGGATTGTCCACAGCTCGTGTAAGTAGCATTGTGTATCCTAGCATCCCAACCTACAGCTCGTGTGAGCAGACCCATTTTACAACTTGTGTGAGCATATACAATTACAACTTGTGTGAGCATCATTCTCGCGTATTCGACAATATTTCGTTTGGTTCATTGGGTGATAATGTGTAAATGGAAATGGATATATGAAATGGCTATATGAAATTAGTCATGCGAATGGATAATTTGATATGAACAATTGAAGTGAAAAGTATTATGTTAAATTAACATTGGATGAATGAATTGAGTTCAATATACATTTTCTTATAAATGTAGCATGTCATGGTTATGTTATATGTTGTATTTATAAATTCACAAACCTTGTGAGGTTTGTGGTGTGTATAGGAAATGAGTGAGCTTATGAGCTAATTAATGAAATTATGCATGATTTGTTAAAGTTAATTCCTATTAGATAAGTTTATGTTTAAGTTTTATGCGAACTTATTAAGCATTGATTTGCTTACGCCTGTTGCATTCTTTCTTTGTAGATAATCGAAAGTCACAATCAGTTGGAAGTTCAAGCCAAAGCTCACACTATCTGTGTAACACCCCTTACCCGTACCCGAGACCGGGACCAGGTACGAGGCGTTACCAGGCATGTACTTGAACATTTTTGGGAAATACGGCTTATAAAAGTTGTTCCAATTTGAACCCAATCAAACAACATCTTAGTGTCCCTATTATGGGCCTATGAGACCCAAAACATATATTGAAAATGGTCCGGGACTAAACCAAGGACTTGCAAAAGTTCTTGGAAAAATTTCTAGGTTAAGCCTCACACGCCCATGTGGAGGCAATGCACACGCCCGTATGCTTTGGGACACACCCGTGCCCCTTTCCATGTAGAATTAATTGAATTTATTTCTTATTTCGAACCTACAGGGGTTTTCACACGGCTGAGCACACGCCCGTATCCCTAGCCCGTGTCCTTCACACGGCCTAGACATGCTCATGTGGTCACCCATGTCCAAAAACTCGAGCATTCTGTTTATGACATCAGCATGCATTTAAGGGCACTTGGCCAAGACACACGCCCATGTGCTAGGCCGTGCCCTCCACACGATTGGGACAATGACCATTTCTCTGTTCGTGTGTTTACTACAATGCATTCTGACTTAAAATTTTTAGGTGTAGGGGACACACGACCATACCACATGCCCATGGGGCGATCCGTGTGTCACACACAGCCTAGACACACGCCCATGTGTCTACCCATGTGGACCTTGTTGGCTATTTTCCAAGCCTTTGGTCACCCTCTAATATGCATATCCACTTATAGTTTTCAATAAAACTTGACGTGATCTAATTATACTCTTAAATGACCTTAATACGCCTCATTGCATGTAAACCTCATCTCATCGGTTTTCATACATGCTATGTTATCCTCTTTATATTAAGGATTTCTATGACTTGTAACTTAATTGAGCTTGGCTCGTTATCTTAACTGATTGCCAAATTGTGTCCTAACCACCCCATGCGACTTGGTCATAATATATATGACTAATTGTAACACACCATATTTAATCATCACAAGAACATTGGAACATAACATGAACAATTTGGTATGTCATAACCTACACCAAAATAAACCAATTCCCATGGCCATATACAAGTGAACATGTATACTTTTATAAGCCTTCATATTGGCTAATCAAATGACACATATAACAAAATAACAAAAGCCCTATAATGCCATTGAACAAAATAAAAGTATCTATATACCGAAGCTAGACAAGATGATAATGTGTTGATTCTCCAACTGTCTCCCAATCTTCGCGAGTCCACGAGCTCTGTAAGACAGGGAAAAGAGAGGGGTAAGCATTTACATGCTAGGTAAGCTCGAATAACAGGAAAGTAAACTTACCGATTAGTTAGCATACATCTATATTAGGCAATGAATCCAGTAAGCATGAATTAGTTTTCCCTATCACATACACTCAATTAACAAGTTAGTCTCATAACAATACACCATGTAAATTTGTCTTAGATGAGCTCATCATTCAACATTTTCATTTTTATATCTCATATTAATCCCATAGAGTTTCTCAGAAATCTTGATGATTATCCATTTACCGTCAAGTCATAAGAGCAATCATCTCAAGTACGCGCTCCCGCGAACCTCACATCATACGGAGGAATTACCAGTCCAGGCTAAATCCCCGTAATGTAAACTCATAAGGTGATGTCGGGATTAGCAATCTAGGCTAAATCTTTTATAGCGACAAACACCCTTAATGAGCTCGGATATGAATTACTAGTCCAGGCTAAATTCAGACACTAATCGGATTACCCGTCCGGGCTAAATCTACAATGCACATATATTATTCGGGAGGCTTGATCACTTAAGGAACACCTATCCGTGCTAGATCCTTTCTATATTTGAGATCAAAGGATTACTCGTTCGGGCTAAATCCTTTTCTGCAACACATGCAGGATCTCAAGTCATGTAAGCCATGGTTTATCCATCGAATTTCCCTTTTGACTTCAATCGGGACATTTATTATCATATCATTATTATTAACACATTTCGTGGATTTTCATGCCATGATTATAACCAATTATCATACATTCATAAAACATGCAATTAGGCATATTAATAGTTTACTTAAAGTTATTCGAACTTACTTAGTACTCGTTTCGATTTCACGTTTCGGTTATTCCAAAACTTTTTGCTTTCCTCGATCGACCTTCTAAATTCGTTCCTCGAGGTCCATAACAATAAAAATGAATCATTAATACCTCACATTATTCTTTTTAAGTCTAAATTTCACCCTCAGACAAAATGACTATTTTGCCCCTAACCTTTCACATTATTTACGATTTAGTCTCTAGGCTCGTATGATGAAATTCATGAATTTTCTACATTACCCAAGCCTAGCCGAATATTCTTTCCTCTTATGGCAGCCCAAAATTTTCCATTATTTCACATTTCTACCACATATTTTACACCTTTTGCGAAAAGGTCCTTTTAAGGGTTTTTCATGAAAATCACCTAGAAAAAGATGTTTAACACACATCCAACTTTCATATTCCTCCATAAAACATCAAAGAATAAACATGTCATACATGGATTACTTTTCAAACATAAACCCTAACTCAAAATATGAGTAGAAATAGAGAGAGTAAGTTATCGGGATTTCAAAAATACAAAGAACATTAAAAACGGGGCTAGAGAGCACTTACTATTGAGCTTGGAAAGCTTGAAAACCTTAGCTATGGAGAACCTCAATTTTCAATAGAAACATGGAGAGAATGGGCTGATTTTTGGCTTATTTTCCCATTTTATTTCATTAATTAGCCAAATGACCAAAATGCCTTTAAGCCATTTCTTTCAAATTTTATCCATACATGCCCATTTTTGTCCAAAAAAACTTAAAAATTGTGAAAATTGCTCTTTAAGGGCTTTTAATTAATATTATAAAGTAATTTCATGCAAATTTCTTCTAGAATCCAAGTTTTGCAATTTATTCAATTTGGTTTTTATTTTCCAATTGGACACCTTACTTATAGAATTTCTTCATGAAAATTTAGCACATGCATATTTTCACATTCTAGACCTCATAATAATTATAAAAAAAATATTTCAATGTCAGATTTGTGGTCCCGAAACCACTGTTCCGACTAAACCATATTTTGGGATGTTACAATCTGTTCATTGACTCGGTAGAAGTTTTGATTATTTTGGTTTGGGGTTATAAATGGAATGTACTAGGATTTTCTAAGTTCAATTGCTTATAATAATGTTTAAAACTTTGTTATGTAAGGTTTGTGAATGTGGACATATTTGGTGCTTTTGACTTAATTATGTCTATATATATATGTGTGTGCAATGAGCAAGTTGATTCATTTCTTGAAAGATTAGTTTGAATTGTGGTAAGGTGTTATGACTTGAATGTTAGGTACTTGAAGGTGAATGTGATTGATGAATATGTATGGTTTAATGCTTGAATTGTGGTGCCAGTAAGGGCATATTGGTTAGACACTTAGGTTGAATGTTTTTAGTATATTTTGGCATGATTCAATGTGTTTCGAATAGGGTAAAAATAGATGGAAATGGTATGGCTTGGAACCTAAGGAATGGTAGTTGAAATGGCTTGGTTTTGGAGTTATTTTAGGTGCACGTGGCTTAAGGCACAGTCTGTCACACAGTTGTGTACCGCACACGATCACCCCACACGACCATGTGGCCTATTTGATTTTTGGTACAGGATTGTCCACACGGTCTTAGAGAGTTACACAGCCTGACGACACGGCCGTGTAACCCTAAGTTACACGGACTTCAGTAGTTATACGGTTTGGCCACACGACCATGTCTTTGAGCCACACGGTCTAGGCTTTGGCCATACAGCTGTGTGACCCTTGTTTTTAGTTTTTACCATATTTTTCTGTTTTGTTTCAAATTAGTCCATACTTGTTTCTAAACTAATTTTAGGGTTCCGTAAGCTCAATTTAAGTCTTATTTTAGTATTTATACTATGAATAATGAATAATTATTAATTTTTTATGCTTAAATAAATATTTGGATTGTGTTAATGTATTATCGATCTTGTTAACTATTTTAATATCCTGTAACCTTAATCCGACAACAAAGACAGGTTAGAGGTGTTACATTGGGCAAAAAATGTGAAGCCTATAAATACACATGCATATTATCAAGTAAGGTGCATTGAACCTTCAAATCCATATTCTTTTTTTCTTTATTCCTTCTCTAACTTAAACAGTGGATTGTGCTTTAGTGATCGAATTTTGATATCCTTTTGATCCTTTTTTCCTCTTTTTAAATATCTAAGACTCGTAAGCCACTACCTCAAACTAACCCTCAAAAGTGACATCAACAAATAGATATAATTATTTGGGTATACAATATGTAAATGTACAATGGTGCTATATCGATAATTGTGTTAGTGGTTTGTGAAAACTAAATCAAATAAAATTTTATCGATAAAATTGTATAAAATAGAAGTTCATGTCTAACATTACACATTAAACCAAATTTCATGTATAATTTTGATATTTGTCCCTTTAAAAATCATATAACTTGCAAAAGTATTTTTTAAATAAACCATGTCTTTTACTTAATTTAGTATAATAGCCAAGTTTTTAGTGGTATCAAAAAATCTGGTTTTGAAACCCCATTTTCTTAACGAAATCTGTAAATAAAAAATAGGAATATTTATGGAGTCAATGTAAAAATATATTGAAGTACAATCAAGTAATTTCATTGATAAAATAGTTAATTAACTTCAAGGACTAAATTGTAAAGTTCTAATTACTATAGGATTTTAATTGAGAAAAGACTTGAAGACCTACATAGTAATTAACCAAAAGGACAAAATAGTTATTAGATAATTTTTAATTAAGAGATAGTGGATGATGATGACAATTCTACTAAGTGTGATTAAAACTAGCTTATGTTAATTAAGCCATGATTAATTAATTAAACTGAGTTAGCTAATGACTAATTACGGTATAAAAGCAAAATTTAATTAGATAATAAAGTCAAGCCATTTTCTTGTAATTTTTATAGATTTGTGATCATGGGAGCATGATTTAATTAGGTCATGTATTTTGTTCAATTATTGAATTTTTAGCAAGTTGCATTGTTGATAAATTGATGAATTAGGCTTGGAATTGATAGATATTGAGCTAGATTATGAAAATGACTAAATTGTAAAATTAGTTAAGCTTGTTTGTTATCTTTGTAACATTAGGGACCAGATTGATTAAATGTAAAATATATCATGAAATTTTGCTAGAAATAAAAAGTGTAGTTCCTAATGAGAGGATGTGAAATCAAATTTTAATCTGAAGCTAGGAATTGAAAATTATGCTTATCCCGAGTTCAAGGACTCGATTGAATAAAAAGTAAAATATGTGTGAAATTGAAAAAGGGATTTATTTTCGATCATACATCTCATGAAACTGTGTGATAATGTATGGTATTGTTTTGGTACAGAAATATTGTATAGACCAACAATTGGACCAAAGTAGAGCTAGTAGAGGAAAAGAAAAAATTGAGGACTGAGCTCTGAGAAATTTACTCGTTTTGTATTTTGGAAAGGTAAGTTCATATGGAACTTACTACCTTTCCTTTGTTATATGTATGCTTGTGTTTATTTCATTATATTTATGTTTGAACATAATTTGAAATGTTGATGAATTTGGCATACAAGGCTAGTAAATTGGATTGAATTAAAATAAAATGGGATTGGTGATTGATATATGATTGTACAAGGTATGAATGTGAAAATATGAATGGTTATAGGGTATGAAAATGAAAATGTGACCAATTACAGGGAATGATATGCATATGTGAATGATATAAGGTATGAATATGTTAAAATGTATGATAGATGCCCATATGAACTTAGTAAAAGGTTAGGATATGATTTGCATGCCAATAGGGTCATATGCGTGTTTGTATAGGATATTTAATGATACGGAGATTATGATAGTTTATAACAAGATCCAGTATCTGTTGCAGGTCATCGAGTATTATTTATCTTTACAAAGACTTTAGTGTGGTGGAGGAATATGATTGAAAATGTTTTAACATTTGATGCTTACGAGCGTAGCACTTCAATGCCTTTTTGTGGTGTAGTTTGCCCGTGTATCTGAATCTATCTTACTAGGGTTCCATTGGGCAAGACATTGAAATCAAAATTAAAACCAGGAAATGAAATGAATTGAACTTTGGTAAGTTATTATGATATACGTTTTAAACTGAAATGATATGAACTTGTGAAATGATAATAGTATATTAATTTGTGATGTATTGGTAAGATTTGGTGATGTTTTAGATATGTTATAATGTCGAACCCATTTGGATACTTATGTTTTTATGCATCTAGTTGTGGCATTATGTGTCAAGTTTTAGCCAAATGTATACCAAAACTATGGTAGTTAGCATGCTCATCTATGAGTAATATAAGTGTTGTAATTTCCATTTGAACTTATTAAGCATCTAAATGCTTACTACTGTTATTTCTTTTACATATAGATCTCCAACTTGTGGAACTCATCAGCCAGATAATTATGGATATTACACTATCATCAATTCAGTAGAATCATGTTTATTTTGAGTCCTAATATTGTGGCATGTATATAAGGTCTTGAATTTTTAATCGTCATTTTTATTTGTGAAGGCCAAGGTTGTATTTGTGGTTAAGGTTTGGTTGTATGTTAAGCTTGTTATTGTAACGCCCCCACGCCCGAGACCATCACCGGTGTCGAGCTTGAGGGGTTACCGAACATAATTTATCAATTTAAGAACTTCAAATCATTTGTTTCTACATTCACAGCTTTCTAGCTACTCGCGTCATAGTTACAAGAAAAATCATATCTCGAGTTATGAAACTAGAAATCAAGATCCGTAAATTTTCCCTAAATCTAGACTCATATATCTATTTACTAATTTTTTTATAGAATTTTTGGTTTGGCCAATTAGTACAGTTTATTAGTTAAAGTCTCCCCTATTTCAGGGTTCGACTGCTCTGACATATGTGTATTACGAATCAGATATCTCTCTATACAGAATTTCAATGACTACAAGGCTTGTTTTTCCTAAAACTAGACTCAATAAGAAATCTGTATATATAAATAAAAACTTCTAATTATTTTTTTAAAATTTATTATGAATTTTTAAAGTCAGAACAGGGGATCTAGAAATCACTCTGGCCCTGTTTCACAAAAGTTTAAATATCTCATAAAATATAATTTATATGCCTGTTTTGTTCAATCCACATGAAAATAGACTCATTAAGCTTCAATTTCATAACTTACTCATTATTTAGTTCCATTTATACTATTTGTAGTGATTTGTCAAATTCATGTCATTGCTGCAGCAATATTCTGTTTTAAGGCAAGTTTCATCTTTCCATGAATTTTTATGAACTGGATAACCTATTAAACTTCCATAATATCAAACATAATCTAAATTAGCCATCACCATGACTTATCAATATCAAACATTTTCTCAACCAAACATGGCCATATCATAAAATTATTTACACAAAATAGGTATATTGCTATACATGCCATACTTAAGTAGTTGTACAAGCCATTTACCAAGATAAAAGTCCTTTGGATAGTGTGATCGAACTTTCGACCTGTCCCGATTCCTGAGCCGGATTGTTCAAAACTACAGTGAATGAAAAGAAAGGAGTAAGCATAAATGCTTAGTAAGTTCATATGTAAATAACAAGTAACATAACAATACAAATATACCAAACAACTTTAGCATGGTATCACCAAAACATATATCACATTTCTAAACATCATTCATCATCTTACCACCTTATCGTTGTTGTATCTATTTTCAACCCGAGGGTTAAGAACATACCTGTCCAAAGTGTCCATTTCACAACACTTACCAAAACGTCACTTGCATCTTAAGTGTTCTTCCATTTCACTAGAAATTTCACCCGTTGAACACATCGGAATACAACTCGGATACACGGATAATTTGCACATAAGTGCCTCATATGTAATCAAGAAATCATGTAACCCGCCCCTAAGTGAACTCGGACTCAACTCAACGAGCTCGGGTTTTCGCATCCATAAGTGAACTCGGACTCAACTCAACGAGTTCGGACATTCGCATCTATAGGTGAATTCGGACTCAACTAACAAGTTCGGATGCCCAACCATCCTAGTGACATGTTACTTCTATCCTAATCTATTCCTAAGGTTCAAACGGGCTTTTTCCCTCGATCTCATATTTGTCGTCTTCCATGGAATATCGGAACCGATACTTGGTAGCAATTCATATTTATCAAGTAGTAAACATAATTTGCATATTACTCAACATTAACCACAAAGCATAATATTTCACGATTAAAAATCAGCGTATCATATAATTAACATCAATAACTTAAAAATAACAATTATGCTACATTATTTACACATGAACTTACCTTGGTACCAAAATATAAACATTTTGCAATTTAGTCCACAATCTTTTCTTTTCCTCGATCACGACTTGAATCTCGTTTTTCTTGATCTATAATACCAAATTAATCTTATTTAATACATACATTTATCAAAACAGCATTTAATACGAACTTTAAAAAATTACACTTTTGCCCCTAAAGTTTTGCATAATTACACTTTTGCCCCTAGGCTCGGGAATTAAACTTTATTCCTTGTTCTTATGTTTTATAACATGCTGATCACTTTTCCCTTCTATGGCAACATCAAATTCTCTCTCTAACATATACTTGTGACTATTAGGTATTTTTGCCGATTAAGCCATTTTACTCGTTTTCACTAAAAATCGAGTAGCACAAGTTGTCTAACATAATTTAAAACCTCATATTCTATCATAAAACATCAAATACACAAATTTCACCTATAGGTATTTTTCCAAATATAAACCCTAGGTTGAATTATCGCTAACATAAGCTTAATCGAGCTACCAGGATTCCAAAAACGTAAAGAACATTAAAAACGGGGCTTGGAATCACTTACTATGGAGCTTGGAAGCTTGAAACAAACCTCAACTATGGAGAACCCTTGAAATTTCGGCCTAATGAAGAAGATGGACAAAAATTGGCTTTTAATTTTGTTTTTAATTCATTTTAATAACTAAATGACCAAAATACCCTTACTACTAAACTTTCCAAAAATTCCTTCCATGTCCTAATTTTGTCTATGAACTTAAAATTGGTCAAATTGCTATTTAATACCTCCTCATTAATATTCCAAAACAATTTCATACTAAAAACTTCTAGAATGCAAGTTTTGCAACTTATTCGATTTAGTCCCTACTTTCAATTTAAGCACTTTAGGCATAGAATTTCATCACGAAATTTTCACACAATCATGCAATCATATCATAATCATCAAAATAATTATAAAATAATTATTTCTATCTCGGATTTGTGGTCACGAAACCACTATTCCGATTAAGCCCTAATTTAGGATATTACAACTCTCTCCCCCTTTTAAGGATTTTCGTCCTCGAAAATCTTACTGGTAAACAGGTGTGGATATTGGTTTCTCATAGTTTCTTCAGGTTCCCATGTAGTCTCTTCTACCCCATGCTTTTGCCACAACACTTTCACAAGTGCAACACTTTTATTTCTTAGTTGTTTGACTTCTCGAGCTAAAATCTTAATCGGTTCTTCTTCATAAGTCATATCCGGTCGCAGTTCAATTTCTGTCGGTGAAATTATATGTGAAGGATCCGAACGATACCGGCGTAACATAGATACGTGAAACACATTATGAATCTTCTCTAATTCGGGTGGTAACGTTAGCCGATATGCTACCGGTCCAACTTTTTCAATTATTTCATACGGTCCAATGAAACGCGGACTTAACTTGCCCTTTCGTCCAAATCTAAGGACTTTCTTCCATGGAGACACTTTCAAAAATACCTTATCACCAACTTGAAACTCCATTTCTTTTCGTTTCAAATCCGCATAAGATTTCTATCTATCTAAAGCAGCTTTCAAACAATCTCGAATCACTTTCACCTTTTCTTCAGTTTCTTTTATTAAATCAACTCCATAAATCTGATTTTCCTTGAGTTCAGTCCAATACAATGGCGTCCGACATTTACGACCATATAATGCTTCATAAGGTGCCATCTTCAAACTCGTCTGATAACTATTATTATAAGCAAATTCTACCAATGGTAAGTACCTTTCCCAACTATCTTGAAATTCCAATACGCAACATCTAAGCATGTCTTCAAGAATCTGAATTACTCTCTCTGATTATCCATCAGTTTGTGGATGAAAGGCAATGCTGAAATTTAACTTTGTACCTAATGCCTCTTGCAACTTTTGCCAAAACCGTGAGGTAAACCTCGGATCTCTATCCGAAATAATTGGCAAAGGTATCCCATGAAGTCTAACAATCTCTCGGATATACAATTCAGCCAACTTATTAAGAGAATAATCTGTACGTATCGGAATAAAATGAGCCGATTTAGTCAGTCTATCAACTATTGCCCAGATGGCATTTTTCTTCCCTGGAGTTAACGGCAACCCTGATATAAAATCCATAGTAATCCTATCCTATTTCCATTCAGGAACCATAATAGGCTGAAGTAATCCCGAAGGTACCTGGTGTTCAGCTTTCACTTGTTGACAAACTAAGCACTTTGATACAAACTCGGAAATATCTCTTTTCATTCCACTCCACCAGTACATTTTCTTTAAGTCATTATACATCTTCGTACTGCCCGGATGAACCGCCAAACAACTATTATGTGCTTCATGCAAAATCTTTTGAATCAACTCATCATTTTTCGGTACACAAATCTGATTTTTAAACATCAAACAACCATCAGAACCGATTCTGAAATCTGATCCCGTATCAGCTTCACACTGTTTTCTTTTGGCTAGCAAATCTTGATCATTTTTTTAAGCTTCTGAAATCTCTTGTAAAAACATCGGTCTTGCTCTTAACTCTGCTAGAATCGAACCGTCATCTGAAATTTTCAACTGAGCGTTCATAACTCTCAAAGCAAACAACAACTTTCTGCTTAAAGCATCGGCAACCACATTCGCTTTTCCCGGATGATAATCAATAACAAGCTCGTAATCTTTCAATAACTCTAACCATCTTCGCTGTCTCAAATTCAAGTCTTTTTGTGACATCACTTTTGTGATCGGTATATACTCGGCACTTTTCACCATACAAATAATGTCGCCAAATCTTCAAAGCAAACACCACTGCAGCCAATTCCAAATCGTGAGTAGGATAATTCCTCTCATGAGGTTTTAACTGCCTCGAAGCATAAGCCACCACTTTTCCTTCTTGCATGAGTACACAACCCAAACCATTTAGAGAAGCATCACTATACACCACAAATTCTTTACCTGATTCGGGTTGTATCAACACTGGTGCTTCAGTTAATAACTTTTTCAATTCTTCGAAACTCTGTTGACATTCTTCCGTCCATTCAAATTTAACATCCTTTCGGAGTAGTCTAGTCATAGGAGCAGCAATTATAGAAAATTCATTTACGAACCGCCGATAATACCCAGCTAGCCCCAAGAAACTCCTAACTTCAGTTACATTTTTCGGTGGTTTCCATTCAACAATGGCTGAAATTTTACTAGGATCAACCCGTATACCATCACCTGAAACAATATGACCCAAAAATCCAACTTCCCGGAGCCAAAATTCACTTTTACTAAACTTAGTATACAGCTGCTTATCTCTCAAAGTTTGCAAAACTATCCTCAAATGCTCAGCATGCTCTGTCTCATCTTTTGAATAAATTAAAATATCATCTATAAACACCACAACAAATCTGTCCAAGTATGGCCGAAATATGCGATTCATTAAATCCATAAACATAGCAAGAGCATTTGTCAACCCGAATGGCATAACTAAAAATTCATAATGACCGTACCTTGTTCTAAAAGCAGTTTTAGGCACATCTGACTCTTTTACTCGCAGCTGATAATACCCAGATCTCAAGTCAGTCTTTGAAAACCATGTCGCTCCTTTTAGCTGATCAAACAAATCATCAATTCTCGGCAATGGATACTTGTTTTTTATTTTCACCTTGTTTAACTGTCGATAATCAACACAAAATCTCATAGAACCATCCTTCTTTTTCACAAATAACACGGGAGCACCCCAAGGAGAAAAACTTGGTCTCACAAAGCCTTTATCAGTCAACTCTTGCAACTGCGACTTTAATTCTTTCAACTCTGTTGGTGCCATTCTATATGGAGCAATCGAGATCAGAGCTATTCCCGATATCAAATCTATACCAAATTCTACTTCCCTGACTGGAGGCACACCCGGCAATTCTTTTGGAAATACGTCCGCAAATTCACACACAACCGGCACTGATTCAACTTTCTTTTCAACTTCTTTTGTATTAATTACATACGCCAAATAAGCTTCATAACTCTTTCTCAAATATCTCTGAGCCGACATCGAAGAAATCATACTAAATATTGCCTCTGATTTGTCTGGTTCAACCCGCAAGATTTCACCACTTTCACATTTTAATTCTATAACCTTTTCTTTGCAATTTACTATAACATCATGCAATGTCAACCAATCCATGCCAAAAATAACATCAAATTCATCAAACGGCAACAACATCAAGTCGGCTGGAAAGTAATGACCCCGAATCATTAAAGGGCATTTCTTGCATACTTTATCAACTATCATGCATTTGCCTAACGGGCTCGACACTCTAATCATAAATTATGTGTTCTCAACAGGTATATTCATACTAGACACCAGTTTCATGCATACATATGAATGAGTAGAACCGGGATCAATCAAAGCAATAACATTAGTATCATAAAGAGAAAATGTACCGGTAATCACATCGGGTAAGGAAGCATCTTCACGCGCTTTAATAGCATAGGTTCAAGCCGGAGCTCTTCCTTCGGATCTAACTGCTGCATCTCTGGCTACATTCTTACTGCTTGTTTCACTTCCAGCTTTTCTCGGATACCTTTCCCTCGAGTTTACACCACTAGATTTTACATTCTGAAATTTTTCTTTCTCAGCTCTCTCTGGGCAGTCTCTAATAAAATGATCTGGAGAACCACATCGAAAACATTCATTTGCTCTGCACGGACCAAAATGATTTCTACCACACCGCTGGCACTCGGGTTTAACAAATCTCGTATTTCCCACACTAGCCGCAGAAGTAGTCTGAGATTTAGGACCCACATTTCGCTTCTTAAAATTTCCATATGATTGCCCAGCTGAAACTTGGGAATGAGGATTCACATTTCTTGACTTTCCGGTTTGCTGTGAGGGTGCATTACTCATTGGTCTTTTCTTCCAATTTCGTGTTTCAGATTCTACCTTTTTCTTTTCCTTCAGTAATTCTTTAGCCTTGCAAGCTCGATCGACAAGTACCACCATTTCTTTTAGTTCAAGGATCCCAACAAATACCTTAATGTCTTCGTTAAGCCCGTCTTCAAATCGTCGGCACATCTTGGCTTCTGTAGGAACATATTCCCTGGCATACTTACTTAATCGAACAAACTCTCTTTCCTATTCTGAGACTGTCATATTACCTTGCTTTAGCTCAAGAAACTCTTTGCATTTCTAATCAATAAATCTTTCACTAATATATTTCTTCCGAAACTCTTCTTGAAAGAATTCCCAGGTTACCCTCTCTTTCGGTACCACTGAAATCAAAGTCTTCCACCAATTATAGGTTGAATCTCTCAACAAAGATGTAGCACATTTCAAACATTCTTCAGGTGTACAAGATAATTCATCAAATACCCGGATAGAATTTTCTAGCCAGAACTCTGCTTTCTCTGCATCATCATCAATATTTGCTCTAAATTCTTCAGCCCCTTGTTTACGAATTCTATCAACGGAGGTTCTGTGAAATTTTATCATATCCACTCCTTGAGGCATTGGAGGCATAGGTTGAGGAATTGGGGGAGGTGGGGGAGGTCGTACATTTGGGTTCGTACGAACAAACTCAGTGTACCATGCACTCATCATTTGGAGAAAGGCTTCCCGATCCCTTTCTCCTCCTCCTTGACCAACAGTAGGATGTGGGATTTCAGTCGACGCTGCCCCTTCAGCCGGAGCTGGCGCATTACTCTCTACTTCATCTGCCACAGCTGGATCGGGATCCATTTACTATATAAAAATTTATTTAAAAAGGTCAAAATTCGTCACACTATCACAATTCATACATATGGCATGTATAGCAAAATCTGTACATACAACACGTAGTCCGAGAACCGACTAAACCTACTCTGATACCACCAAATGTAACGCCCCCATGCCCGAGACCATCACCGGAGTCGAGCTTGAGGGGTTACCGAACATAATTTATCAATTTAAGAACTTCAAATCATTTGTTTCTACATTCACAGCTTTCTAGCTACTCGCATCACAGTTACAAGAAAAATCATATCTCGAGTTATGAAACTCGAAATCAAGATCCATAAATTTTCCCTAAATCTAGACTCATATATCTATTTACTAATTTTTTTCTAGAATTTTTGGTTGGGCCAATTAGTACAGTTTATTAGTTAAAGTCTCCCCCATTTCAGGGTTCGACTGCTCTGACATATGTGTATTATGAATCAGATATCTCTCTATACAGAATTTCAATGACTACAAGGTTTGTTTTTCTTAAAACTAGACTCAATAAGGAATCTGTACATATAAAGAAAAACTTCTAATTATTTTTTTAAAATTTATTATGAATTTGTAAAGTCAGAACAGGGGATCCAGAAATCACTTTGGCCCTGTTTCACAAAAGTTTAAATATCTCATAAAATATAATTTATATGCCTGTTTTGTTCAATCCACATGAAAATAGACTCATTAAGCTTCAATTTTCATTATTTAGGTCCATTTATACTATTTTTAGTGATTTTTCAAATTCATGTCATTGCTGCAGCAATATTCTATTTTAAGGCAAGTTTCATCTTTCCATGAATTTTTATGAACTAGATAACCTATTAAACTTCTATAATATCAAACATGATCTAAATTAGCCATCATCATGACTTATCAATATCAAACATTTTCTCAACCAAACATGGCCATATCATAAAATTATTTACACAAAATAGGTATATTGCTATACATGCCATACTTAAGTAGTTGTACAAGCCATTTACCAAGATAAAAGTCCTTTGGATAGTGTGATCGAACTTTCGACCTGTCCCGATTCCTGAGCCGGCTTGTTCAAAACTACAGTGAATGAAAAGGAAGGAGTAAGCATAAATACTTAGTAAGTTCATATGTAAATAACAAGTAACATAACAATACAAATATACCAAACAACTTTAGCATGGTATCACCAAAACATATATCACATTTCTAAACATCATTCATCATCTTAACACCTTATCGCTGTTGTATCTATTTTCAACCCGAGGGTTAAGAACATACCTGTCCAAAGTGTCCATTTCACAACACTTACCAAAACGTCACTTGCATCTTAAGTGTTCTTCCATTTCACTAGAAATTTCACCCGTTGAACACATCAGAATACAACTCGGATACACGGATAATTTGCACATAAGTGCCTCATATGTAATCAAGAAATCATGTAACCCGCCCCTAAGTGAACTCGGACTCAACTCAACGAGCTCGGGCGTTCGCATCCATAAGTGAACTCGGACTCAACTCAACGAGTTCGGATGCCTAGTTACATCTCATGAACTCGGACTCAACTCAACGAGTTCGGACATTCGCATCCATAGGTGAACTCGGACTCAACTCAACGAGTTCGGATGCTCAACCATCCTAGTGACATGTCACTTGTATTCTAATCTATTCCTAAGGTTCAAATGGGCTTTTTCCCTCGATCTCATATTTGTCGTCTTCCATGGAATATCGAAACCGATACTTGGTAGCAATTCATATTTATCAAATAGTAAACATAATTTGCATATTACTCAACATTAACCACAAAGCATAATATTTCACGACTAAAAATTAGCGTATCATATAATTAATATCAATTACTTAAAAATAACAATTATGCTACATTATTTACACATGAACTTACCTTGGTACCAAAATATAAACATTTTGCAATTTAGTCCACAATCTTTTCTTTTCCTCGATCACGACTTGAATCTCGTTTTTCTTGATCTATAATACCAAATTAATCTTATTTAATACATACATTTATCAAAACAGCATTTAATACGAACTTTAAAAAATTACACTTTTGCCCCTAAAGTTTTGCATAATTACACGTTTGCCCCTAAGCTCGGGAATTAAACTTTATTCCTTATTCTTATGTTTTATAACATGCTGATCACTTTTCCCTTCTATGGCAACATCAAATTCTCTCTCTAACATATACTTGTGACTATTAGGTATTTTTGCCGATTAAGCCCTTTTACTCGTTTTCACTAAAAACTGAGTAGCACAAGTTGTCTAACATAATTTAAAACCTCATATTCTATCATAAAACACCAAAATACACAAATTTCACCTATGGGTCTTTTTCCAAATATAAGCCCTAGGTTGAATTATTGCTAACATAAGCTTAATCGAGCTACCGGGATTCCAAAAACGTAAAGAACATTAAAAACGGGGCTTGGAATCACTTACTATGGAGCTTGGAAGCTTGAAACAAACCCTAACTATGGAGAACCCTTGAAATTTCGGCCTAATGAAGAAGATGGACAAAAATTGGCTTTTAATTTTGTTTTTAATTTATTTTAATAACTAAATGACCAAAATACCCTTACTACTAAACTTTCCAAAAATTCCTTCCATGTCCTAATTTTGTCTATGAACTTAAAATTGGTCAAATTTCTATTTAAGACCTCCTCATTAATATTCCAAAACAATTTCATACTAAAAACTTCTAGAATGCAAGTTTTGCAACTTATTCGATTTAGTCCCTACTTTCAATTTAAGCACTTTAGGCATAGAATTTCATCACGAAATTTTCACACAATCATGCAATCATATCATAATCATCAAAATAATTATAAAATAATTATTTCTATCTCGGATTTGTGGTCACGAAACCACTATTCTGATTAAGCCCTAATTCAGGATATTACAGTTATGTGGGCTAGTTGGTGCATAGATATGATTGTGATTTTCAAGCATAAGCCTTATAGTTTAAAGCTTGCAGGTGAAGTAACTTGCTATTATAAGGTTGAAAATAATTAGAATATACGTAATTGTTGATCATGTGTTTGGTGCCATATTGAATGCTTGATTTCAAATGTTTGCATGTTATATTTGGCATAGATTGGCATGAAATAATGTTATATTGTTTTAGAAAGAGCATATAAATGTATAATTGTAAAATGATAGGTTGAATTCAAAAAGGAATTGAATTTTTTGTATTATGTTTACAGAGTAATAACACCACCTCATGGATGTCACAACACTAGTTGAAAGATTGAAATGGACTAGTATTAGGTTGTTCTTAATGTTTCGATACCGCCTTATAGATGTCACGGGTCATGACATTGAATTCGAAGGATGCGATGCCAAATTGTTCTAGTTTAGATGTAACACCCTTACCCAACCCGTTTGTCAAATCTGGACATGAAGTGTCATAATTGAATCATGTTCGTGTAAAATTTTAGAACTCACTATTTAAAATCAAATTGTGTTACCCATTTTTTAGAAAAAATAACTTAAAATAGAGGTAAATCTTTTAAATAAAAGTTCATTGTCCCAAATCTGGACTCTAAGAGATATAGATACAATATATTTTCCCCCATGGCGCAGTTTCTAAAGGTACCCCCTTCCTATGTTCATGACTCTACTCAAATGAATCTTCAATTTCTCTCGATATGGCTTGGTTTTTCCTCAAGTTCCTTGTTTCGCAGATCTTGTAACCATAGGTCAAAGCCTTTGTAAGTTCAAATGAACTTAATGAGTCTTTTCATTTCCCATAACATGCCCATTTTTTAGGGTTCAATTAAATAATAATGATAATGATAGTAATATAACAAACTCCCTGTATATTGGAAACAATTATTTCAAATTGTCGTAGTGGACCTTATCCTATTTTCGATCATATTCACAAAAGGATAGATCGTTGAGTGTGTTACTTTCGGCATTTTGATTGGAATCCAATCAACCTTGACAATTCCTTTTAATGTTTTTCCATCTTTGTAGGCTTTATCCTCTTAAAGGCTCTTGGTGGGTATTCCTAATCTATTTAATCCATGACAGACTCTTTCCTTACCTTAACCCCGCATGTCTTGCTCGCCTTTCTTCCGTTGGTAAGACTAACAAGGTTCCACGCCATTCTAGGGAACTAAATCTTACTTAATTTGAATAGTGTCTAGATTACTTTTTTGCAATTCGCCTAAATCGCATTACCTTTAAATGTAGCATAGACTTATGTTATGGACCACTATGACCTACGATACTCAATCACTGTCGCTAAATGACCATTTTGGATCCCGAGTCCTTTTTCTTATTATATTCCCTCCTAACTAGCCTTGTTGGCTGACATTACCTTATTGATTTCCCCTTATGAGGAATAGTCTCGACAGAAATACCTGTCACTTGTATCTTCCATAGCGTCTCCTCCTATCGATGGGTTCTAACTAACCCCTTTTCACCTTGTAAACTAAATGATGTACTTTTTGTTCAATCTCTCGCTTATAAGGTTTCATTGAGCACCTTCTAGCAGTTCTTAATAGTGAATCCTTGTCCATTATCATCGATTAAACCACCTTTTGTTCGCCTATATACTAGGCACCACCAGTGCATCAACTTCCATGTCTACTTCTTGCAAGGTTACCAACCATATGCCGAACCGACTTTCATAACTACTATTCTAGCTATATTTCCCTACTCTTTTTTACATTTCCCATTCTTTGGCAGATTCTTGACCCGCTGGCTAACTATTGTGCCCCATACTTCCATCCATTTTTCCTTATTTACACAATTTCTCACGATTACCATCCTAGTTGACCACCAGTGTTTATTGTTCTTGCGAACTACCTTGTATCTATAGTTTCGGTGGTTGGTTATACATTACTATAGTCGAGCTATGGTTTTACTACTCACAATTCTTGCGCTTATTGTCTCGGTGAACTATCCCATGTTTAACGTCTCGTCAAACTATGAAATAAGGTCATAGCGTCTTTTAGCTATGTCATCTTAGTCCTATTTACCATGATGCCATAACGTCTTTTAGCCATGGTCTTACTCATTTATATCATGATGCCATAGCATCTTTTAGCTATGGTCTTACTTATCCTTATCATGATGCCATAACGTTTTTCAATTATGATCTTACTCATTTTTAGGCATATGGCCTCCAATCGATCTTAAGGCCTAACTATGATCTTTACTATTCCCATTTCATTCCAACAATTCCTCCATTCATAGCCCTATACCTTAATGCTCAAACACCGTGATGTCTCCTCCGCAAGGCTCGAAACTTCGCTCATCACATGTACACACAGCAACACCATATGGTGGTATCTAACAGAATCACCACTTTCTCATTTTCCCTTCCTAACTTTGCCTAAACCTAACAATGTTTCCCTTACCTGCGTTACATGCATTTCATGGATGCAATACCATGGAATCATAGCTAATTTATGCACACTAGACTAAAACGGTAGATACTCATAAACTCATACAACCATACAATATACTTAGCATTTTAGGTATGAAGTGCAGAAACTCACCTAATGCTTATTTGTCTTGTTTGCTTAGTTTTTCCAATCTCTAGAGCTTCCACTCTCTTAGAAGCTAAGCATAATAACCAATTCATGGGTTAAACTCAATAATCCCAGTTTTAAACTTCGTTTTCTAAAAGCATGCAAAATCTTTAAAATGGTTCCTGGAAACATTTAACTTTGCTTTTCTAAGTCTTACATACATCGAAAGGCTCAAAACCTTACTAGTCTACTGGTTTCTCTATTTTGCTAACTTAAACCTCCTAATCATTGCTCAATACAGAGCCTTCCAATACCATTGCTTCCTTGAAGCAACCGTGGAAGATGAAGAAGAGAAGAAAATTAATTAGATTTGATGAATCCTCTCCTAGAAGTCACCTCTCGGCTATTTATAGCCCTCTTCTCAATATCTTCAATCGTTTAAGGGTCATCCATTTAAAATCATTATGTCTCTTAACCGACTGGTTCTAATCCAACCGAACCATACTTAGTTCTCAAATTTGTTCAATTTCAATTACTATATTTTCCTAATTTTTAAGTAGAAATCGCCAGTTTAGGGTTTCTTTCAGTTTAACTCCTAATTTGTTCCAAATTTTTGGGTTTGAAGAGAAACCATGTGTGATATTGGAAACTTTACATTTGATTCCCTAAGTTGTGATATTTGCCTGCTTTTTGGGAGGTCACGACATCTCAACTTTGGTGTCACGACGCCAGCCCGAAACATTTTAAAATTTTGCATTTTAGCCTTTCAATGTTCTTGAGCTATCAAAAGAGCTTTCGTGAGCTCATATAAACCTCGATTTGAATTATATGTTATGATATGATGATCATGTTAGTGATTATAAATTGTTAAATTGATTAAAATTATGTTTCATTTAAATGTAGTTGCTTTGGCAACAAATGTAGCATCTTGTAGCTCAGACCTGACGCTTGAGTCGGGCAAATAGCGTTGGGCAAATAGCGTTATATTTAGGTAAAGACCCAAATAAGGCTAGAAAATTTGCATAACTTTAAGATTTAATTCTTCCATCTATTTTTATACTCTTTGAATTTTTGAAATGTAATTTCTCTACCTTTAATTTTAGAAATTTAGTTTCTCAACTTATTTAATTTAAAAACTAAAATCCAATTGCTAATATTCAAAAAATTGTTTTAAAAATTGAAGTGGATTGATAACATATATTCAAATTTAACAAAAATAAATTAACAATAGTATCATTGATTTTTTATTTTTAAATTAGATAAATAACAAGATTAAATTTCAAAAGTTATAAAAAGATAGACATAATAAAAACCTACCTTTAAACATCTATAAATGAATCATAAGAAGTATGTTTGATATCGTTTTTAAGAATAGCACAATGATTTAATCATTATTTTGGTAACCAGGTCGCATAATTTATTATCTTTAATCTATACTTTACAATATATTATCTTAAATATATCTATCTATAATTTATAATCTATAATATAATATAATAAAGTATTTTGTAGATGTTAGTATCATGAGTAAAATTTTCATCAATTCGATTAAAAATATAATTTAAAATTCAATTTTAAGAAATTAATAAGTCTTATTATAATGATATTTTTTCATTTATTTGTTTTTATATAAAATGTTTAGATTAAACAACTAAAAACACTACTTAAAAAAATTAAACATTTAAGAATGAAATTCAAAATTGATAAAAGAAAATTGTACATAAATACTTTATCATTTTATCTATAAATCTATTGTTGAATAAAATTTTATAAATATAATTTTAATATAAATTTGTTTTCATTGTAGATGTCACATAGTTTAATGGATTGTTATGTCAAATACTATCATAATTTACATTTTTGTTTAGAAACACAAATGTTGAAATATGTCATAAGCTCTGGTATTGTTCATAAATTTAGAATTTAGTCTTTATATTTTTATTTCTAGTAATTTTGTCTCTCTACATTTTAGATTTTAAATTTTGAGTTTAACTATTAATTTTATTAAATTCAAGTTTATTACAATTTTTTTTTCTATATTTTTATCAAGTGAATTATTTTATTTCAAAAAATCACACCAATAAAGTTAATAAAAAATTTAGCAGTAACTTAAATTTTAAAATTTAAAAAATTAATTAATTAAATTTTTAAAAGTAAAAATATATAGACTAAATTTTAAATTTATAAAGAATATATATAGAGATAATTGCATATTTTAACCAAATGTAAGAGAGAGAATTAATTTGTTATCCTTTTTATAATTCCATTTTTAGTTTTCATGTCGGTTGAAAAAATAGAAGAGCTAAGTTTTTTATTTCCAAAAAAAGAAGGAACGTCAAAATTAGCTAAGCAAGTAACATCAATTGACGCAATCAACACATTAGTACCTGGGGATGATGTCGAATTGCTAGCTTCTATCTATAATAATCTGGAGCAACTCGGCATTCAGAGTGATTATTATAGCCTACTCCTCGAAACTGTCAATACATTGCAGCCAAACTCTCTTGTCATTGCCCACTAAAAGGTAAAAACAAAAGTGGTTGAGAGAAGGCATCTAAATTCTAAAGGCTCATTAGTCATTCCTCACTAGAGGTGTATATAGGTCGGATTGGGTTGGATTTAGGTTGAATTTAATAAAAAAAATTTAGGTACGACTTAAAAGGTAGGTTTAAAATTTTACCTAAATTCAGCTCGGATAAAAATATTAAAACCCAAGCTGATTTGCCTATATTAATTTTTTATATTATTTTTTTCAAAATACAATACATAAAAAATACTAAAAAATTAAAATAAATGTTTCCCAACAAATTAAAAATAAATTAAAAAAATATGTATACTTAAATAACATTAAGATAAATGTAACTTAACAAGCAAATGTGAAAAATAGTAACAAAACTAACAATAAAATAAGAGTTATACAATATCCAAATAATAACAACAAAATAATAGTAACATAATTGTGAAATAATAGCAAAATAGTGAAAAAAAAACAAGAAAATAACAAAAACAATTAAAAAAACAACAACAGGTCTTTTTTTGTTTTCATATTCGGGCTGAGCTCGAGCTAAGAAAGCCTTACTCGAGGCACGACCCATTTTCTAAACAAGCATTATTTTTTTGTCAAACTCATTTTTCGGGCCTATATTTTTACCTAAACTCTTTCACTTTTCGGATGGACCTATAGACAGGTCTATTCCCCACCTTTCACATCAACATTGATAGTTAGAGATTTTTATATTTTTATATTTGAATTTTACCGATCATAAATATTATGCATGGATTCTTAATTTAGACTTTACGTTGATTTAAGTTTTGTGGATAATTTTAAATATATTTTTTATATATTATATTCATCGGTTCTAATTGAAGTTATACGAATGTATTAATTGTAACTTCAAAAAAATGTTCATATATAAATAATATTTAACCAATCAACCCAAAGTGAAAAAAAAAAGAGAAGAAAAGGTTAATATGAGTCGAAAGGATAACATGACTTATAGATGATCTAATTTTAGATTGAGGATAGAAAAGATTAAGATAATAGATGACAGGATTAAAATTTAAGATTGTTTAGCCTTTTAGAAGTGAAGTTGGTCCAAAGAGGAGGAAGTTGGGCACGATGACAAGGTTTGGATTGTCAAGGGCTTTATAACAAGAAAATGAGTTACGGGAGAGTCGAAATTTGTGCTTTGGAATGTTACCTGCATTTAAGTTAATAAAGATGTAACCTCTCCAACCCAGCTTAGATTAGTTACCAGAGTGACTCAGAAAACTTTCGGACTTTTGAAAATGGTAAATTTAAAATGTTTGTTTATCTTAGAAGAAAATTTAGTCTAATTTTTAGTAAAACTCAAAAGTTGTAAGATCTAGTTAATTTAAAACTTTTCTTGTAGAAAGGTAATTATCGTTGAAAACTTAGTTAATTTTTGATTTATTTGCTAATCAAGTTATAATTGAGCAGCAGAAAGTGATATTTCTTAGTTTTTAATAAAAACCATGTTTCATGCATAGAAAATCTAATTTCGTATATCATCAACATAAAGTCAATTTAAATGTCATGCTAGCTAAAAGAAAATAAAACCTAAATCCCATGCCACAATTCAAAATAAATAATACAATCTTTGAATGGGAAAAATATTGAATAATAATGGTAATTAAAAGAATATTTAAAAAAACAAAACTAAGTTGAGACCCTCCGGATGTCGCGCCCACGTCCTAACCTGGTGGGTTATCTGAAAGGATGAAATATAAAAGTGAGTGAGCTATGAAGCCCAGTGTGAGTTCCATCACAAGATAATCAGTGCAACCGATTAGCATATAAATCAAATCACATAGCTTAAATCACAATTAGAAAATTCAATATATCATATCATATATAAACAAATACACATATACCATATCATATCATATCGAAAATTTCAGAATTTTAAGCATATGATTTATGAATACAAACGGATTCGATTTAACATATAAGATCTTAGCCCACCACTACACACCATAAGAGTTTCCCGGAACTCGTCTATCCCTACACACCGAGTTTTGGATGAACCACCAAAAGTTGCAAGTTAGTACACTGCTAAATGGTTGTAAATACACAACATAATTGCAGATAAAAGTTGCCAGATAATGGGTATGCGAACCACCAATGTTACAGGTTAATACGCTGTCAAATGGTTGTGAATACACAACATATTTGCAGATAAAAGCTGCCAGATAATATGTGAATGAACCACAGGATTTGCAAATTTATAGAATGTTAAAACTTTCTCCTTTTCAAAACGTCCCATCCCATGCAACAAATTAAAGCATGCTTAAAACCGATCATATCAAAAACAAATATCATGACTATAAATAATTAGATATGGCAGTAATACTTATACTTTCAACTAATCAGTACAATAGCAAAACATATGCTTTTCAAGATTCAATTTAGTGGGGTCATCAAGCATGTTATACAAAAATCACAAGTACAAATACAATAAATATAATTATTCATAGTTCATGCAAATATATATATGTGTGTGTATATGATATTTAATTCAATCAATTAAATCATGGATACAAGCATTATTCATATTATCACAGACTTTATTGCATAAATTAAATCCTATAAATAGTTCGGGAATCAATTAAGGATTAATATGAATAAATCATAAAATTTTGGGTGAAAATCGTAAATTTTGAGTGACAGAGGACACATGGACGAGTGACCGAATAGTGTGGGAAGCCCTGGGCCATGTAGAGTGGCTACACAACTGTGTGAGATATTGTGGCCTTGTGGTGTTCGAAAATTCAACCTACAGAAGAGGCAGGGCCTTGTGGTAGGCCGTGTGAAGAGGTTCAAGCCATGTGAGAAACGAAATTCCTAAGTTTTAAGGGGAACATGGTCGTGTAATGGGGTCGTATGATCCACATGGGTGACCACACGCCCGTGTGGATAGCCATGTGGTCTAACCTGGGCTCGGGTTTGCCTTAACTTTCTTGTAAAAGAATCCACACTTGACTTCCAAGGTTTCGAACGACAATCTTCACGTCTAAGTCTAATCCCGGATACCTACAACGAGTCTTTCAATCGAAAAATACGCAAGGGTTAACAACAATCTTCAAGGAAAAATCAAAATTTTGGGAAAATTTGGCAAGATTTGTAAAAAGATCATTTAATCGATTTTGAAATTAACGAGAACAAAAACCTACAGGTATTTTGAGATCTAAATGTCGGAATTGAAATATTCTTATTGATTATTGACAACGTTTAAGGCGGGATTTGGTGGCGTTACACTAAATCGATTAGAAGATTAGTTGAACGGGGTTCAATTTCAAACTCGAGATAAAAATAAAATTTCTAGCAATGTAAAGAAAATAATTGAAAAAGGGGAAGATGAAAAAGAATAGGAGAAGAAATAGGGAAAAAGAAAGTGAAATCCTTGTTCAATTGGAAAAAGGAAGCTAGAGTTCTATTTTGATTTGGAAAAAAGATTAAACAGTTAGGGTTTTCAAATTTTGAAAGGTTGATTGCACAAATTACCTTTCTTGTTGTCCAAAAAAGAAATGGGAAGGGAGAGTGGCATGGCTTAAACTAGGGGTGCAAAGGATAAAGAGAGCGTGTAACCATTGGGCTGCTGACCATACTTAGCATATTTCTACCACATTTAATAAATATACTAACTTGATTTTGGTCCATAATTGCTGGAAAAAAAAATAAGAAGAGTGGGGCTTAAACCTAGAATTTCTTAAGAATTTTTTTAATTACATAATCATCAAGACTAAACCATTTCTTGGTGATTTAATAGATTTTTAACCCTATATATTTTAGAAGGTTACAAAAGAACTTAAGAAAAATGGAGGAATGAGGGTATTTAAATAGAAAAACTGTAAATGAAAAAGATGATAGTGAAGATAATATGTCTATTTCATAGATAGGATTAATTTATCGTTGGGGTTGGAAAGTGCAATAGAAAAATTATTGAAAAGTTTGACAATATTTATCATTGTGGTAAAAAAATGCTATTAAGGAGATAAAATGTCTATTTTTATAATATTTTAGTAAAAAAGCCCAAATATGAAGTATCTTTATTTTCACACATTATATCAAATTAGTATTTTGGTATTAACAAATATTCAACTTAGATAATAATACAAACATAATAAAAATAATTTGTAATAAATGATTGCTAAACATTTTTAAATTATTTGTAAATTTTAAATATTGATATTTGATAGTTAATATAAATGAAGAGTGCGGAACTGACTTTTGAACGCCACAACTTTTTAATTGTTTATCATTACTTTTTGGATCCATCAAGTTTAAATGGCTGATTTAGGCGAAATTCTATAGTGTGCTAAAAAAAATCATCTTCAAAAAAATTTAAAAAGAAAACCCTTCAAAATCTTGGTTAAACTATGTTATTAATCTTTATATTTTGTGTTTATATTTTTTAAAATTTTAAAATTTTACTTCTCCCCAAATAATAAGTGTGTTATTTATAAAATTTAATATGTCAAATATATTATCATATATTCAATGTCATGTCAATTTATTATTTCATGTTACTCTATAAAACTTTAATTAATGGATTAGTGGATTATCAGTTACGTGAAGACTGAAATTTCAATATATATATATATATATATATAAGAACTTATAATGATTCGATTGAATAATATGGACTAAATCTCTAATTAGTACACGACTAGTAATTAAATTTTAATAAATAAATTTAATAATTATAGTTTAGTTCAGAACAAAAATTTCAAAATTTTAAAAAAGTAAAGAAACTAAAATCAATCAAGTTAAAATACAATAACTAAATCCATAATTTTTATAAAATACATAGTGTAATAGGATAATTTAACCAAAATTATCTAGAATAGATATTGATGCGATTTGACCAAAAATTCATTTACATGCGCTATCACTATTCACATTTGGACCCTACCATTTGTTTTGTGTAAGCTTCTATGTATATTTTATATCTGCCCACGTGGGTGATTGAATTTTTATTTGCTTAAAAGCAAAGGTGGTTTGGACAACTTCATTTAAATTTCAATGACACTTTGAATTTCTTCTTGGCCTGAATTTCCTACAGATCCAAAAGTCCTCCAGTGTTGACAAATCTCTCCTGGATCTTTTCTTTTACACTAAAACTACATATAAAAATAAGCCACCATCTTTTTGTACAAGTAAAGATTAATCTCAGGAAAATGTCCTTGCTTACCTCATTAGTGGATCACCCAAATAACAGCTGCGATTTATTTTCTTAATCATTTTTTCAAGGATTCTATACATTCATAACTTTCACTGTCGTTTTATTAATCATATAAATTTGATGGGGCTTGCTTGACTGGAAAATTCTATATTCAGATTAATCCAATTACAACAAAATCATCGACAGGGACGGAGCTTAATAGAGAAACCTTCAAATGGTAAAATTTTAATTTAAGTTATTTATAATTTATAAAATTTTAAATTAATAATAATAAAATTATATTTTACCCCTTTAAATAAAAAATTTAATTTAACCCTAAAAAAATTAATTTAACTGTTTAAAAATTATTAAAATAATAAAATATTTATAAAAATATATAATTTAATTTTAGACAAAAAATATTTTTTGGTTCTACCACTATATATCAAGCCAAGTAAAAGACTTGATGAAATTTTCCTAAATGACATTTAGTCTCAATTATGGCACATTAAAGAAAATGCTACTGATTTGTTCTCATCACGGGGTTTAATTAAGTGGGTAAATTTGAAAGATTTTAAGTTTAGATTTTAAAATTTTTAATTTTGGGTAGATTTTGAATTTAGTGTTGGGTTAAATTTTAGATTTAAATTGTTTTAAATTCGATCATTTTGAGTTTGAGGCTTGAATTTTTTTGGGTCGAATCGTTTCAAGTTCAGGTCTTAAGTTTTAGTTATTTTAGGTATATCACATGTCCTTTCAAATTTGATTCTTTTTGAGTTTGAATTATTTCAGGTTCTTGTTAATCTTAAGTTTTAATCAAATTGAGTTTGGATCATTGATATTTTATGACCAAATGGGGTTTAAGTCAAATTTGAGTTGATCAAGATGGAGTTTTTAAGTACAAGTAATTTTGTTTGAGTTTGATTATTTTAAATACTAATCAGTTCAAATTTAATTTTTTATTAATTTTAAATTTGAGGCAACTCTAATTCTAGTTGTTGACATTTTATGATCTAGTTTGAGTTGTTAAAAACTTATGATCAAATGGAGTTGATTTCAATTCAAATTGATGGAGTAATTGGAGTAGGGATTTAAATCCAGAGGCTAAGAATCAAAAGAATATTAAAACCGTGTTGCAAGATTGATACTGCTGGGAAGGAGATGGTGGGGGCCGTGGGGCAGGGGCAGGGGCGGTCGTCCCTTTCTGATATGACAAATTGATGGAAGAGAGGAGGACCCCAACTCAAAGACCCCTCCCCTTTATCACGGCAGAATCTCCCATTGTTTCAACGTACAAGGAACGTGTAAAGAAACATTGTCTAACCCTAAATCCCATCCCATACTTTCTGTCTCATAAAAATAAAACTCCATGGCTTTGGATTCATTTATTAGGTCCATATGTACACATGTTTTCCTTGGCTTAAGACACAGAAGCTTTTCTTTCCCCATTAAAATGCTCACCCTAAGGCTGAATACTAATAAATGACTACCGTCACGAAATTAAGGGACTAAGTACCCACACATGTTTGGGAGGACCATCATTTTCCTTACCAAAGTTTTCACCATCCATTACTTAATTTCTGGGATGCGGTTAGATTTAAAATTTTAACAACCCAACAAACTTAAGTTCATTGGTTAATCAATTTGATAGAATTGAAGTTGAGAGATGGAATCACCCGATTTAAACCATTGTCAAACAGATGTTTAGTAAAATCTTTAATCATCGCTTTATATAAGTCAAAAGTTAAAAATATTTATATTTATTATATATTATATATTTGAATTTAGGAAATATTACGAGTTATATTAGAATTTTGGTTAGATTTGGGTTTTAAAACTATATAGTTGATATAAAAGTTGATTATCAGTAATTTAAGTTTTATCATACTTTTTTTATGAGTCATGTATGTATATTATCCTTAGTGCATTTGGTTTATTATGTATGATTTATATTTTTAAGTTTCACAAGTAGATTGAGGTATGACAAGTGTCATATTTATTTATATATTTAATTTTTTTTTTAAATTCCTATACTCTAAGATACTTGTTATACTTTAAATCATTTATAAAGTCTAAAAAATTTAACATAAAATATATGAGGCAATGTTCCTAAAAATATGAAAAATAAATTAACAATATGTTTGGTTCAATTGAATGGCTAAGCCATTCCAAGCATTTTTAGTACTCCACTTGATTGAATGTTCATTTCGCAAAATAATCTAATCTAGTATTAAATAACAAAGTCATGTAAAACATTCGAGACACCCATATTTGAATACCTATTTTGCGATTACTTATAAGTTTTTACTTAATTTACTCTAAAGCCCAAAAATTAAAGAAAAAAAATCAATCAAAATATCCTAATTGAGGATTCAATGTAATAACACATAAAAATATATATAAAAAAATACAAGATTATCTCTTTTCCCCTAAAGTGAAGAGGGAGAGGATGATCGGCGATAAATGAAAGTTGTTTCGGGGCATTTTTTTATTTTTTGATTTTTGCACATGGATGAGATTGAGAGAGAGGAATGAATGGTTGAGACTCAATAAGAATTATCTATAATTCTACCCTAATTTTTAATTAAGAGGATAAATGTTTTAAATGTGTTCGAATTCATGTCTTTTTATATTAATAATAATATTCATGTCAATTGAGTTAATATTTAGTCAACATCATTGATAATATTTAAATGTTAATTTTTAAATATTTTAAAGAATATTTTTTTAATATTCTTAATAAATAATTTTTTTAAGATTAATTTATTAATAATATTTTTATAAAAAATTGTAATCTTTTAATTTTTTTCTATATATTATTAAATATAATTAATTTAAATTTGAATAAAATTATAATAATATAAAAAAATATTTTTAATTAAAGGATAATAATGTCATTTTATACATTTTTCATCTATTCGACAACATTATACTATCCAACCAAACAATGCAATACTATTATTTATCTATTCTATTCAGTGAACCAAACTGTATAATGCTTATTTACATGTCTATTATATTCCTACTGAATAGTTATTCAATTCTTATTTTATTTCATTCCTGTGAACCAAATGTGTCATCATTTTTAGTTGAAATAGTAAAAATGAGGCTTCGAAAATTAGTGTCTTATGTTCAAGTTCATGTGCGGTATTTTTTATATTTATCAAGTTTAAATAGATTTTATATAAAAATAAATAAAGAAAAAACACTCTTATAATAATATTTATTATTTTGTAAAAAAAAAGAGTTTTTAGTCACTTTCTAACTGAATTGGCATCTATTGATTTGTGACATCAATTCAATAACTTAAATATAATACAAAATGATTCAAGATCTAACCCTTAAAAGTAGGCACCAGGCCCTTTAAAATTAGAAACTTTTATTTTAGACCTCCTAAATTTATAAAATTATAAATTAATATATGGCAAAATTACAGTTTAACCTTCTAAAAATGATAAAATTTTGATTATCTTTCTAAAAACTATAAAGATATAAACCAATACAATGATAAAAGTGCATTTTAAATACTATAAGAATATATAAATTAATCTCGCTTATCTAGAAAAAAAATTTAGGTTCGCCTCTAGTTAGACGCTATTTGACATTATTTATTAGGGGCAAAAAAAGTGCTTTTTCAATCCCAAAAGCAATAACAAACATTTGGCTTTTTAGGGTTGAAAGTATAGGAAAAAAGTGCTTTTCCACCCAAACCCCAAAACTAAAGTGTTGGTGTTGGTGTTGGTGTTGGTGTTTTTGATTTTTTATTTTTGTATGCTGAAACTCAAATTATTAAAATATCTTTAATTATAATAACTATTTAAAATTTAGTTTAACTTATTATTATGTATTATTATATTAAATTATTTAAAAATATCATTCTATTAAATAATTTAAATATAAATTCATTTTTAAAATTTTAAAATTTTTCATGTATCATTACATTTACAAATAATTTATTAATTATTTAAAAAATATTTAAAATACATATTTCATGTAAAATTATATTAAATTATTTAAATATTATCTAAATTAATTTATTGTTAATTTCTAAGTCTAAATTTATATTACAATTTTTATAATAATACCAAACACTTACAATTAACAAAAATACATTTTTTCATAACATTTCCCAAACTTTATAAAAGCAATTAGCAATAGAAATGTTAAACTTATCCTATTGTAAGCTTGTAAATTTTAACTTGAAAAATAATAAAATATTTTATGCATAATTACTAAAAAAATAAAAACTAATTTAGAAAACGCATTAGAATATTTTAAATTTCTGTCCCTGCACCTAACATATTACTTTTCATGCAATGGATCAAAATGATTGCATAAAAACTAAACCGGGCTTCCAAAAGAATTAGACCAATCCCTGTTGCGGCCCATTTAGGTCCAACCATTTCATTTATTGGCTTCCCTTCAAAGTCAAAGAGAGCTTTTAAATAGTTCTAATTTCGAAATTTCTCCCACTACTTTACAAGAATTGAGAAATTAGTCCACCTATTTCTATTTGTAATAATTTGGTTTCTGTACTTTAGAAAACTAAAAGGTTAGTATTGTTAAATCTCAAACTTAAAAATCAACCTTTCAACTATTTATATACGAAAGAAAATAGTGAAATTCAATAGTTGAGTAATTTATATGCAAAAATGACCAAAAATTACTATTTCAATAATTATATTAACTCCATAGTTTTAATAAAGTATGAAGTATGGGAGTAACTTGGCCGAGTCAAAACCGAAATTCAGGACTTGATATTTGGCTCAAGCTCAATTAAACATTAAATTTTAAGTTTGGGCTCAACTTAAGACATTATTGATCTACTTGAGCTCAAGTTCAATTAAGTTCCTTTTATCAATTTTCATATTCAAGCACGATTAAACTCACCTATACTTAAACTCTTTCTATATGATAAGGACAATTACATAATTTCATAATATAAAAATATATTACAATGAAAAGCTTGGTTAGATTTGTAAGTCGTTTGGATTGAGTATCATGATTCTCAAATCTATTTGAATAATAGCTTGAGTTGCTCGGGCTCGACTTGGTTATTATCAAATTGAATTTGAGGTTTTTTTTTTATTTACTTTTCATATGAGTATAACATTATGATTACTAGTTTTTATTTTTTGATACAATGCCTAGAACTATCTATAGTCCCTCTTCAACCCTAAATAAGAAGATAATGTGCTTCAGCACGCACGAACCCACATTCTCTTGCGTTGACAATAATGCCGATGCCAACTGAGCTAAGATTAATTAACTAAAGTTGAGTTATTTTTAGTTGAAATTGAATGGCTTTTGAGTACTAATATCTCATTTGCACAGCTTGTATGAAGACTAAATTGTGAAAAATTAAAATAAATGATTAATTTTGTTAAAATTCATAAATCAAAGGGATGAAATTTAAAATTAGACCTATAGAAAACTTTTTGGACGTTACGGTGGGGTTGAACATGAAGCTTGACGGAGGGATTGGAGAAACAGCACAAGGCCGCGTTTCAATAACCAATCAAAAGAAAGTCATGAAGTCATCAATCCAATAAAATAAAGACACGTGGGTAACCCACGTAACTTGGCGCTCCCTTCTTATTTTATGTTTTTCATTTTTGCTTTTTTTCACAAAAGATCTCTTTTTCCCTCTTTCGTGATCTTCGATCTCCGTTCTTTTTCCCTTTTGGGTTTACCATATAATCTTCGCAATTGAATCAAAGTGAGAAAACAGTTATCGAGCGGCGTCGTAATGGAGGCACACGGCGCCGGACTCCGGCGAGTTTTGGTGTTGGCATTTTGCGTTGCCGGGATTTGGTCTGCCTATATTTACCAAGGCTTTCTTCAGGAAACTCTGTATGTATTATTTTTGTTTTTATTTTATTTTGTTATGTTTGATTTCTTCTGAACCTTTTTCGATTAGTTATTGCTTTGCTTGATCTGTTGTTGGAAATCCTTTTTGAATGTATTTTTTTTTTAATTTGCAACGAATTATTCGTAATCTTAGTTAATTCAGAGGTAGGTTTAGATGCGAAGAATAAAAATTTTGGATCTAGGTTAACATGTTACGGTTCGTTATTGATATGACTGTTATTTCTTTGAATTTGAATAAATTGTCGTGATTCTTCCATTTCTTCTTTTTACTTGGAACTTCTTTTTGTAGATAGCAACTGTTCATTTAAATAGTATCGTGTGTGTGTGTATTAATTTTTACTGATTTTGCGCTGGCATTTTCAAAATTTCACGTTGATAAATTGTTTTGCATTGATAAATTTCAAATTGCTAAAATGGATAGATGGGTGACCCGTCTTGGGAGAAAGATGTAGCTTTTCAACGAGTAAATTGTAGTCGTTTATGGTTTTCTAATTACATTTTCTTTTTATACTTTGTTGAGTTTAGGTCCACCAAGCGATTTGGTTCCGACGGGAAGAGGTTTGAGCATCTTGCATTTCTTAACTTGGCGCAAAATGTGGTCTGCTTAGTTTGGTCTTACATAAGTAAGCTTCTCCATTTGCACTATCATAATGTTTTTATAAATTTGGCTATATATGTACCATTGACTGGTGAGAATTATGGAAAATAATAATATGTTTGTTTTTGTGTCTTTCATCCAGTGATAAAGCTTTGGTCCAGTAGAAGCAATGGTGGTGCTCCCTTGTGGACTTATTGGAGTGCTGGAATCACAAATACAATTGGTCCGGCCATGGGTATAGAAGCATTGAAGTACATCAGCTACCCGGCTCAGGCATGTCTTTGATTCTCCATACTTTTATATGTCTTCTCTTTTTGCCTCATCTGTTTAAGTTCCCTCTAGTTATTGCCCATTAAGGTATTACCTGAATTGACAGATTGTTTAAATTCCTAGTTTGGCTGCTTTTGTAGGTGAACATGTGTAGTTGGAGTCTTTGGTATTAAGTTTAACGCTTAATGTTGCTTGTCTCTCTTGCAGGTGTTGGCCAAGTCCTCAAAAATGATTCCTGGTAAGATATAACTTATTTTTTGCAATTCCTTTTTCTCACGTGTTTTCATTGATCGGTACATTTCTGGTATAATGTAAACTCCTTTTCTCATCTTGTTTCAGTAATTAGCTAATAATGTATTATATGTTTATGCAGTCATGCTGATGGGCACTCTAGTTTATGGTATTCGATACACTTTCCCCGAGTATGTCTGTACTTTCCTTGTGGCTGGAGGAGTATCTGCTTTTGCACTTATGAAGGTGGGAAAATGTTAAAAGTTATGACTGTAAAAAACATTGCTACTTTTATTTTGTGATTTATAATTGCTATCTTGCTTATTTTCTAGGCATATTGGAGGAGTAAATATCATTAAGCTTCCCCTATGAAACTCCTGTTCTGAGTCATATATTGCTCTTGTGTCTGCTTTGATCTTTATTCCAGACTAGCTCTAAAACAATTAGCAAGTTGGCACACCCCAATGCACCCCTTGGATATGGGCTCTGTTTTTTGAACCTTGCATTTGATGGCTTTACAAACGCTACGCAGGATTCAATAACTGCAAGGTATGTTTGTGGAAACATTTTCATACTTTTTATCTTTGGTGCCGTGTTCTTCTCTTAAAGCATTTATTATTATGATCATCATCATCATCTTAACATGGACATTGCTTTTTGGACAATAATCCTAGTATTTTGAAAATAATTGTAATAGAGGGATTGAGTTTTGAAGCAACTGGCTGACTTCAATATATACTCTGCTTTGTAAATCTTCAAGAATGAATTTTTGGCAATCAAGATTCATGAGAACTAAACAGATCAGCTTGCTGACACAACAAACCTCGGTTCCTCCATTTCTTGCTGTGGCCCCTAAAAATCCTGCAATTATTGATATCTTGCCAGCCTTTTTTTTATTCTAATTAGAACTGATTTTCTCTTGTTAATTCAAGTTTATATCGCTCAAATCTTTTTGGTTTCCTTTGCCTAGGTATCCAAAGACAAGTGCTTGGGAAATCATGTTGGGAATGAATCTATGGGGCACCATATACAACATGATTTACATGTTTGGCTGGCCGCATGGTAGTGGTTTCGAGGCAGTCCAGTTTTGCAAGCAGCATCCAGAAGCTGCTTGGGATATTCTCCTCTATTGCCTCTGCGGTGCTGTTGGCCAAAATTTCATCTTTCTTACCATAAGTCGATTTGGCTCCTTGGCAAACACAACCGTTACCACCACACGCAAATTTGTCAGTATCGTGGTGTCTTCTCTGCTGAGTGGCAATCCACTGTCCCCAAAGCAATGGGGTTGTGTACTAATGGTCTTCTCTGGGTTGTCATACCAAATCTACCTCAAATGGAGGAAGCTGCAGAGGCTGCCGAAAAAGAAAAAGACCTAAAGGATGCCCTCTTTTGACAGTTTTGAACTTTACGAACTCTCATCTTTTCCCTATTGTATTTTTTAACCGTCCCTACGGTATACTATCATTGCAGCCCTAAGGTTCAATGGTATCCCAATTTTAAGACAAATACTTAGAAATTGGTAGATGTAATTGAAAAGATCTTCATCTGTATTTGTCAACTTATCATATCAAGGTTTATGAAAGAAGGCTTTAGTTGCATCGAAAGAAGATGCATTTCTCGTCTACTTTTTCCCCTACCCACAAATAGAAAATGTATCTTAATATTGGAAGTCTAATCTTACATTTATTGGGTGTTAAGGCATTATATGAACTAATTGAGCAAACTTTCGATAGTCTCTCTTTTCATTGATGCCATTAGCAAGCCCATCTCTTTATGATAAAGTAGGGCAGGTGAGTTAATCGTTACATATCACAGCCAAAACAGCACCTAAAAAGTTTATGGCCAATAGGTTCACTTTATTTTGTATGAGGTTCCCTCCCCTTTCATTTAATTTTACCCTCTGCTTTTTATACTTTAGCTTTGATCATGATTACGCTTGTCCACCACTATATCTGCTATCCCCTTCACCCTGGTCTTCCTTAACTACAGAGTTCCAACACTTCTCTGTAAACACTAACTCATCCAAGAGCTGACGGTTTCGTGTAGGAAGGAGACATGGGAAAGAAAGGGGTTGTTTCAACACTTCCTCTGTAAGTTTGCTTTAAGTTCTTATTTTCTTATGTTCCTTCAATGTTTGAAGTTCCCGATTTCATTGCTAGCTGCTGCTTTGAGCTGCAACAAGCTGTCAGCCCCTTCTTATTGGGGAAATTGCAAGTAAAGAGCTTAATTCACACCAAAGTCAAAACACATTCACTCAAATCATATGAGTTTCATTACATTAGAAAATCAGGATAGAAAACCACAAAAATAACTTATTCTATACCGCCTGCACACCCGACAACATTATAGAAGGTTAATCCTCCTTTACTATTTCTCTTTTTTTTTCTTCCTCTCTATCTTTTATCATATTTAGGCAAGTTGCCTATGTATAATTACACTCTAATGACCTTATGAAGTAGGTTCTGTACTAGAATACAAATCAAGGACAAAAAACTTGATTAAAAGGATGGAAGAGACACCCGAAACCGCTCGGATGAGATGACAAACAGAAGAATGGCACACACTAACAAGCACACACTGGCTTTAATGTGAGTACTAAGGTAGTACTCTCTAGTAGGAAAAAATAAATAAAGGAAATTAATGAAACTCAGACCATCTTATTGGATGTGTCTGAGAAGCTAGAATGCACCAAAAACATTCTAAGCCAAGGAACTGGGAGTGCAGATCATTAGATGCCTTGTTGTAAAATTCCAGGCCAAGATGGCTGCAACCCTAGGACAAAAAGGGAAAAAAAAAGATGGAAACTCAATATGAGCTATATGTTGCTCAGGGAAACAAATGAAGAGGTATACATCTATACGGAATTTAGACCAATGTTGATTTCATTATAAGAGATGATCAGAGGTTATTTATAGACTATGGAGGAGGACTCGTTTGCAAGGTGGTGGTTGTGAATGATTATTTCCCGGATTAGGAGAAGGGGACTCCATTCCAAGTGTCTTAAGTAGGAAGTTCCTTTCCTGAAAAATGAAACAAAAACATGCCAGTCAAAAGTTTCATATATTATGCCTATATGTATATATGCTTGGATTTCTATGCTAAATTAGAGAAAGGGAAACAAGAATACAAGCAAAGATAGTGCAGTAACCCTATTTTGAGCTTCACATGCTCACATCTTTAGAGCCAAAGAATACAATAAATAAGGAATGAATAGGATGAATTTTATGAGTAGATGGAATTGTAAGAGCCTAAAACAAGAGACTGAATCAGTATTACCACTTGACCATGAATAAAACCCTATATATAAAAAAGTTTTGGTTAAAAAGTTCTTTTCCTTAGGAAAACTACCATCCAGACTATTTACGTAGGTGGATGGAGGAAAGTAAGTTTGCTTTTAGTAACTTATCTTTTACTGTTAAGGAACACTACGATTAAAGGCAGTGACCAGGTTTCTACCTGGCCTGAATTAACATCTAAGCAACTATTCACAGAAACTTTGTTAAATGCAGAAAAAGTGGATAGCTACCAATAATGAGAAATATTTACGAGTGAAGAAGAAGCAGGGAAGGCCAATAACAAAATTAAATGTGAGGAGATATGTCAGACATGGATGTTGTACACTAATAGTTCAAGAAAAAATGAAGAGTAACATAGATTGATGGAACCAACAGTTCAAGATAACTTACACTTTCTGAAAAATTTGGACTGGGAATCCCTGCTGCCAGAGATCTGAAAAGTGGGGTAACTTGGATTGGGGAACTGAACTCTATGCTTGATGAGGTAGAAGCAACTATATTATTTGTATTGTCGTCACATGATGTGATTATATCAACTGTGGTAACATTAAGACATTTCATCAGAAACATTCTTATTTATCCACTTTATGGTCATAAACAAGGTATTCCTAGGCCTTCATACCAGATATAGAATTTCATTACCTAGATTAGTGTTTGCACCCGAAACAGCCCTTTTCTCCTCACTCCCGCAATTCTGCTCTCCGATATGACTTGAAGGCATATCCTGGTGCAGTTCATCTATCTTACCTTGGGCTTCTTCTCCTGTTTCCCCAGCTGGATGAGGAACCAGTGTCGACCCTGTACTGTATTCCGAGCTGGCTGGCGATGCCTCGTACAGATCAGGTTGCCTGAAACATATAAATCATGAGTTAGTGTTAACCAAGAAAACTTACTAAAATCTGTATTTAAGACAACTGATTTTTCTATTACCTCCAAGACGGGTGACTTCCCTCATTACTACTCCTTAAATCCTCTAGCAAGTCTTTGAAATCTTCAAGTTGCAAATCAATATCAGACATTGTATATCTGAGGATGTCATTTTCTTTACTCTGATTCAAAAAGTCTTGGAGCATCTGAATATAACATAGGATGAAGGTTAGGGACATAGTACAATGCACAGCTCGGACTGTTAGCAAGTTTCCCCCAAAATATTTAAGATTTAGCACTTTACCAATTGTGAGATATCATGTTGATAGCACAAAAAAAACATATAGAAAATAACAAAATCACTTCTCACCTTCCAAGCATTTTCCAGACTTTGTTCTGTGTTGTCCGAGTTAACTTTCAATGCAAGTGAGCTGAGTAGCTCTGCTTGCTGCATCAAAGCATTTATCTTTGGATCATCCTTTCTGAGAAATGTTCCTCGAGTGCTATTATCCTGAGCTGCTAATGAATAATGGGGGAAGAGAACATAAGTGTAAATTATGAAGAAGTTTAAAGGAGAGGAGCAAATAGGACAGTTTTTGGCTAATGCAAAAACTTCACTTTGCAGGTTTGACAACAGAAACATAGGTGCCAATGCCAAGAATTATCGGCTCGAGGTGATTTACCGTCGTTTGAAACCTCCTTAACATTGTTGACTTGAGATTGAACCACGACATTGTTAGCATTGCGGAGATTTTGACCCAAAACTGCAAAGGGATGTCTTAGCTGTTGATTCATCATTGTTCCAGATACTCTATGTGATCTATCTCCAAAGTTGCAGTTTTCAGTAAGATCAGAAACGTGGGATCTCCTGAATATGGATAGAATAAAAGGTTCTCAATTTTTCGAATAATTCTCGATCGTTACTATGTATTTACATTTCTAAATTTAATGTACCTCATTCTTTTGACAGAATCAGTACAGTCTGCTGTTCCATCTAAATTGAACCCATTTTGAAGTAAAATTCTTTTGTTATTTGGGTTTATACATGTTGCTGTATTCTCTTTTGCTAAGGCTTCATATTTGGCTCTCTTCTTGCATAGTGTTGAGAATCGATTTTTAACAGCATTATCTGTTCTGCATTAATAACATAATCAATGAAAATAAGTCCGGGGTTCGAATCTTAGCTTCTGCAATCCCTTCCCTTATCCCGAAACTGCACCTTCTTTGAAGTAAAAAATGAGGAAACATATGTATACCTGCCTGAAACCACCTTTGCTATTTCAGTCCATCTATTGCCAAAGACTTTTTGTGCCTGCAGTTCACCATAAATCATCTGCTTAGAACCCATATTCAACAACCTAAGAAAAAACACACTTATCCAAATCGAAATTAGTGGTTGCCGTTTTCCTACTTTTTTGAATGACATAAACTGTGTTCCAATTAGTTTAAATGGTCTGGCCTACCTCTAAATGTTTTTTTCTGTTTGGAAAATTCAAACACCTACTGTACCAGTAACATGCAATGGCCTGCTACAGCTGATCAATCGAAGTAGCAAATTTCCTCCAAATAAATCACCATTTAATAGTTTTTGAAAAAAAAAAAAGAAGTCTGACCCCATTAACTTAAATGAAAGTAGACCATACAAAATAAATTATCACCTCACATAAAAGCATATCTTCCTCTGGTGACCATCCTCCTTTCTTGAAGTCTGAATTCAAGTATGTGTACCATCTGTGTTTTTTTTTCATTAAAACAAACATGTTATATCAGTTCTAAAGGATCAAATCACAAATGATTGGATCAAAATGCAAAGATCATCATGATCAAAATTGATCATATCATGGTATTCAAACCAACCTCCTCCTGCACTGCCTTGTTGTTTTATCCTTGAATTTAGAGGCAATGATAGCCCAGCTGCATTCAAAGATTCAACCAAGATAAACAGAAAACATCAACAAAAACAAACCCCCTTGAATTTCCTTCATCACTAAAAATATAGCAAAGAGCTCACTTTTCAGTTCCATGTAAACTGATTTGTCCACGAAGGATATCATCTTCCTGCAACAACAACCCCCATCAAAGAACCCATTATCAAACCAATAAGAACTCCAACACAAATCATATCAATAAATCAACATATAGATAAATAAATGAAAAAAAAAAAGAAACCTCTTGGGTCCATGTCACTATATGACGCTCCTTCTTCTTGGAATCTTCATTGCCACCATTCTTCTTCCTTGTTTCCTGCATTTTTTTTTAAACTTTTGTTTTTGCTTTCACTTATCTCTTATTGACGCTCCCTTGCCCTTTTATTAAAAAACCCAAGTGGCATATGCTAAAAAGGCAGCCCCTTTCTCACCCCTTTATTAAAAGAAAAAAAGGAAAAAAAAAAACACTCTTAAATCCCTGGAAAAGGAACCAACACTTCCACCATTTCCCTCTCTTTTTTCTTTTCTTTGATTTTTTTTTTCACAATACAGCTTACTGTAGGGTTCAAATGGAATCCATATTACTCTCAAGAACTCTATGCTTTGCTTGTCCCCCTCTCCTACACCATTCCTCGGATTCTAACTTTTTCCATATATATTTGGAAAATACCACCCCACCATTTAAATGCTACTTAAAGCTTGGATTTTTTTTATTCAAAATTACATTTATATACGTATAATTGAAAAAACAAATGGAGTAGATCTAAAATGGAGAAAGGATTGAAACTTTGATGAGAAAATAAGGGAAAAAAATGAAGACTGACTGATGAAAATGATCTGTCTGAAAATGAATTTATATTTTGGGTTTCTTTCAAAGAACGAAACTTTTTGTTTTTTTTTTCTAGTACTTTCTCTTTCTTTCAAGGCGTTTGGATTTTGATTTTCTTAATTAAAAAAATAGGGTTAAAAATATTAATTTAAATCAACGGATTCTTGCTTTAGTGCGCGGGTATGAAGGCAGAGTTTGAAAAATATTTAAAAATTTAAAAAGTAAATCCATAAATAAATAACGCTGAATTTCATGATATTGGCTGTGCTTTTAATGAATGCTTCGCAGACTAAGTCCACTGTGCTCTCTCTAAACAATCCCCATTTTTATTACTTTTTTTTTTAATCTTCATTATCACTCGCATTTTTAATTAATTTTAAGTTTTAAAATATTTTAATTACGTTAATATCATCTCCCTTAATTTATAAACTTTAAATATTAACTTGAATTTGACATAAATATTTATAAAAATATTTAAAATATATTAATCAAAATTGAAAGCATATGTATATAGTGCATGGATAGGTTTTCTTTTTCAACATTTTAAATTCAATTTTTTATATAATAAATACATAATTATTTAAAATTTGATTCACGTGTTTTAAAAATAATTTTCACTTAACATTCAAATTGTATTTAATACTCGAGCTGAAAGCTAGGCTGATAGAAGTAATTGATAGAATATACTAATGCTTTGACAAGTCAAAACATTTTGAAATTTTAAATAAATTTAAAATCTTCATCATAATTGGAGAATATGTAGTACAAATATCTTATGATATATAAGTAAATATAAATTAATTTTGTAAATGAATACTTTTAGAGTAACCTTAATTATTTATTAAATATAATAATTGATGTTTTTATTTATCATTTTTAACATATTAAATTATATTACAATATACACAAACATTCAAAGAAATTTTTTAAAAAAATAATCTTATTATAAGTTTTGATTATATCTGTTTCTTGTGACACAATACTTAGAACTATCTATAATTCCTCTTCAACCCATAAATAGGTGGATAGTACGTTTCAGCCATTCTACACATATAACTTAACTTTTAATTATTCTTAATTTAAATTCATTTGATTTTTTAATTTTGGAGGGTTAATTTTACAATTCAAAATTCTAAACAGTCCACAGTGGTCTTAATGGAGGGTGAAAGTCACGCTTGAGGTCATTGGTTGGAATGCCAAATGTGTCAGTCAACGTGTTTAGTTTTCATTGGGAAGTGAACTTTACTTAGAGTTTCTGGGTATTAAAATAATTTAATAATTTACTCATTTTTATTTTCTTTATAAGATGTAAATATAATCATTACATAAATTTGTAAAATTTGAATTACTACTAATAAAATTAATTATTACAAAATATAAATCATACACCATCAAGATATCTTAAAATAATTTCACATAATTTATATATACAATAAAATTTAAACGAAAATAAATTTAGACAGAACTCGAATTTAAGATTAAAAGACATTGAAACACAATCATGTTATGGGTGAAGGAGAAAATTTTATTTAAAAATATATAAAATAAACACCGTGGATTAATCAGTTTAAAGAATTTTAAAGCTTCTAAGCTGTTGTAGTTTAAATTATTTAATTTTTAAAAACTATATATCTAATTAGAATTTTTATAAATGATATATATAATAAAAAATATATGAATAATTTATTTAATGTTTTGACAAAATTGTTTACAACAATATAAAACAAAATGCAACGTTTATATATATAAAAATTATAACACCTAAAGCAAAATGGGGTTAGTTGCTTTCATTCAATAAATTTTGTCACTTCTCTTCATGTGAAGCAGATAAAAATATTTAGGTTTTAGAGGGAAGATACAAAAATTGTAAATCAAAATATACGAAGCTACACTCTTCAAATAGGAAACTTCTCTTTTGCTCATTGTTTTGGAAGGTTATAAAAAAACACAATAAAGATCTTTTGTCTTTTTATAAATAAGAAACATCATAATATTCTAAATACAATATTGTATGAATTTACCATGAATCACCCTTTTATATCACGTTTTATAATTTTTCACCTTACAATTCTAAGGTTCTTTTACAAATAATATAAAATTGGTAATTCAACTTCGTATTTATAGGTTGTGCTTAGTATAATAATGATATCTAGCCCATTAATAAAGATTATATTTTGGAGATCCGATCGAATCAAATCACCATATTTAATACCTTGAATTGTTTATATTAGGTTGGATTAGAACACTACATTCTTAACTACCAAAAGTTCATGTTTACATTTTTCATTGCTATTATATTGTATTTCAGCTTATTCTATTAATGTTGTTTAATAGGGATTTATATAAATATTTTTATGTTAGCAAGTCTCAAAATATTTTATGTAATTAAGTGACTTGTATAGATTATTGTACCGAGAGAATTAAGCACTTAATCTATCCTTGTGAGGAGCTTTATTGTAAGAATGCACATTGATAGTAAAACTCTACGCGTTGTGATTTTACTTGTTGGGTTTATAATGATGAATTTAGTGGTGAGAATACCATTCCTCAATGTGCAAAGGTGAGAAAAATTATCACGGATGTGTGATAAATTAGGATCAATTGCTATAAGTGTTAAAGATAGTGGATATTTTTCATTTAGTTAAGCTCTACAAACGTAGGAAAATTGAACTGCATAAACAACTCCTTTTTATTATGTTTGTTTACTATTTTACTTTCAACAGTGAAGGAGTGCCTACTTATTTATCACTCCTTCAAATACTTGGCTTGTTTCTTACCAACTGTTTGAACTAATAGAATATACCATTAAAACATTAAGAAAAATACTTCTTAAAATTTTAAGGTAATTTACATTAATAGGCTTAATTAACTAAACATTTTTCTAATAATATAATGGTAAATGTTGAAATTATCCGGTCAAAAAAATATAAATATTGTTAATTTTAATATTTCATGATGATATTTAAGATTTAAGATTTTATGAGTTTGTGTTGTTTTCTTATATAAATAAATTTTATTGTAGTTTTCAAAAAAAAATTACAATGATATATATTATTAATAAACATAAATTTTAATTTGTTTATTTTTAAATAATATTATTTTTTAGTTTAAATAAAAATAAATTAATACATTTATCTCAAAATTAATATATGATTAAAATAAATATATTTAAATATTTAGTCTATACTTAAATTAAAATTTAATTCAATAGAAATTATAATAAATTTAAAATTAAACATTTTTTACGATGTCGTGGTTACAAAAAGTATTTTCTTTCCAACTACACAAGTTACTTTCACTACAATAAAATAGGCCTACTGTGACACTTTTTTTTACTTAGGATGACGCAAAAAATGTTGGCATAGGCACTCTCGACAATTTTCACGATGCTTCTGAAACCGTCATTGTTAGCACCGTTGGCATAGGTATCTCGACACTTTGGAAAAAGTGTTGACATAATTCAACCTAGGTTGACCTTTATTTAAGGATTGGCAAAGACCTAGTCAAGGCTAACCTTTAAAAAAGGTTGGGATAGAAGAAAATAGGCAACTTAAAAAAGTTGGAATAAAGCATTCATATGCCGACTTTTAAAAAGTTGGCTCATGCCCCCGTCAAAGACGACTTAAAATTGGTTGAGTTCGGTCGCACTTGGTCCGACTTTTAAAGAGTTGGCTCATGTTCCAACCAAAGCCAACCTAAAAAAAGTTGAGTTAGTGTATGTTTATTCCGACACAAGAAACGTTGATTTAGGGTCAATCAAGACATCAGGTTAGACCGTGCCTACGCTAGCTTTATAAAGGTTGTACTAAATGTAATCAAAATCGACTCAAAAAAGGTTGAGATAGACCATTTTATGCCAACCTTAAAAATGTTGGGATAGACTTGTCTAAGGCAACCTTAAAAAGGTTGGGATAAACCTTGTTTGTGCTAACACCTTACCTAGTTGGCTCAGATCCCAAGTTTTTTACAACTTTTTTTCCTGACTTTTGAAGAGCTTATTTTGGCGAAATATGAGAAACTTTGTATGTGTTGGGTGTGGACAAGTTTGAGACGATATTAATTGAACAGTTAACATAAACTGATCATATTAATACAAAATTACCACTGAATAATGTTGTCAACCTGTTTCCCATGACATCAAAAAGTTTAGGGACAATTGTATTCATAAACTATTATAACATATATATACACACATAATATGCAACAAGCCCCATTCATCATCATCAGAACTGAAGGCCTCATCATCAAATCCTCTACTATGAAATTCAATTGCAAAAATAACAATGTACCTTTTCTATTTATATGATTTAGATGAGAAACAACATAACCACTTGGGAAGAATATTTCAATAATAGCCAAAGAACCATAAATTTCAGCTAAATCAATAAATTTCATCAGTACATCCATTAATTATTGGTTGATCAAACAATGAAGACACCAAATAAGAAACAAACATTTAGTTACAACATAAACAAATAGCCAAATAAAAACAATCATTCTATATTAAATCATCAACAAACTTATTGACAATCTAGTTCTAATAATAATTATTTAACTTACTTGACATTCCTTTTGTCATGCACTCGTTGAGGAGAGCCTTGTACTTCTTCTCACGAGCATCCATCATATCCATAAACATTGCCTCTCAAATTTCAGTCAATTTCATAAACCTTTCTTCTACCCCAGCTATCAAACGAGCTTCTCGCTCTGCGGCCTCTGCACGAAATCGAGATTCTACTTCCTCGAGTAAAGCCTTCTCCCGAACTACTTGTTCAACTTAGATTGTTTGTATTTTCTTGACATGTTTAGCATTCATCTTTTCAATCGATGTACTGATGGCTAGTATAGATTGGCTTCCTCGAGTGATTGAACCTTAGCCAAACAACTTGGATTTGATCATCCCACGTCCATATCCCAACACTTTTCCATACTTTTCAAGGCCGAACACTTGTGTATACGCCTTGTTTTCCAATGCAACATTATCTTAAGGCGCAAAAGAACTTCCAGGTGTTGGCATAGAGTCTTTAGCCTCTTGAATGCTTTATCATATAATTATCTTTCATTAGAAAATTCCATTTTGAAAAATAGTAAAGTTAATGTCAAAATAAAATAAAATAAATAAATAATACAAATTATTTCTTACATAAACTTGTTCTGCAGCCTCACTACTCAATTTGTCACTTTCATCTTTCCACAAATGTTGGAATCTAAACTGCTCCAAACGCGAGGGTTCATGCCTTCCTTTTTAGCCTATTATACAACAAAACAATAGTTGTTAACAATATTCACCAATAAGCACAGAACAATTAAAATAGGTTACTTATTGATTAATATGTAATATTTACAAATTTTTCATTGAGGGTCTCATATCCTCTATTACTAGCAGTGTGTGCATAACGCACTTTTGTTTGAGATTCTTTCGCCTTTTTTAATTGTGCTTATTTTTAAAATTGATGAGAAAAAAATATTCAAGTAATAGGAAAACTAAGTTTATTGTAGCTCATTCAACAAATCACGCATATATGCAACCCCTACTTTGATTATACAGTAAGTGAATGTAGAAAAAATGGAGCATTTAGTTTAATAAAAGTGCATACCACGGTTTGTGGTGTTCCTCATAGCTCCACTTGCAACTTCCATTGATTATCATACACACTAGGAGGATTGTTTTCATATATTTCTTCAAGTGGTCGACCTTCGTGGACTATCTCTTTGTAGTATCTAGTCTTCAAAGTCGATTTAAACTCCTTATGAAGTTTCCCAACATGTGAGAGGATATTGGAGTCCTGTACCTTACCTTGAAGATCGAACTTTTCCTACACATATAATAAATCAATATAACAAGTATTCATTGTATACAATTTCAAAAAATGCAAAATTATTGCAATACATTAAATTAAAAAATGATTATGTGCTGCATACATGAACGATTCTCAATATGTTTTCTAACACATATTTGGAAAGATGTTTCCAATGTTTGGTATTCAAAGGATAGATCGAATTGGTCCTTGCAATTGAGTTGAGGAATTCAACCAATTTTTACGTTTCTTTCCCAATAGGTTGGCCATATTGGTTGGCATCTACTACTATATGAGTTCCAGGTTGAAGATTCCATATATCTTTCATGTTTGTAGGCTATCGCTTTCTCTTAGTAGCATTTGTCAAAAGTAGCTGTGTATATAATGTACAGAATAATGATAAGTTCTTGCAATCCTTATACAAATAATGTTAATGAAACATTAATTACCAGCCGAAGTTGCAGGTACTTCTTTCGTCGTTTGACTAGGAGTTTCTTCTCACGTACCTTGGCTATGGTAAGAGCACTTCCCAAGGTGTTCGAACCCATAGAAGAACCTCTCGAGGAAAGTCGTATACCTTTTAATGTTCGAGCTTTGCCAGCCATTTTCCTAGAGAAAATAGAGTAGGTACATGCATATATATATGTTAGGCGACCCATCAACATCTATCATTTTGACAATGAGTGGTAATGGATAAAGGTTAATGAGGAAGCACCAGAAGGAATCGACAGAGCACCGAAAAGGTCTTGGGGGAATCGTGTTCTTCTTCTTATTATTACGTTCCATTTTCCTTTTTTAATGTTTTGTCCTTTGGTTTTTGAGGAAGAGGAAAAAAACAAAAGTTTGGAACAGGGAAAGATGAATTTTTTACCTACTTTTAAGATTTGTTATTGGGAAAACCTAAGTCGACAATAAACTTGGAGGAGGGTTGGCTTTTTATTTGCTTATTATTGCTTATTATTTTGGGTTTTCTCTTTGGGCCAAGTTTTTACTTGGGCCAAAAAGTATATATAGTTCTGGTTTTCAAATTGTGTGTAAAGCTCACCTTATCAAATATGAGATTTGGTTTACTTGCTGTGAAAATAAGTAAGAATCAAAAGAAATTCACTTTAAAATTGTACCAAATATATGGAATAAAAGAGTAATGAATTACCTTCAACTTTGTATCTAGCTTGGTCGTGGTTAAGGTCAAGAGAAAACCAAAGAGAATATGGCAACCTTTTGGAACTATGAAATTGTGATTGCAAATTATTTTGTTTTAATAAGAACAATATAGAGGCTTTAAACTATATAAAGTCAGTGCAAAATTTACAAAAGAGACCATAATATGGTGCAAAATTAGATCAAAGAGATTACAGTAAGTTGATATATAAAAGAAGTGGGTGAATGAATAGAGAGTAGAATATAAACAAAAAGCTGGTGTTTGATAAAATGATGGAACATGGAAGGGCAAATAAGTTAAAATTTAATCAACACCCAAATGATAGTTTCAAAAACTAAATAAAACTCTTACCATTGCTAAAAAATAAAAAACCAAAATTCAATAAAAAAATGCAGCAGAACTTTTCAAAAAGAGTTTTGTAAAAAAAAAAGAGCCTAGTATTAACAATTATAATCTTACCGATTGACGCCTTTCCCACAACAAATCATAGACCAAAATGCCATCACAAAACCAAACTAAAAATCCAACTATGTCTTCCGTTTTATTTTTTTGCCTTCTGTCTCAAAGGAAACCACTTCTTTGCATTTTCAAAGACCTTCCTATTTTTTTTTATAAAATTTGCATCTATACTTTGTACTTTAATTGCTCAACTTTTACTTTCTCTTTAGGTTTTTCTTTAATTATCAGTATTTATTTTTTGGTATGAAATGGAGAAAAGGAAGAGTATACGACAAGGTTTGTTGAAGTTAGCAGTTCTTTTTTTCTTTATTATGTTTACTTTATGCCATTGGTTGCTTGCTAGCTATTTTCAATTCAAAAATTACATTCACGTCCATATCCCCACCCATGGTTCCATTTTATTTAACAATTTTTTTTTCATTTTTATAGTTCTTTTCATAATATTTTCATAAGTTGGGTGTACTGAATTTAATTTTAAAAAGTTCAGTAAAATGCTTTTGAACAAAACAATTTATTTTTTCTTAGCTTATATTAGTTTCAAAATAATACCATCATTGTAAATATGTTCCTTACAATGATACCATCACTTTGCATACATATTAAGTTACAATATGATGATCACACTGCGGATATATATATTCATCATTTTCTATAGGGGTTTCAATGCCTAGATTGTACAAATCTTGGCTTTATTCTGATAACATGGAGCCATCTTTCACTCTTACTATCCTCGACGTAAAATACCTATTTCATTTGAGAAGCAAGTATGTATGGATCGTCTGAATCATGACTCTCTGTATGGATAAGCTTAGAAAATTTCACCATAATAAAGCCATTTGCATCCTTCTTCATACTCCTTGGAGATTTAATATTCACCCAATCACATCTAAGCATGATGACCCAAAACCTTTCATAATTGTAACATCTTGAATTAGGTAATAGTCAGAATAGTAGTTTCGAGACCACAAATCTGACGTTAAAATAATTATTTTATGATCACTATGAGGTCTAGGATATGAAAATAAGCATGTGTTAAAGTTTCATGAAGAAATTCTATGTGTAAGGTGTCGAATTGGAAATTAATGACCAAATTGAATAAATTGCAAAATTTGGATTCTAGAAGCAATTTGTATGAAATTTCTTTGGAATATTAATTAGAGGTCCTTAAAGAGTAATTTACCCAATTTCTAAGTTTTTGGACAAAAATGGGCATGCATGGAAAATTTGGAAAGGTTAGTAAGAAAGGGCATTTTGGTCATTTGGTTAATTAATGAAATAAAAAGGAAAAATCAAGCAAAAATTCACTCATTTTCTTCTCCATGCTGCCGAATTTGAAGGAGTCTCCATAGCTAGGGTTTTCCAACATTTCAAGCTCAATAGTAAGTGTTCCCTAGCCCCGTTTTTAGTGTTTCTTCGTATTTTTGAAACCCTCGTAACATGCTCTATCCATTTTTACCCATATTTCAAGCTAGGGTTCATGTTAGAAATTTGAACCATGCATGGGATGGTTGTTCTTTGATGAATTATGGAGGGTTATGAAAGTTAGATGTTAGGTAAACATCTTTTGCTATGTGCTTTTTCATGAAAACACCAAAAAGGGACCTAAATGAAAAATGTATAAAATGTGGGCTAGTATGAGCTTATAATACATTCGGCTAGGCTTGGGTAGCCAAGGAATTACATGAATTTCATTATAAGAGACTTAGGACTAAATTGTAAATATTGTGAAAGTTTAGGGGCAAAATGGTCATTTTGCCCGAGGTGAGTTTTAGGCCTAAAACAAATAATGTGATGTATTAATAATCTAATTTTATTGATATAGACCCTGAGGAAACAATTTTGGAGGTCGACCGTGGAAAATGAAAGGTTTCGGAATAACCAAAATACGAAATCGAAGTCTTTACCAGGTAAGTTCGTATAACCCGAAGTAAACTCTTAATATACTTAAACATGTGTGTTGTTGAATGTATGAAAATTTAGATATTCATTGCATGATAATTTATGAATGTGCTTGTGTAAAGGAAAAATGATAGATGTCTCGGTTGAAATAGAAAAGGAAATATGATGGATAAATTATGACTTACATGAAACGAGATATTGCATGTGTTGTAGAAAAGGATTTAGCCCGGACAGGTAATCTGACAATCTCAAAATAGAAAGGATCTAGCCCGGATGGGTGTTTCTTGAGTGATTGAGCCTCTTGAAGAATATAGGTGCATTAAGGATTTAGCCCGGACGGGTAATTCGATTGAGGACTGAATTCAGCCTGGACTGGCAATTCAGATCCGAGCTTATGAAAGCAATTATTGTAGAAAGGGATTTAGCCTAGACTGGTAATCCCAACATTGCTCTATGAGTTAATACTACAGGGGATTTAGCCTGGACTGGTAACCCCGCCGTAAGATATAAGGTTCACGGGAATGTGTACTAGAGATGATCACTTGTATAACTTGATGGTAATTGGACTATCCATCGAGATTTTCGAGAAATTCAACGGGATTAATAGGAGAAATAGAAATAGAAATATTGAATTGATGAGCTCATCTAAGACTAATGACATGATGTATTGTTATGATACTAAGTTGATGATTGAGTGCATGTGATAGGGAAACTATTTCATGCTTGTTAGAATTAGTGCCTAACATGGTTGTATGCTAATTAACTGGTAAGATTACCTTCCAGTTATCTGAACTTACTAAGCATATAAATGCTTAGCCCCTTCTCTTTTCCCTGCCTTACAGAGCTCGTGGGCTCGTGAAGATTGGAAAACGGTTGGAGAATCAACACACTATCGACTTGTCCTTCCTTGGTATATAGATACTTTCATTTTGTTTAATGGCATGTATAGGATTTTTGGTTATTTTGTTATATGTGTCATTTGGCTAGCCAATGTAATGACCTAAATGGTATACTTATTCTTTTGTATATGGCCATGAGATATGGCTCATATTGATGTAGGTAATAAACCTACCAATGATGCATGTATATGTTTAAATGTCTCATGAGATATGATGAAGAGGTTTATCATGACTGGATGATTGAAATAGAACCTAATAATTTGAGAATGGACATAGCATATAATGATATATGATTATAATATGACCTAAGTGTAAAAAGTAAAATGTGCTATGTTAATCCTTAATACGAAAAGGATAATTTAGCATGTACTAAACCGATGAAGTAAGGTTAACATGCAATGAGTCATGTCAAGGTTGTTTAAGAGTATAATTAGGCCATGTTAAATACCATTGAATTCTCTAAGTGTGTATGGATGATAGAGGGTGACTAAAGGCTTGGAAAACAGTCTTAAAAAGGTCCACATGGGTAGACACACGGGTATGTGTCTAGGCTGTGTGTGACACACTATCAGCCCATAGGCATGTTGCCCAGTCGTGTGTCCCCTACACTTAAAATTTTAGGTCAGTTTGCATGGTAGTAAATACACGGATAGAGACACAGCCGTGTGTCTCAATCGTGTGGAGGACACGGCCTAGCACATGGGCATGTGCATTGGCCGTGTGCCTCAAAATGAATGATGATGTCATAAATAGAATGTCCAAGTTTTTGGACACGAGCGACGACACGGGCGTGTCTAGGCCGTGTGAAGGACACGGGCCAGGAACACAGGCGTGTGCTTGGCTGTGTGAAAACCCCTGTAGGTTCGAATTGAAAAGTAAATCCAAATAATTCAACAAAGGTGAGGGACACGGGCGTGTCCCCAAGCACACGGGCGTGTCCCTGAGCACACGGGCGTGTGAGGCATAACCCTAGTAATTTTTCTAAAATTTTCCATAATTATCAGTTTAGTCCCAGATCGCTTTTAATGTATGTTTTGGACCTTATAGGTCTATAATCGGGACACTATGATGTTGTTTAGTTGGTTTTAAATTAGAATGAAATTTTATAACATGTATTTTTTGAAAGTGTCCAAGTATATGTTTAGTAACGTCTCGTATTTTATCCCGGTCTTGGGTACGGGTAAGGGGTGTTACAATAATTCTTTAGCTCAATAGTTTCAATGCAATTACCATAATAGTTTCTCTTATTAGTAAAAACCGTCTCGCCACTATTCTGAGTTTTACGATGTTGCTCACTTTTTTTTATATGGCCTCAAAAACCATTAATTATAAGCCCATCATAAAAGGAAATCACCTTATGCGGTCCCTGAGCAAGAGCAATTACATCGGCATCAACTTGTTCGGCTTCTATATTTGGAAACTGACCATATAGTAGAAAATCAATTAACTCTTGTTCTATGAACAAATTTCTACAATGTGCCCTCATTTTATAAATAATGAGATAAATTATTTTAACCATGACAATTTGCCTAGTTCGCAAGCCATTTCAACAACTTTTCAACCAACCATTTGTCTTATGTGCATTCACTCATTTGAATGCCATCATAAGTAGCTTACTGATACTAAAAAAATTCACTATAAGATATTCGGTATTTTGCGGGAAATATTGTCAAAATACATACAAATTAAGAAATATTACTTTACTCGTCTATTGGTTAAACAAAAGAATCAAATGACAAGATTTTCCTTAGGAAACTCATTGACAGTATGGTAATAACTTATCACTATGCAATAGAACATAGTGGTTTCCTTGTACAAGAGGTTGCATGCCCAAGATTTTTGTTTTCATAGTGCCAATTGGACATCCTCCAGAAGAGAAAATGTACCATTTTTTTTAATATTCCCATCAGTCCTAAGAGGACAAGAAAATATAGTTTCCATATCAGAAAAATAACGAGAGAAAAATGTAAGACATTTTGAAACTATGTACCCTTCAGCAATGGAACCTTCAAGATAAGCTCTATTCCGCATCGAAGCTTTCAACCCATTAGATACTTGCATCACATACATATATTTTACATACTTATTATATACTATGTTAACATAATAAAGATAAAATATTGTGAAATATTTCATATACCTTTTGATCGGGTACATCCACTTGTATTGAACAGGTCCACCAAGCTTAGCCTCTATCGGCATATGAATAATCAAATAAATCATGATTGTAAAGAAACTTTGAGGAAATATTTTCTCCATTTCACAAAGTGTTAACACCACTTGTATTTGAAGTTGATCAACTTCTTGTGGATCAAGACATTTTGCACATAATCTCTTAAAGAAATTCGACACATTTGTAATAACACTTAGCACCTTCTTTTCTACAACTCCTCTTAAGCATATAAGAAGCAAATGTTGCATGAGAATGTGACCATCATGACTTTTAAGGTTGTTCAACTTGTGCTCTTTCAAATTCATGCATCAAGATATATTTGATGCATAACTATCAAGTACCTTCAAGTTTTTCACAATGGAGAGGAAAATATTATTTCCCTTTGATGCAAGAGTGTAACACGCTTGCTCTAGGTGCTATTTCTCATTTCTCATTTCTGGATGAAGATAACTTCGGATGACAATATCTTATAGGTCATTGCACATATTGATATTGTCTTTACCCCTACGTGAGATATTAAAAAGTGTGGCCATGACATTGTCACATACGTTCTTCTCGATGTACATGACAACTAAGTTATGTTGAAGAAGATTGTAACGCCAATAATGCAAGTAAAAAAATATGATCATTTCTTCCATAAAGTTTTGTCTTGATTTATGAGATTCACTTCATCTCTCACTATTGCCAATTCTTTAAAGTCGTTAAACAAATCATATCCCTTGTCTACGTCGGGTTCTACAGACCCTTCATCATGTTCTTTTTTATCCCTCTTTCAGGCTTTTTTATAAATGAAATTGATACCTTCAACTTCCCTTAAGATATCTTCCACAGATTGTGGTATAGAAGCTACCCCACACTTTATAGTGCTATCGAATTCATGACTCTATTTTTGAAAAGGGAGTTTAGCCAATAACCATCAACGATGACCCATATAACAGAACTTTCGACCATACCATAGCCATCAGGATTGAGTTTTTTTAGCACATACCAGGCAAGCAATACGACCTTTTATACTCTATCCTGAAATATTAGTGTAAGCTGGGAAATCATTGATCATTTACAGAAAACAAGTCCGTAAAGTGAAAGATTCGGAAACTGATGTTTCAAAAGCATCAACTCTTATCCACAATTGCTTCATCTCATTAATTAAGGTTTGCATGTAGGTATCAATGTCGTTGCTGGGTCATTTCTCACCAGGGATAACCATTGATAATATCATTGATGATTATTTCACGCATGCCCAAGGTTCCAAATTATAAGGAATAAGAAGTACGAGCCATATACTGTGACTTGTATTCATTGTTCAGAATGGATTGAATCCATCGCTAGCCAAACCTAGCCTAACATTGCATGGATCAGCTGCAAAATTAGGAAACCTCTTATCAAACACATCCCAAGCAAAACCATTGGCTGGCTGTCTCAATATACCATATTTGGTTTGTCCTTCTTTGTGTCATCTTATGGATTGTGATGTCTTGGAGGATTGAAACAATCTTTTAAGTCTGAGAATCAAGGAAAGTATCGTAATACTTTGGCGGGTTTAGGATCACAACAAATACCATCAACCTGTTCATCTGTATCCAACTCTTTAGAAGACTGCTACCTTGAGTTTTTACACACATCACAACTGACCTTTTTACTAGCGTCGTCATAGTATAATATACAATCGTTCGAGCATGCATCAATCTTCACATACGCAAGATTTAGTGCAGAAATCTTTTTCTTCGCCTCATAGTATTTAGTTAGGATTATGTTTCTATCTAGAAATATCTCATTTAAAAAGTCCAATAAGCATGTCAAAGATTTTGCTAACCATCCAAAAAGTGCTTTCAAGTGGTAAAGTTGAAGTAGGAATGAGATGCATGAGAACTTGATGCAACCAGGATAGAACGGAATATCGCAATCATCTGAAAAGTAGTTGTTCTCTCCGTAGTCCTTTGGGCCTCATTAGCATTATACTCCCAAGCATTATTCTAAAACTCGCTTGAAACTCCATTAAAACTCTCATTAGGAGTTGGAATGTTGATATCTAGAGCATCCATTATGAGATCTCTTATGTCAGATTCATTGTCTTATGACAACGTACTAATTGACAGAGAAGTTCTCACCATTTGCTTGGTTTGCACTAAAGGTGTCTATGGGTCGTTTTGGGCCCAATCGAAATTTTCGGCCTGATTTTTAGGGCCGAGCCTAGTTCGACCCGAAAATGGGCTGATATTTTTGTCCAAGCCCAACCCATATTATATATGCTAAACTCGGGCTCGACCCATTTTTTTAAAACATTTTATTACATAAAATAAATTTTAAAAATATAGTATATCAAATACACTAAAAAATTTCAAACAAATAATTCCTCAAAATTATCAAATTGCATTAACAAATATTAAAAATTGGATGAAAACTTATTATCATTTGTTGGATATGCACATCATTAGCATTCATAATAATTAATCATTGCTCTTTTAAAAAAATAATTAATCATTACTAATGTAATGATTATCTTTCCAAGGGAATAATAAATGTTACACAGAATGAAAAATAACAAAATACAAGAATAAAAAACAATAAAGTAAATGATGACATCAAGGTTGTTTCATTGAAGTACATTAAAGCTAAATGACAGTACATGAAATTTGATAATTAGTAAAACAACTGGGTAACTAAAACCAACCACAACAAGGTTATATTCTCATGCAATTGATGTTGGAAACCTGAAAAAAACTAAAAGTTCTACAATATCCAAACAAAAGTTCTACAATATCTATATATCAAGCAAAATAGCACCAAAAATAGTAGTAAAAATTAGCACCCAACGAAAGCAATAGAACAATAGTCAAACAACACCCAAAATAGCACCAAAAACAACATGTAAAATGTAATCAACCATTCAAAAAATCTATATATCAAGCAAACAACATATTTAATTTTATAACAAGCTATAAATTCAAAGGTAAATTGTATACCTAAAAAGGAATCGAAGAATCACTGTCCTCATCATTCTCATCCTTATCGTCATTCTCATCATTATTGCAATCAATTTCTAATATAAAACAAGAATAAATAGTTAGATAATCAAATTGATAAAATGTTATAAAATTATAATAATAAAATAAGAATAATAATTAACTATTGAAAATCCCTTAGCTCGCATCCAGTTATCAAAATAAACAATGGCTTGAACCGTTTTTGGTTTAAGGGAACTCTTCAAAGATATGATAACTTTTTTCTCCATGCTAAAAGTTGATTCAGAAGCTATAGTCGTCGATATTGGAATTGCTAAAAGATCACGAGCCAAAAATGAAAGCTCACGATATCGAATTAAACTTTTGCTCCAATAATCCAGTACATCTATTTAGCTATTCCACTCAAGCTTTGGTTCTTCCAAATAAATGTCCAACTTTGACCTTTTACTCTTAGTATTGGATTCACTTAAGTATAGTTTAAAATCATCACTCTCATCATAATCTCCTTCCAAATCAACCCTATTAACATTGAGCTGATGCAAACTAAAATCAACATGATCATTATTCGAAACATTGGAACTTCCGACCAAAGAGGAAGATGTGGATTTGGAGTTCTTAACATACTCATCAAACAATAGTTTAAAATTGCTAAGAATGGTTTGCACAAAGTCTGAAGAAGGAGCACCGTAGATTGTAGTAAAGTAATATTGCATATAATTTAACTTGTAATGAGGATCTAAAATTACAGCACATGACAATATCAAAGAATACTCAGCCCAATATTTATTAAATTTCTCTTGCATTTGCATAACCGTTTAAGTTAAAAATAAATGAGGACCTTTAATTGTATCAATTAAGACCTTGTGAACCTTTCAAACCCTTCTAAAATAAAGATCAACCATTGGATAATTAGAACCAGAAAAAACACAAGTCACATCATAAAAAACTTTAAAAATTTTACAAAGAATAGCAACATTTCTCCACTCCTCATCAAAAAATGCATATATTTGATAATCTTTATCTCGTTGGCCTCAATAATCTAACACATCTTTATAATAAAGAGTAGATTCAAGTATCAAATAAGTAGAATTCCATCACACACACATTTTGACCTAACTTTTTAGTTATGTTCAAATGAAAGCTTTTGTCGGCCACATCATAAATTTTTTTCCTATGAATTCCTGACTTTTTTATGTACTTGATTCCACTTCGAATTTTACCAACAACATCATTAGCAAGTTCCAAACCAACTTTAACTATAAGATTCAATATATGTGCATAACATCTAACTTGAAAAAAAACTATTACAAATAAGAGCTTGATTCGCACAAAAATGGTTTTCTAGATAAGAAACCATAAAACCGTTACAAGAAGCATTATACAGAGTGAACTAAAAATTTTCTTCTCTATACCCCACTAAGATAAACATAAAATAAGTTTATCCACTATGTTCAAACCATCATACAGAGGAGATAAAGCTCTAAACCTTATTATTCTCTTTTGTAGCTTCCAATCTTTGTCAACCTAATAAGCTGTAATGCAAATGTATTCATCATAAGTATGCTCAGAGTTCGAACTATCAAAAGTTAGAAAAATTAAACCAAGTGCTTTAGCCAACTCTTCTTTAACATGATCTCTCTCTTTTGCATAATACATTAAGACATCCCTAGTAGTTGTTTATCTACTTATATTCTTAAAATTAGGACTAGCAACATTCATCATGTGTCTAAATCCCAGTTCTTCAACTGTCTTAAATGAATGCTTGTCATATACAAGAAAAGTACAAATAGCTCGACAACACTCATCAGCATCAAACTTGTAGGTTTTTATAGATGAACCACCTCCTAAGGTTGGTTGAGTGGCTATGGTGTATTGAGTGATGTCCTTATTAATTTTTTTCAAACAACTATTTAGATGACGTCTTAAATAATAGGTTCTGCTAGAAGATTTAGTGGAAAAAATACACTTATAGTGATTACATTGTGCATTCAACTCATCCCACGCCTTTGAAATAGTAGACTTTTGATGTTTGGAAACACTTTCAAATTCATTAAATTCATCACCCACATGTATTAAAGTGTTCGAATTAGCCATTGTCATAAAAACTGAAGTCCTGAAATCGTAAAAACTCAATTAATATATATATAAAAAGAATAGAATCAATTTTTAAATACATATATGGTTGGCTATGGCAGCATGATTTGAAAGCTTGGTAAAGTACAAGTACTGATAATGGATTTTGATCATTCATTTTTGGAGCCATACATATTTAACATCTCAAAGTTGAATACAAAATAATATAAACACCGTCAAGGCATCAACCAAATAATAACTCATCTTACTATAAAAAATAATATCATAATGGCATAAAGAGCTGACATATAAGCCATTTTTTATATGCAATAAGTGAAAAAAATTCACCCGAAATATGAGTATCATAATTAAATTATTTAAAATTATTGGAATATAAGTTACCGTTTTAATATTTTATCCTATTAGTAAAATAATATTTATTTCATTAATTATTTTCATTTTAAGGTCAATTGTAGTATTTAAACAATTTATTTATTTAAACATTAAACATATTATTTCGTACATTCACTTATGATCAATTTTAGGCTTTCACAAAAATGTAATTTTACTATAATTAAGCTCTTAACTTAACGAATCAGATGAACATCAACTTAGATAGAACTTAATTCTTAACATCAATATCTTATCAAAACTTAATTTCTAAATTCTACAAAAAATAATTATTCTTCTCAAATTTGAACTTAACAAAATTTAATTTCTAACATCTATATCTTATCAAAACAACTAAAGTTCCATTTTAGTTGTTACATCAATATATATATTCTTATATTTCAATGATAAACTATAAGAGTACCTTTATTCCTTACTTTCTTGGATGGAATAGTATAAATATTCACCGCAATTAAAAAAAATTATTTTAGTAAGTTGTCAACATTATTTGTCATTCACTTCCTAGCCAACAAAATAGCCCTGAAGTAAAAAACTAGTCTACTAGCAATTCATCAACAACTTGGAGAATCAAATAGATAATTTAAATGTTGCTTTAGTCAAGCCAGACCAGAAGTGAAGGACCTTATTGATGAATAAGCCAGCTCCATGTATATTGCTGGCCTTGAACATAAGCATCTCAAGTACATATTGATGTTTAACAGGTCAAAGAAACTTTACCAGTTATATAAAATATAAGCATCATAAAATTTTGAATAAAGACAAAAAGAATTCTTTATTATGTCTTGCAATATATATAAGAATCTTCTTGTTCTTATAGTAAAGAAAAATGATTGGTAGTGCAATATATATCTCTAGGAAAAAAATTCTATAAAACTAAGAAAAATGAGATCATTTATGTAGCGACGTAAAAATTTCTCTTTCGGTCGCTAATTGAGGCGATTATTTGAAAATTTAAAAATCGACTTTCGATTTTATTAAAAAAGGGAGTCGCCGCCGATCTTTTTTCTAGGTGTGACCGGATACCTAATAAATCATCCTTTTTTAGAAAAGAAAACTTATTCTTGCACAAAAATGAAGGCCGAATTTAGGTCTACGTCAAAAGCCAGAGTAACGTTGGGTTCGGGAGTCGGTTACGCGCGAGGAAGGTATTAGCAGCCTCGCGACGCCCAAAATTGGTATCTTATTAAACACGTGTTGTCTTGATTTTCAAAAATACGAATCCAATTTGACATTTAAGTGTGATCCGATTGAAGGAAATGAGAAGTTGTAAGTTTTTGGTTTTTTAGAAGAATATCCCATTTTTAACACGAGCCGACTAACTTCACCCAACATAGCGATGAAATCAATGACTTAATGTTAAAATCGGTACATTGCCTTATTCTTAAAATTAAAATGTAAAAAGTTTCTAAAATGATAGTAAAAAAAATCTAAGAATATTATTGTAAAAAATGCGAATAGTGATATGAATAATATAAAATATTAAAATATCAAAATATTAGAATAATAATAATTAATATTGACAAATAAAAAAATAAAATAGAAATAAAAGGTGTACATAATATATATATTAGAAATAACAATGATGTTTAAAAATAATACTATTAATAATACTACATAAATATGTACATATATAAAAAATAAATACGTGATAATATTAAAAATATGTACATAATATAGTGTAAAAAATACATACATAATATAATTAAAATATATAAATAAGATAACATGTAAAATATATATATAAATAATATAGTATTAAAGATATATACATAAAATAGTATAATATATATATACGTAATATAGAATTTAGAATATACCTAATATATTAAAAGAATATATATATAATATAATATTAAGAAATATAATAATAACAAAAAAAAGAGAGAGGGAAAGAGTGGGTGATTTTCGGCCACAAGGCCGGCCACCGTCCAGTCACCAGACCGCCGCCGGCCTCCATCGGTGCCACCGTACACGGCAGCCAGACCTCAAAAAAAACTTTTTCGGTAAAAATAGATAAGCTTCCTCCTTTTATTTTTACTTTCGGATAAAAGAAACAAAATAAGATTGAAAGAAAAAATGATAAGCAAACAAAGAACTTAAAACGAGAATAGACGAAGAAACCTCTTTTGCTTTGATCTTTGATTAAACTCCAAAAAAACTACTCTCTCCAAAAACTAGCCTTTACAATAACTCTTCTCCTTGATTACTCTCAAAAATCCTTTACAATAACTTTCTCCCCCAAAACTTCTTCCTCCTCTAAATACAAAATATGAGAAGGCTTATATAGCCATTTACAAAATATTTTTTATTGTTTATGTCATCATTTGTAGGTACAAGTGGTGGTGGAGCAAGTGTGGCTAGTGGAGTAGGTAGTGGAGCAAATGTGGCTAGTGGAGTTGGTGGTGGAGCAAGTGTGGCTAGTGGAGTTGGTGGTGGCAAAGGCTAGGATTTAGTTGAGAAAAGTTTAGGTTGTGGGCTAGGTTTTTTTTTTTATTTTGATTTGGGCTTAAGGTTTGGGCCATTGGGGTTTTGATGTAAATTGGGCTTTGGGTAGTTAAGATTTTGGGTTTTGGGTTTAATTTTGGTGGGTTAGGTAAGGCTAAATTGGGTTTTGATGTAAATGGGTTAAAATTGGCCTACAACAATTTATATTCCACAGTAAAGATTATTGGTAATGAACGTGTGTTAGATGGTAAAATTATTGTATACGTTATCATAATAAGCAAATTTTTAACTACTAACCAGTTGTTATTATAATGTGCGATGAGACTGAAGGCTAAATGTTGGAGACAAATGAACAGTGGCGTTGGAGGTCTCTGGGTGGGGTGGGGGTGTCGTATCTATGAATGGATGAGTGGGGGAACTGAGGTTACAGAAGGCAGAAAAGCGAAAAGCAATAGTGGCGACTGACAAAGAAGTGGAAACCAGCAGAAGGCAGAAAAGCAACAATGGCAACAGTGGTGAAGAAACAAGCGAAAAGCAACAAAATGAAGAGAAGCAATAGTGGTGGAAATGACAAAGAAGTAAGGAAAAATTTAGGGATTAAGGGGAAATAAGGATTGAAAAGGGAAAGGGGAATATCAGGACTAGGTCTGTTGGGAAGTGGGGAACAAGGGTAAAAATTTAGGGTTAATAAAATCGGGTTGGGCCGAGCCCAGGTTGAAAACCTTTCTTGAAGCCCAACCCGTTTTTAAAATGGGCCTCATTCCTGAAATCAAGCCCATTTTTGGGGCCTATATTTTTGTTCGAACTCTCCCATATTTTAGGCAGGCCTTCGAGTGGCCTGACCTATGGACAGTTGTAGTTTGTGCCAATGTCTTTTCAATGGATTCTCCATGAAAAATTCAATGCTTGTATTCTTTTATTATACCATGAAGACGAAGATGCTCACCCATAATATGTGGTTCGTGCAATATCCTATTATTGCAACGATGGCACAGAAAATATATTTTTCCATTAAAGAGTGATTTTCTAATTGCAAATGATAGGAATATTTTTATTCCAGCTAGGTGATTGGCGCTAAATTTCAGAGCATCCATCCAAATTTTATCTACCACCTGTTAAAGTAAATAATATGAAATAACATGAGTATTTAAACTCACAAATACCCATTTAGACATTTCATTGACAACATAAAAAGCAACAACCCAACTATTTAAACTTACAAATACCATTTAGACATTTCATCGAGCACATGTAAGGCAAATGACCAATTTTAAACTAAGATCTCAATCAATGGAGATCCACACAAACCAATAATAAGATTATGTACATGACAAGAAAAAGAATGCACATATACCACATTTGACGAGTAGCACAAAATCAAGTTCAATATAACTAAATGAAAATTCCCACAAACCATTGACATAAACAAATAACTCAAATACAAAGAGGTTAAACAAATCATTTTTACCTCCATAACACATACTTTTCAGTGTAAAGCCTTCTCCTTTGATAACTCAAAGGACCCTTTTTGTTGAATGAAATTTTGATTACTTGAAGCCATCTCTTTTGATTTTCAAGCCTCGACCACCTATTTTATTTTTTTTTATAACATGAATTCTGATTTTTGGAGTGTTAAGCCCATTGATATTCAGAACACTATTGGGATTTGGGCTAATAACTCATAACATGTTTATTTGTGTAATAGTACTTCCAAATAAGGGTGCATTAGCAAACATATTTAATTTATTGCATAAACATATAATTCGTGCCAATTATTTCAACTTTGGGAGTATTTCAGAAAGTTTTCTTTTGAAATTATGATATTTGTTTTTAATTCTTAATTTGAAGTAGGATAAATATTAAATATATAATGTTATGATTATTATATTTGGACCAAATTGAGCTTAGATTTGGAAACTCCGATAGTTCACTTTTAAATTAGATTTGCCTTTTTTTTTGTTTAAGCTCATATTTTGAATTTTTTTGTTCAAATCTTCCCAAATTTTGGACCTAACGGTATTAAATAATGTATGTATGAAAAAAAAAGGTTGAGATAAATCATGAGCAGATAAAGGCAACATAAAAAGGTTGGGTTAGATACAATATTTGCCAACGAATAATAAAAGTTGGGATAGGTTAACATTTTCCCAACTCTTCCTAAAAGGTTGAGATATGATTAGATTTTACCAACACCAAAAAAAATTGCTTAAATGTACAAATTTAAACGACACAAAAAAGGGTCGGCATAATCCAAAAAGAGTAGTCTTAGGCTTTTCATATGACAACACTTTTATATAGTTGGAAAATGTATAACAAAAGTCGGCATAGTGTTGGACAAAATCGACTCTTATTTAAGCGTTGCCTTAGGCATGCATATCCCAACCCTTATACAAAGAGTTGACCAAAACGTATGTCGGCAAGTCTATCCTGACACTTAGAAACGACACCCAAAAATGTCATCTTAAGGATGTTTTGTTGTACTATTTCTTACCATTATTCAAAGATATCACATTACCCTAATTAAAAGTAATTCCCAATAAAGTTAATATTTTGTAGCATATCAAATGTGAGAATCATTCTCCAATTATCTTTTTTAAAAATTATCACATTTCATATTATTAAATGCGTTTGCAAATTAAAAAAAAAACCTAATTTGTAGAATAAGTAATAAAGTTTGTACTTAAGTAAAGTTATTGAATTTGCAAAAAGAAAATCATACATAAATGTTTAAATCATTTATACTTTATTTTTAAGGATAATTATACATTATATTGATGGTGAAGTGTGATAAGCAAGATTAAGAGATCATCACATATATTTAAAAAATAAACAAATGAAATATATCTATTTATAAAATTACAAAATCTTGAATATTAAAGATAATATTATTAACAAAAATAATCACAAACTTTAAACATAATCTATAAAATTAACCTCACAAATAAAAAAAATAAATAAAAAAAGTTAGAAAAACACCACTACTAATGTATCAAATGAGAATCCTATTTTTAGTTTCATAACTTAAGTGGAATTTAGCTCATGATGTGTGGCAAATATCTATACAACTATATAAGGCGTTACACGGACACCTGCCCATTTTTTCCTTTGTTTTTTCTTTACATGAAAACATTACGGGTAAATTTCAATTCCAATCCCTTTATTTTTTAGATTATAAAAAAGGTTAAACTTCAATTTGATCCTTATATTTTGCTTAAATTTGAGATTTAATATATATGCTTTAACTTTAACATAATTTGATACCTCAACTTTTATAATGTCATTAGTTAGTCTAAATATTCTATTCTAATTAAAATAATGATGTAAAATTTTTTAAAAAAATAAGCACTATTAAAATTCTTTTTAAATTATGGTTTGTTACAATGTAATGTTTTTTTGTTACATAGATACCAAGTTTTTTTTTTCAAAATGTCACACCAACAAAAAAGAATTTTAAAAGTGTTAACAAATTAAATTAAAATTTTAAATTCAAAAAATAGAGAAATTAAATTCTTGAAAATAAAAGTATGAAGGTTAAATTTCAAATATATAAAAAGTATAAAAACGTAACCTTTAAATATTTATGCTATAATATTTTCAAGACCTAATGTGAAGCATAATAATTGGTGGTTTTAAAACTAAAAAATTTTCCATTTTGGCTAAAACAATGTTTTGATAGGAAATTACAAGTAGAAAAAAGTTTCCAAAAGTCGAATGTTATCTACAAACAAAATGATAAACCTTTTTCAACCTATCAACATCCAAAATGAAAGAAACCCGGATTCATCATGGAAATAAAAACCAAAATCAAAGAATATAGATTTGATGCTTGGATAAAATTAGTGAAGTAGAAGATTCCATGTATTAAAATTATAGTGATAATTATTCATTATGTTATTAGTAGAATATAAATTACAAACGTTTTAAAGAAATAGTGATAGCAAGTATAACATTTATGTTTATTATCATAGTTTTAACAATATGATCCAAAAGACATCAAGATGAATATTAAAAGTCCCACCCCTATTGGAAATTAATAATAATAATAAAACGTGTTACTGCAGTGGATCATTCTCTATCTACCTAACCCTACTTCAGTTGAAACCCTAGAATCTATAACTACTACTATTCGTTAATGTTTCCTCTAGCTACAACGGCTTTATCTACCCTCTAAACTTTTGAAATCATTCATCTAATGGTGGGAGCCGACCTAAGAATTTTTTTTTTAACTCTTACAATTGCAATTGTTATCATCTCTTGCTTATTGATAATACTCTAAAATGACATATTTTTATGTATTAATTATATGTTTATTTTGAATATGATCCTACTAATTTAAGTTATTTATAAAAAGGCAAAGTGTGGAAGATTTTGGGAGTAAAAATGCAAAAGAAAAGATTTTATAGCACAAGGCTCTATTTAATATTTAATTATATTAGGATAATTATTAAGGATTATTATTTAGATTTAATTTTAGGATTTATTTTCGTTTATCTTTAATTATCTTTATTTATTTGTATTTATCTTTTAGAATTTAATTAGGAATAGCTAGGTTTCTTAGTACTATAAATAGGGGATGTAGTGACACAAATTTTACTCATATTTTCTGTAACACTCTCTCCCCCATAAAGTTTAGCCTTTTGTTCTTTCCATATTTTTCAATAAAAATTTTATTTCCATTACACCTATTTCCTTTTCCTCAGAAATCATGAGCCACTAAACTTATCTAGCCAAAAGTTGTCAAAAATCACCAAAAAAAGTTGATGAGGCTTAGAATTCGCGCTTAGCTTTCTCAAAAGAGTATTCGTCGTTTTTTCACATTATGGGGCTAACGCTTCCGTCCATATCCCTTAAAAAGTGATCTTTTCAACATGTGTAAGGAACGACTGCTTTGTATATTTTGGGAAGGTTGCACAGTCGGTTCATTAGCTTACTGCGTCAAAGGTTGGTGAGCCTAAGAGATAAAGTGGCGTGGTATTCGCCATTGAGAAGTGATGATCTAGCATAAGATGATCCCACAAAAGTAATTGTTGGCTAGAGTCAGGTTTCGCTAAATCGTAAGTCTAAAATCTTGGAGCTGGTGGTCGTAGGCGTCCTCTTCCACTATAACTGGCTTATTCTGTTTTTTATCAAAACTTTTAATTCTTTTTTTTCCCCAGGTATGTAGGTTTTCTTGGGCACGATTCTGACCAAGATTTCGAGAAACAAGCAATTGTGTAAATCCGGTCCCTGAAGATTTGACCCTACTTCTCTTATACTATTATTTTTATTATTTCCAATATTTTATAGGGATATGATTTTTTTGGTGCTCTTAACGACAGCATCACTTATTGATAGTGAAATACCCCGCCAAAAATTAGGTATTAGTTCAAGTATACTTGTTTAAAATATACTAAAATCTATTGGATCGAGTAAGGTATTTTTATAGTTTGTTTTAAAATATATTTATTAAGTTGAGCAAAGAGAAAAAAATGATAAAAGAAAAGAGAGTATACATGCTTTAACTCGAAATCAAACTTTATCGATTTATTTAATTAATTTGATCGTAAAAGTCAACAATTCAAATCCATTCAATTCGAACTCGAAATTAACCCAAACCTAAAATAATCTAAGCTTTAAATGACTTGAACTTGTAACAACTTAAAGTAATGATTAAAATAAGTAACCCCAAATGACCAAAAACTGACATGATCAAAACACAAAATGATTCGAACACATAATGATCTAACTTGAAAAACTTAATCCTCAAATATGAATAATCAAACCCAAAATACCGAAATTGGAACCAACTCGAACCAAAACAACCAAAAAAAATTGAAAAAAAGAAGAAGCTCAAATTAACCTTATTCAAATTTATTCATCCCAAAATCAATTCCATCTGTACAATTAACATTTTGACATTTTCTAGAAGAAGTATTAAATTATCTAACATTAAACTTGTACCCCTACGCCTCCCTTGTATAAACACCCTTTGCCATTATGGAAAAAACATCACATAGGTACTACTAAGGACATGCATCACATTAAATTCAATCTCATTTATATTTCCAACTGCTCTTCTCACTTATCCCAAAGTGATCACATCTAGATTATACCTTAAAATTTTACCATGGAGGCAATTATGAGATGGGGGTCCCACTCCAAACCCTCTTTTATCTATAAATACCCTTTCCTCCAAGAGAAAAAGAATAAGTCAAGACACAATGCTATTCTACTTTAATACAATCTTAGGAACCCTAAGCCACCATTCATAGTGGATCTCCATAATATATACAGTGTGAATCACCTCCACTTTAGTGCTCTTCATATCCTCTATGGTGTGAACTGGCACTATTAAACCATTTTACGTTTGATATAACACAATTTTTATAACAAGTATGTTCATAAAATCACGTAGAATATTCTTATATGTATATATATATATAATTTTAAGTATTTATATATGTTAGTACACAACTACTAGTGGTACAAATTGTGCCCAAATGACAAACTAGTACAACTTATATGTGCATCAGTTTTAGTATTGAAAATTTTTATTTTGTACATATTTTTATCGTTAAATTTATCTCTTAAGTAAGTAAAATGTAAGGTATCTCTTTATTTAATCAACACAATCAGAAAATTCCAAAGTAAAAGAGTTTTATTTCAAGTATAACTCTTAAAGAGTTTTATTCCTATCTTGACAACAATCAAACATGAGGCTTGAAATAGGAGGTAGATATTATAAATAAATAAAGACTTGAAGATAATACCTTAAAAAAGGCTTCAAGATAAAGTTTTTAAAATTAAATGATATTTATTTTATATGGAAGATAAAGTTTTGAAAGAATCCAAATCTACAATTTTTTTTCTTGCGATTTTCAAAATTAGAGCTAGATAGATACTCATGTATTAATCTTTAGTCATTTTTGTCTTGGCTCTCCCATTATTATATGTATGTTTTTGGGTCTTGTACGGTTATTTTTTTATTGGTTTTGGTTGGATAAACTCTCCCATTATTTTGTCGAAATGAAGGTACTTAGTGAGAGCTTATAAATTCATAGCAAACAACTTTTAATGTGAGTATTTTATTATTTGTTTATCTTTGAGTGATTAGTTTATACTAAAGTAAGGCCACAATTATCCTAGAGTTAAGGGTTAAGGTGGATTGAGATTAAATTATTGTAGGTACTATGAGTTTAGTGGTACATTTCTACTCTAGGCAAAGTTCCACAAAAGTAAGTGATGCACCAAACTAAGTTACTACATTGTTAAATGCTTTGTTCATATCATCGTGCCAAATTAAGTTTGTGGCCACATCACTTATCATATTATATGTACATGCTCTTGTGGTTTCTATATATAATGATGGGGTTAAAAGTGATATATCTGTTATTGTCCCACATGCAGCACAACAGCCATTAAAGAGGAAGACGACCCACAAAAAGACCGACGCTGTGGCACCCTATGCTAAAGTTTCATTCACTATTAGCCTCTTAATAACCCTCGTCTTCTTTCTAAGCTACACTTTTAAAAGAAAGGAAAAAAAAATGAAAGTCTCTCACAAAGCCATTGCATATACCCGTCCATTATCAGCTGCCCATTGCCCAATACCTCTTCCTTGTTTTCCAAAAGATAAAAGAAAAAAACAAAAGGAAGAAAACTCCCTCCTCTTTCCTCTCCCATTATTATGCCTAAATTTTGTCTATTTTCAATCTGCTTTTATTTTGATAGTGAAACATGCATTAACCTTTAGTCATTTTTGTCATGGCTCGACCCTATACCTATAAATATTTATATTTTTCACTTTATATATATATATAATATTTTATTAATATTATATCTTTTAATATCTAGTAGTCGTATCAAATATTGATTAGGTTTGGCGTTACACTGGATTGGACTCTTAAACAAGGAGTAAAACTCTCCAAGCGATATTTCTCCATCCACAAGACTCAAATCTAATATCAATAGCGAATCTTGCCACTAAATTTTGAAAGAGCTTATTTAAAATTTTCAAAAATCTTAAAAAGTTTAATGAGAATTTTTATAAATTTTGATGACAAAAACTCTTAATTCCCATTAAGATCTACTACCTAAAAGAATATCGAATTTTTAATTACTCGACTAAAGGGGAATGAATAATTATTGCTTTTATCTCTTGTTTTGTGAAGGTAATTGTAAATATTGAAAAGCACATTATCGCAATCTTTGACATAATTTTAGAACAATGCAGAGTTTTCTTACTCCCAGGGTCCCAGAAAACGTGTTTAAAAAGTCCATTACGTTTTTAGTTTTACTTCAAACTTATATTAGATCTTTCTAGTTAGCTATATTTGATTTTCTATTGTAGGCCACTGCTGTAGGAGAAACGTCTTGCATTGGATTTCTATTTTTCTCTTTATTTTATTCTATTATGTTTCTAATGATATGATTATTGAAATAAAAAAAATCTATCAGCCATTGATTCTTAATAAAATTATATTTGATGTAATAATTTTATTTATTATGAGTGATATATGATTCACTCTACTTAGATAAAACAAATGTTTTTGATGAAAATATATGAAGTGGAATTCAATATACCACCATTGTTTTAGCTCTTAGCAGCCATCCAGTTTTTACTTTTATATTCATGAATGGATTTCAAAGGCAGCAAAGGAGAGGGACTGCGATGATGGTGCATGGGGGATGGGATTTGAGAAGGAGAGGGCCAAGGCCAACCTCAATTAATGTTTGCAATTCCCCACCAATTTCATGCTACGAATTAACTTTGTTATCAACATCATGATTAATTCAATACTAATACAACTCGATTCAGGGGCGAAGCCAGAAAATTTTTTTAGGGGGGACCGGATGAAATTTTAATTTTTTATAGTTTATATTTTTGTAATTTGTAAATGATTAAATTAAATTTTTATAATTTTAGGGGGGCCAAAGTGTAATTTTACCTTTACTAATTTAAAATTTTTAAAAAATTTCAAGAACCTAAAATGAAATTTTTCATTTTAGGGGGGCCGGGGCTCATGCCAGCCCCCTTGGCTACGCCCTTGACTCGATTGTGTTGTTGAGAATTATTAGTAGTCTCGAGGGTATTCTTGTATGAGATTTTAATTTAATGATAAAATTGAAATTTAAAAAAAAATGAAGTTTTAAGTGAGTCATTCCGTAACAACACGTGGATTATCCTTTATGAAATTTTTGTAATTTTTTTTTAAAAAATATTGGTATAGCTAAAGGCAATAGGTCCCTAACAACAATGCTTATTGATAAAAATTCTCCATGCCCAATGCCTATGGCTAGGAATGTAACAACTTTGCACCTATAATTTGACTCTTCCAATTTTCTAATAATAATACAATGTTTATTCTTTTTCTTAATTTTAGATTAAATTATGCAATAAGATTTAATTTTTGTATTTAAATTTGGCATAATTAAATCTTTCTATTTTTATAGTGTTTTTAGTTAATCCAAATGGATAATATTAAATTTCCTTTTTAAAATATTGTTGTATATTTTTCCTTAAAACAAAAACAAAAATCATGATGAGCTAGAATAAATGTTTTTAACAAAAAACTATTTCAGTGTTTTAACCGGAATATTAACAATGTTAGCTATTTGGACTAATTGGTGACATTATAAAGGTAGATTGTGGTAATTCATGTGAAGTGTGGAAGCAGGTCATCCCTTCGAGGGTTTTGCTGCAATTATTTTTCTGCTTCGTTGATGGAGTGGCTTTGGATGAATTTGAAGAATGAGTTTGATTTAATTGTCACGGAAGTTGATTAGCAATCTTTATTCGGCATTATTTGTTGGAATTTGTGGGTGTTTCAAGGGGAAGCTTTAAATATATCTCACATACTCCAATTCTCGTGGTGTTAGGTGAGTTCCATCAAACATAAGCCTGGAATTTCTGCAAATAACACCATGAGCAAGAGACGATGTTGAGTGTGGAAATCTCCACCTTCGGGTTTCATTAAGTTGAACACGGATGGGGTAGGGGATCCTAACTCAGGGTTAGCTTTGGCGACAACTGTGGCAAGAGATGACCTTGGTACATGGCGTGGGGGAGTTGGGAGAAACATTGGCAGATGTAGCGTAGAGCAGACTAAGCTTTGGGCGATTTAGGATGGACTCCTTCTGGCAAGAGATGCTAATTGGGCTAATATTATTATCAAAACGGATTGCACTGAAGCTTTGGAAGCCATTTTAGATAAGTCTTATGGGCATTTGAACAATGATCTGGTCTTGAGAATCTAGGAGCTATGTAGAAGACAATGGTGGGTGGTCATGCAACAGACTCCTAAAAAAGCCAATGTTGCCGTGCATACACTAGCTGGGACGAGGAGCTTTCCCTTATGGACCGATAGCATTCTAGGAGACTTCGGTAGTGGTCGTGGAGCAATTACAATTGGATGTTCGGCTTATATGTAATGGCACTGGAATAATTTTGTAATTGGTTCTAGTTTTTTTTTTCTACAAAAAAAAAGAGAGAGAGTAAAAGTGACTAAAGTATGTTAATTTAAAGTGAGAATTAAATCTCAAGTTTGAGCACAATAGAGAGACTAAAACTATAATTTAGCTTTGATTTTATTATTTTTATGAATAAAATATTATGAAATTTTAATTATAAGTAAAAATAAATATTAGTTAGAGGGAAAATGATAGTTACTATAGCATTAGTCGTTAATAAGTTAATATAGGCGAAGATGGAGTAAAGGACAATATGCAATATTGAAAGGGGCAATGGTAGATCTCTAAATGCATGCACTGCTATTTTGTAGGCAAAAGGGATACATAAAGAGCTCAAGACGCAATGATAAATTCCACTAATCCATGAATGAAAATCCAAACAAAAATACAAAAGATCAATGGCGTTTTAATGGTGGGAGAGAATGGGATAGGCCCAAGTTCCCAAAGAGATTGATATGCGATGAGAAGAGGAGCCACTGCCCAATGGCCGCTGTGGGTCTTACTTCCTTTTCATATTCTTTTGATGAAACTCCACATCATGCCAACTCCCATCACCCAATCAATTGCTGCCATCACATGTGCCACATCTACTTTTATGCCTTTTTTTTAACACAATTTAAGATATTATTTTTATATTTATCTTCTGATTCATGAAAATTAAATATTGTAAGGTTGGTAGTTTCTCTTCGTAATAATATTTTCTTTAAATTTAATTTTTTTAAGTATAAAATATTCATTCAATATTTATTACTTTTTTAACTCAAAAAAATAAAAAAAATAAATGGGAATTTTATAAGCTACCATACCTCGACATAAAAGAAATATATGAATGATTACCTGCTAAATATTCAATAAGCTTATCATAACATGTTTCCTTTTTTTTTCTTTGCTTTAGCCTCTTATTAAGCTTAGTAAGCTTAATGCTGCGGTGGGCTCTTCGTCATTTGCCATATATTTTTGTATATGTTTGATAAAATGATAAATGAGCCTAATTTCTCCTACAAAATGATTTTAAACATACATTAAGGCTTAATTGCGTCAACATTCTCAGACTATTGTTCGTATTACAAATTGGCCATGAATTTTACAAACATTTTAATCAAAATATTGAAATATCAATATCATATCAATTAGGTCATTTAGTTAGTTTAGCCATACCAACTCAAATTTGACTTGAAACATATTTAAAACACATGAATCTAATTGTAAATACGTGTATCTTGACTTATTAAAAAAAATGAAATAATCCTTCTAAATTTTTTTGAGATTGTTAAAAATTTTTAACATGTTAGATGAAAGTTGTTTATTTTGTGAATACGCGCGTGTTTTATAAGTATTTAATCGATGTGCTTTAAGTCATCTATCTAAACAGTAATTTAGGACGTTTGGTGTAATTTATGTTTAGATGATCCCAAAACAAAAGTCCTTTCTTCAATTAAACCAACTAAATTACTCCTTACTGGTTTTGGATCATTAATTTTACCCTCAAACATTCATTTGTAATATTACAATGTGGAATGCAATTTTTTGGGGAATTTGATTACCGGAAATGTAAAAGGTTACAAATTTAAATTTCGGTAAAGTTATATTGATGTGTTTTGTTGACTAAACATTTTACTAGGAATGTGATAATAAATTTCAAAATTACCCATAAATAAAATGCCATTTTTTATTAATTTTAACATTTGTAATGATATTCATTTATCTCAAAATTAATATATAATTAAAATTTTTAAAAATAATTTAAATTGATAGCATTTAAAATTAAATAATTTTGTGACTTTGTGGTTAAAAGTATTCTTTAAACATAATGAAATAAATAAGAAAAATTTTTTTATCTCAAAATAAATTATGATTTTCTAATTACATGAAAATTGAGAAAATTAATTTCCTACTACTATCGAAAAGAATCTCATTCCATGGTATGAGGGAAAGTAATACTTTTTAGTATACTAGACGCGATAATTGTTGTTTCACCAATTAAATTTTCAGAAAAGTGATAACTTTCCAAGTTTTATTTTCTGATAATGTATTTTAATTTTTGGTTGAATTCTTTTTTTAATGATTGATTCAACCTCTTATTAAAAAAAATATTCTTTGGTTATATTTCATCCCTTCAACAAGTTTAGTAATGAGCATAAAAGCCCTATTATTCCAATGGAGAGACGAACCAATGATTACCTATTTAGGAAATTTCCAGACGAACAATTTCACCGAAATATTTCAATTTATTATTTCACTATGTTCAACTCTATGTATTCCAGGGTGTTCATAGTTCAGTTAAAACCGAATTAACCTATCGAACCGATCTAATTCGATTAATCATTCGATGGCTGAATTTAGTTCTGTCGGAGGTCAGTTAATGAAATTTTGAAATTTCGGTTATCGGGTAATTTACTAGATTAATCGAAATAAATAATATATATTATATATAATATTTTTTATATTAGCAATGTATTTTTTGAAATATTATTTTTATATTAATCAAAATAAGTTATATATTATATATAATATATTTTTTTGAACTATTAAAAAAAAGAAAATGAACGTTAGCAATGTAATTTTTTTTATATATTTTATACTTATTTTAACCAAAAGATAAAAACATATAAATTTTAGTTAACCGATCAAATTAACTGAAATATTTTGATTCAATTAATGTATTTGAAAAAAATTTTGATTCGATTAACGGTTAAAAATTTTTACATTTCGAATTTTATTCAATTAATAAACGGCTTATTGGAATAGATGTAGTTAAATAATACCTCCTAGAAACGTATAAGAAATTTTCTCCTCGTACGGCTCGAGAAAAAAATGATTTAATAAAAGTTATGTCTATGTACCAAATTGGCTATTTGAACACCCTAATGTATTCCTTTCATAATATGAAAATTTGAATATATACTTTTTGTTTGATTTGATTTACCCTTGAATGTTTTAATTTACTTTAACTGAGCTTACATGTCCAAATTATCAAGTAAATGATGTTCCTGATATAAGTAGTACATCTAAGCATATTAAACAATGGTACAAAAACATAAAAGCTTTGATGCTTTAATATATAGTTTTGAGTGGTAAAGTACTTTTTCACAAGTTTTTAATTTGTTTGATAAGTTTGGTTTTACGTTCTTTTTAATTAATCCAAATCTGAGGTTAATTTGTTTTGGCATGAAAAAAGTTGAACACTTTTACTACCCCATTTTCTATAGAAAGGGTCCATGATGGATCTTTTTACATTCAAATAAAGGGTATTTTGCTGAAAAAGAAAAAAATTAAAGAGATACATGGGTTAAAAGTTAAATGAGAGAGGACTAAAGCCTCTTTAATTGAAACCATGGCCTATCATATTTCTATTCCAAATCATTTTATCAACATTAAAATAAGTACTCTAATTGTAATTAGAGATAGAATTTTATTTCATTTATACTTCTTATATCTATAAATATAGACTTTGGCGAAGCATTGTAGATTATTCCAATTGATTAATAAAATAATCTCTCTTTTTGTTCTCCTATTTTCTTTATTCTCTGTCTTTTATTTTATAACAAAACCATCACCTATCATATTTCTATCCCAAATCATTTTGAGTTTAATGGGGATGATTTCCTTACAAGGCTGTTTAATAATGATAAATACATTTTCATTTTAATCTTACTTATTGCTTTAGAACAATCTTACTTATAAATCTTTTACATCATAAAATGATTTCAAATTTACTTTAATCTTTATTGATGTCTTATGGGTAATTGATTGAATTTGCGTATAATTTTTATAAAAAAGATTGATTTAATTTGAATGTTTGATGTTTTTTAAAGATGAAAGCAGAGCTTTGAAAATATTGAAACTTATCTTTAATATTTAAATCAACATAGATGAAGTCAAAATTAATATTACCTTACTTAAGAATTCGGATTTATTCAAATAAGTAAAAACTATAATGAAAATAACAAGTATTTGTACAATATGTTTCATCTAGCTATGAAGAACCAAATTTTGACACAAGTAGGTAGCACCCACATTGTGACAGTAGATTATTGAAGGATCAGGTAGTGAGACATGCGATTCATCTAGGAACTTTTGGACTCTATTTATTTCAACTAGTACTGAATTGACAACCCTATACTCTATCTCATTAGAGGAACGTGCAACAATGATTAGCAGATGGGATTTCCACCAAAGGCTAGAATTTTACCAGATGCTGAACTTTTGTTATTAATATCATCTGCCCAAGTACTTGAACAACGTTGAATAAGTCTTTTCTATCATGTGCAAACCATGATTTTTGGTATGTTGATGATACCTTTATGTTAAAGGGTTAATTTTTTTGAATCAAGACTAAATTGATATAATATATGATTATTGAGGGTTAAAGTTGTTATATACTAATTTTAGAAGCAATTAAGTTATAAGGGTGAAAAAAGATTTGAATAATTAAATGATTATTTTATATTTTTTCATAGTTGAGTGATAAAAAAGAAATTTACTAAAAATTAGAAGACTACTAGTGAATTTATCCAATAAATTTTCCCTTTGGTCGGTTGGCCTTACTGTTTTTTCGGAAAGAAAAGCAGTTAGTCTATGGGGACAAGACATACTTTTGCCGGTGAATTGCCTTTTTGGATAGAATACAACGCAAAGCTCTCTATTTTTTTTTTTTATTTTTTTTTCTTTTCTTTTCTCAATAACTTCATATTAATTTGTCTTGTTGTTTGTGCACTGTCCCATAATAATAGACCAATTGATTATAAGCTAATTACCAATTTTAATCTCTCTTTTTTTTTTCTTTTCAAGGGCCCCAATTTAAGATTTGTGTAGCATATACGCCATTACCCCCCCCCCCCCCGCCCCCAAACCCTCACTATTAATTAGATAAATCAAAATTAAGACTTAAGCAAAAAGTAGACAAGAAGTTTGAAAAAAGAAAAAGAAAGACCAAAGAGTACACATCACTTTCTACCATTTTCTATCGTTATAAGATATATGAGTATGGTCAGGGATAATTTATCCATTTCGTAAACATGATTTTTTTTTTGTCAATGCCAAGATTTATCTGCATTGTTGGTCAACATATTCTTCAACTTAAACCTAAAAGCATATATAGTCAAGGCTACAATCTTGCTCTTTCTGGTTTTTATTTTATAGGTTTAATTATTTTCGATATTTGTAGAGGTTATGTTCGAATTTTATCATACACGAGAGTTTTCCTTGAAATTATTATTGATTTATATATAGCTTTAAAAGAAAATCATTTCCCTTTTCCTTTTCCTTTTGAGTGTGAATGAAATGACAAATCTTGTTGCTATTGAACCATATTTTTGGTTGGAGAAAATATTCTTTGATGCCATGTTCAAATACAACCAAAAATAAACGAATAAATAAAGGAAAAGAGGGAAGGCCTACGTGTGGAACAAAAATTGGAGCATATGCATCACTATATATAAAAATTTATGTATATATAGGTTAATGTGCATGTTGGGGCATCCTTGGCTTGGGATTCCTACCTTTTGATATTTGAGCCACCTTTTCATCACAAGGCGATCTCACTTCACTTCAGTCCCTTTCTCTCCCTTATCTTTTTCTTCAACCCACGCTCTTCTTAAAGGAAAAGAGGGTTTTGGGAATCCAATGCTATTCCTACCTATAATACATCTCTTCCTTACTATACTTTCTTACTATACATCCTATTTTATAATTTCGAGGTATTTATTCAAATCATTTCAAATTTTATTTATTAATTTTTCATGATAAAAATAAGATTGATTTAAATTTAAACTTAATTTAATTTTCGCGTCTGAATCAAAATATACAATTCTATGAATTTATAAAATTAAAATAATCTCCTATTTTGCACTAAAGAATTGGAAAAATGTATGGGTCTATTCCATAGTGCATAACAAAATCATCACTCTAGCTACTATTGTTCTTTTTGGACATATAGCTACTATTTTTTAAAATACCAGAAGCTGCAAAAGTTAATATCAACTATCGATGACAATTTTCATTAATTAAAATTGTTCATTTGACTGATTAATTTATGTCAACATAATATGATAAATTAATTTGCTTACCTACTTCCATGTCCATATATGATAAAATGAATCACATGAATTTTCTTTTGAATCTGATTTGATTCAATTGATGGCCCCATCAAAGATTTTGTGACAAAAGTTCTGGGATTCTCCTTTAATATGAATCAAGGGATAATTTAAATCATGACCCTTGGGACCTTCCTCCATTTTCTTCTCAACTATATTTTTGTTTTTGCATTGATACATATTGGTATTCATGTATTTATATATATCAATTTGAATTTATCCACACTATCTAACATTTTATCTATACCAGTATATGCATTTATTTTGAACCAAAAGAAGTACATAGACAAATATACATTGTATGCCTTCATTAAATATACATTTATATATTTTTCCCAGGTAATCTATAATTTTGATATATATATATTTTGGAATTGTCATTTGACATCAATTGTCAGTTTAATTTGTTCAAAATGAGATCACAACAAAAAAATACATTATTTAAGGTTATTCAATCATTTTAGTCTAAATCCACTATCCCAAAATGTTCAGAAAACTTGTAATATTTGTATAGATAAAACAACAAACCATATAAACACTTCTCACAAAAGGTTTATAGAAACATTATTTGATTATCATGAAAATTTATCTACTAAAATTTTACATTCTTTTTATATAATAGAATTTTAAACTCACACATTTACTTATTTAAATTACTACACAAGCATGACCTACAGATTAATCCCACATGAGGATATAGTGAACACCTTTGACTAATAGGCTAAATACTAAAATTTTACTAAAATTTTACACTACTTTATTAATAAACTTAATCAAATTAATACAATTAATTAAAATTCAAATAAATTTTGTGAGCAATTTATATCTAACCTAGTCTATTAGCCTAGAGTCAATTCCCAATCATATAAAGATCTTTGTACTGTTACATTCATTATTTGGTAACACCAGTGAGTAATAGTGACAATATAAGAGTACCAAAGAAGCCAATCAAATGGGTTAATTTATATATTGAAGTACACAAATTGGGTTTTTAAACAGAGACCTGCAAAGTGGCATCTGGCAAAGGGAGAATTGAAGATGAATTTACATTTTGCCACCCTGAGATGGGGTCTCACTCACTTATTCACTCTTTAGCTACTTTCAATAAAGAAGTTGTGTTCATAGAAGAGCTCACCTAACAAATGACACAACACAGTGAAGATTGCAAATTGCAAGCCCCCCTCCATCAGCCTGGCCTCAACCTGATGATACGTACAATATTCTTCTGCTTTTTTTTATCTCCTCACTGACACTATATAAACAAATAGTAACTGAAAAAGAAGTTTGGTAATGGTGACTGCTAAAACTTTGTCAAAAAGTACACTGCTATATGAATTTGATTATAACCCTAACACCATCACGTTTCTCTCTTTTCAGCCTGAGTTGGGGCCATTTTCTTCCTTTTCTTTTAACTCTGCCCGAGTGAGTAGGGATCACCATATTTGATAACCAAAGTTCGGGACTGGTTGAGTATTCATTACCACTTTGTTAAACATAAGGTTCGAGTCTCACCAGCAACCTCATTTAGTGGGTGATCAGTAAATACCACTTCCATCCTTTCATGAAACCAGCGGCATGCCTTGACCCTAAACTGGAGGTTTTGGGACTATGCATAATGCATGGACATTGAAGCATATAGCCAAAATCCTTTTAACACCGCCAATCATATCTTCATATTTGTCATTGTGATGATCTCTGTCACTGTTATTACATTACTGTTGTTATGAATATAGATGTTGACAGAAGTGTATTAAGTCGGTTGACGGATGGTAAATTAGTGGCATTGAACATTCAAAGATATAACACAGACAGAGGATTATGATTTACTTACACTCTTTGAGTTTCTATGAGGAAAATTAACTGTCTCACTCTCACATGATTGCTTACTTTTTTTTCCTTTTTCACATTATCTGTCAGATTCTAATGAGTAAATTCCATTAGTTCCATGACACATATAAATCATTGAAACAGCGAGGATGTTTTGATTGAGCTTTTTCAAAGTTTTTTTTAACTTAAGTTCATATATGTCTGTCAATTGTCAAATAAATGATTCACTTTGAAAGCCTTATGGGACCCCCCATTCACCACTCCATGACAGAAACAAGTTGGGGAAGGGGGGGTGGAGCTTGTTTTGAAAGCCACTTTTCATGCATAAATAATGAGATTTCATTCAGTATTTTGGCTCCAGGGTTGAACCCCATCATCATGTGTCAACTTTCATAATAACAGTGTCCCTCGGCTCCATTTTGTGTTTCACTTGGATATGCGTATGGGCCAGCATTGGTCTACTCACGTCTAATCCCAGTGTATGCTCTCTCTTTTTTTCTGTAGGGCTTTGGACTTGTTGAGCCCAAGTCAAGTCAACAGTTTGACCTTCTTGACTTAGCATGTTAATATGTTGTAAATTTCGAGGTTAAGAAGCTAACTATGGCAATATAACGTTAACTAGAAGTCAAAAAAGGTGTAGTAAAACTGGGATCATTGCCATTGCTCCATATGACATACAAAAGGGAAGATGTCTCTTGATAATGGAACAAAATGACGTTTTACATTGTAATCATAGGCTTAAGCTAATTCCCGTTAAAAGATTCAAATACCTTTTGGGCCTTAATTGCTATTATTGTGACCCATCTAACTTTCTTTTTTTTTTTATCCTGTTCCTACCTATACTCATTCCCATATCCTTGAATTGGGAATAATGTTTCCCATATCCTTGAATTGGGAATAATGTTGGCTTAAGTAAGTTAAAATTCACATCCTTTTGGTTATTAAAATAATAATGATGTCAATTGAATTGAGATTAAATTGGCATCTATTATTGGTAATGCAGAGGATTATTGGTAGGTAGATATATCCTTCATTGGTTAAGTATGGACTATTAAGAGGGTTTTATATAGTAGACCTGCTCATAGGTAGCGCCACCAAACTCGACCCGGCCCGGCCCGAAATGTGAGATGGTTTGAGCAAAAATATAGGCCCAAAAAATGCGCTTGAAGAAAAATAAGGCCTGTTTAAAAAATAGGCCGACCTTTGGGTAAGGCATTTTTGGCCTGAGCTTGGCCCGGCCCGAATTTACTAAAGGGAAAAAAAATATCTGACTTTTTAAATATTATTTTCTTGTTGTTTTCTCCCTATTTTGCTACCATTTTACTATTATGTTGTTATTGTTTGGATATTGTATAAAACTTATTTTATTGTTAATTTTGTTATTATTTTAAAGACATTTGTTAATTTTGTTATTATTTTAGAAACATTTGCTTGTTAAGTTGCATCTATCTTATTGTTATTTAAATATACATTTTTTTAAATTTATTTTCAATTTGTTGGGAAATATTTATTTTGATATTTTTAGTATTTTTGATGTATTATATATATTTTAAAATTATATAAAAATAATATAAAAATTAATATGGGTCGGTCAGGTCGGGCCCGGGTTTTAGTATTTTTACTCGGGTCAGGCTTGAGCAAAAATTTAGGCCCATTTTTTGGGTTGGTCCGGGCCCAGCAAACGGGCCTGAATTTTTAGTTAAGCTTGGCTAGAACCCAGCCCGGCTTGGCCCATGCACACCTCAATATATAGTCTTACTTCTTAATTTCATTGAGTAATTAGGATATAGGTTTAACAAATGTGCTTCGCCGTCGCTTGCTTGACCTGGTCCATGTTAACACGAATACCACGTGTAAGGCCCAAATTTTACCCGGGCCCAATATAACAAAACCAAGTAACCAAATATAAGAGTCCAATAGCCCAAATTCAATAACCCAAACCCAATTTATAAACCCTAATAGCCCAAGCCCACTATGTTAAAAAAATTTTCAGCAGCCACCAAAGTTTTCAGCCGCATGCCTTTAGCCACCAGCCTTCTCACGCGTGCCACCACCGCTCGGGGCGCCAATCACCGGCCTTCCACGCGTCTGACACTCCCATGACCTGCAAACATTTGGAAAAGAGGAAAAATGGCAGCAAGAAGCACAAGCAGTAGCAGAAAATAAAACAACAATATTTTAATATAGGAATCGACTATAAAGCCGAAATGAAACTGATTGTAACGGGGACGCACATTTGAATCAAAGAACAAAACAAAATTTAAAGGTTGATCTCTGATTTATTTTTTTTCTTTGTTTTTATTTCGTTCTTTCATCTCTTTAAATTTCTTTTTATTTATACTACAAATCTAAAAAACAAAAAGGGTATAAAATCAAAGAAGGGGACTTACCCGAATCGAAGTGACCGTCGTCGGAGATCGCTCCTCCGTCGTCGGATTCGACCCGAAGAGGTCGTAGGGGGTTCCTTCTTTGGATCTTCTTTGGTCGAGGAAGTTTTCGCTGTTGAGTTCGCCTTAAACAGGGGCTTGAAAGCCCCGTTTACACCCCAACCACCGCCTGTGGTGGCGCTGCGGTGAAGGCGGCGATGAAGGTTCTAAGAACCCTAGCCGAAATGAGCAGGGAGAGGGAGAGAGGGTAAAGGCCCTCTGTTTTCTTTTTTCTTTTTTAAAATAGAAGTTGAAATGAAAAAGAAAAAAGAATGGCTTAAATGGCCACAGAAACGGCAGCATGTTTTTTTTAAGGCTAAAATGGGATATTTTCGTTCACGGTCCCTCCTCTTTTCCTGCGCCATTTGATTTAGTCCTTTTTGCATTTTCTTTTTTTTTTTAAATTTCGCCCACTTATTTCATTTCATTTCCGTTTTAATCCTCAGCCTGAGTGGTTGAAATGCAGCGCATTTGAGACTTGGGATAGTGTCCCATTTCGTCCCCATAACTTTGAATGCATTTTGATGTAGTCCATGACACTTATCTGTTATTATAATTTGTACCTTTTCTTTCATTTTGATTTTAATTTAATCATTTCCTCTTTATTTCAAACTGTTTCATTATATTTTATTATATGCCCCATTTGCGATTTATTTAGATATTATTTTATTTAGTTTCAAACTTTACACGGTATTTGTATATTCGCCCTTTTTTATAAAAAAAAACTGTTTTATATTTATTTATTTTAAGTTTTTTTTACATATTAATTATTTTAATGCATACATATATTACATATTTTGTCTTCATTTTTATTAGACTATTTGTTCTTTTTATGTTCCATTATTGTGCATATTCATTCTTAAATCTTTCACATGATGTTTTAAACCTTTTTATTGATCTGTTTTGGGTCTTTTATACTATTTTGCCTTACATTAAGATCCTTATTCATATTAGTTATTATAGATTGCTACGTTTTACTCCAAAGTACCATTTTTATTTTAAATCGTTTCATGTACTATTTATTTAAAATTATTTCGTTATCTTAAACCTTTTTATTTATTTATTTTTAGCATTCTATGTATTATTTATTATAAGTTTTTGTATTACCCATTTTTAAACTTTATGTACTCATGTCTATATTATTTGTTATAAAATTTATGTATATATTTTTTTGAAAATTTTCTTATGCATTATTGATTTTAAAAAAATTCACTTCTTTCTATTATTTATTTTTAAGCTTATTTGCTATCTTTTTCAAATGGTTCATACGTTTTATTTATTTTGATTGGTTCCATACTTTTTAAATTGTCATATATGTCCTTATTGATTCTTCCTTAGCTAATTCTAGCATGTAAAATAATGTATGTTGAATCATTATCATCATTGTATGTACCACAATACGCTCGCTTATATTTTCACATTATCATCGTATATTTACGTGGTGTTAGTCATGTGTTATCTCCTATATTTATTATTATATCGTATGTCATATCATTGCCTTACAAATTAGACCCCAATACATTTACCTAATAAACTGTTTTATTTTAACCTAAATAAATAACACTTGTTGCTTAAAAATTGCATTCGCTATTCAAAAACGAAATTTTCCTAATAAGGTAATGTTATTCATTTTGGAACATCGAGGAATTGTGCCCTAACTTACGAGGTTTCGATTTTCTCATTGTTTCTAAATAGCAAATATCCTTTTCGAGTTTTAAAACACATGGATTTCCAATTAAGATTAAAGACAACTTACGCTCGAGAGTTCATGGTATCGTGTCCTAACTTACGGGATTTGACACTTCGATATCTCGAGACGTGGAAATCTTTAACAACCACTTTGATTTAATTCGAACTTTTTAAAATTAATATTAATAAAAAAATCGTATTTCAAATCCGTTCCCGTTTTAATTTTCACTTTCAAAACCAAAGTCGATCCCGTTTTCAAAAAATGGTTACAACACTATCTTGTACGTTATATTTTATCATGTTAATGTGCTCTTTCATGCATCAGTTTTAAAAATGAGACTTCAAGGATTTCAAAAAATATAAAGGCAATGTTTGGTGTTTGGAAATTTCGAGAAAGTAGTGCCCTAACTTATTGGGTTGCAACTTTTCTCGTTGAGTTCGAATAGTCAAGTACCCTTCTAAGTTTTTAAGATTTTCAAAGTACGAGCAACTGTCTTGGAATTTCAAAGCGTTGTGTCCTAACTTATTGGATACGACGATTTGTCGTTTCGAGATAGGGATTTCCAAAAGGTTAACTTAGTGTCAATGTTTTGATACGAGTAAACCCAAATTTTCGAAGTTAAAATATTTTAAAGAGGATTACATCTTAATTTTTTTTTAAATTCCGACATTAAAGACATTTGATAATCAATTAGGTATCAATTTTTGGGCGTTACAAGGGTGCTAATCCTTCCTCGTACGTAACCGACTCCCGAACCCGTTTTTTTATTTCGTCGACCAAAACTAATGATTTTAAAACAAAATGTTTTAAAGGTGATCCAATCACACTTAAAAAGATTGGTGGCGACTCCCGGTTTCATTTTTTTTTAAAATCGATTCCCATTTTCTAAAACTCGATTTGAAAATGGTTTCGACACCACGTGTATGTTTTTGGATAAAGCTCTTATATTATTTTCCAGAAAATAATTTCTTTAAAAATAATTTTACTTTTTCCAATTTTTTTACTGTTACGAAAATCTGGAACTGAATATATTTTTTACTATTGTGTGAAAATGGTGGGTTAGTTATGCAACTGACCCTATGATTTTTACTCTTTTGCCCTACATATTTAGTATTTATCCTTCTGTTACTAGTATAAATAGAGAGCTATTTTCCTCATTTTTTTTACATAGAAAAACACAACAATTCGAAAACTCTTCTCTCCTACTCACCTCTTTTTCCATTCCCTTTTAAAATTATGCTATTTTCCCTAAATTACATTAGAAGAAATTCTGTCTAGAAGTTTAGGTTTTAAGTGGGACCGATTGTGACCCCTCCAAACTTTCCTGAGAATTGATCCTATTTTGGTTTCGCTGAGAAGATCAATACCAATTGTGTTCCACCTTCCTTATTCGAGTGTACGAATATTGAAGTACTGTGTTAACTTTGAGGGGACGGCGTTCACTGCACGATTACACCGATTAGGACGAATTTGTTTCTAAGGAAGTGGTTCTTCCACAGTGCAATAAATTTTGATTTCTTAATTCTTGCTTTATTTTTCCATCCAGTGCTAACAAATTTGTTTTGTAGTAGTATATTTCCAACAATTTAGAAATGAATTACTACTGTTTAAACATGTCTACCCTAATCAAAAAATAAATCTCTAATCTCTGCAAGCTTGAACCTCTTGATGGGATTAACTACCACTGTTGGTCTTAAAGGATAGTCATCTTCTTTAAACAACTTGAAGTTGACTACTTCCTTTTCAATCCACCTACTACTGAGAAACCTGAAGATTCTGCCACCGTTCCAGAAGACTCGGATGTCGTAACTACAAAAGCCAAGTTTGAAAAGGACAACAAAATGGTAAGAGGTCACATGTTAAGCTATATGGCTAACAACCTCTTCGACTTGTTTGTAAAAAAATAAGTTAGCTAAATCCATCTGGGATACATTGAAGAGGAAATATGGAGTCGATGATGCTGGGGTCAAGAAATATGTTGTTCGAGAGGCTCAAGTTCCAAATGACCGATGATAAGCCGATTATGGATCAATTACATATCTAAGAGAAGCTGGTCTCCGACATCTGAGCAAAAGGGATGGAGATGTGTGAAACTATCCAAGCAAACGACTTGATTGAAAAGCTATTGAAATCTTGGTTCGAATACCATAATCTCCTAAAACATAAAAAAGTGGGACATTCCTTTGGAAGAACTGATTAGCCATATAATGATTAAGGAAGCCAATCGTCTTAAAGATAAGGTTTTAGTAACGTCAACTCAATTTCCTTTAAACGCTAAAAAGAAAGAGTAAAAATCTAGAATAAGAAGACTGCCAACTTCAAGAAACCAAGGAAGAATGAAAAAACCAACAACCATGTGAAATGCTACGTGTGTGGAAAAGCTGGACACAAAGCATACTGATGCTACCAACGTTCTGACCACCAGAATCAGAACAAAACACAAGTGCATATAGTTGAAAATCAAGATGAGGTTATAGCCACTGTGGTTTCTGAAGTGAACCTGGTTGAGAACAATGCCAGGTGGATAGTGGACACATGCGTGTCCAAACATTTCTTTTGCGCCAACAGAAAAATGTTCACCGAATTTAAAAGTGTAGCTGAAGGTGAACAAGTCTACATGGGTAATTCTAGCACTTCGGAAGTACTCGGTAAAGGAAAGATTTTACGCAAACTTACTTCTGGTAAAATGTTGGCATTGAATAATATCTTTTATGTACTTGCCTTGCGTAAAAAAATGATTAGTGGTGGATTACTGGATAAGTGTAAACTCGAAATTATATGGGATATTTCTAGCAATTTTTACCATATTTTGACTTAGTAATTATATAAATTTTGAGTAATTGTTAATAAATTAAGTGGATTTTGTTTAAATGTTAATGTTGGACATGAATTTAGAAAATATACGAAAATATGCTTTATTACATGAATTTTGTGCATAAATTATATTATTTTCATGTTAATTATTAATATGTTAATTTTTATTATGCAGTGGATCCATATAAGATGAGATTAACATAATGTTGCATGGATATGAACACATCCACCTTACTTGGATGGCAAAACCATGCAAAATTGGGTCATAAGAATGTTAATTTTACTTAGCTAAAGTGTTGTTACAAAGTGGACATGTCTGGTTATTTATTGGATCATGAAACCGTCCAACAAGGGGGAGTCAAGCCCAAATTCGGCATAAGCATATGATTGCCAAAAAATCAGCTTTGGGATATTTTATTAGAGGTTCTTGCAGTTGCAATTTAATTAGAAAAGAGCCTTGGAAGATTACATTTGAAACCATCCTATGCCTAATTATAGCATGATTTTGTGCTCAAAATAAGCAACCAAATTATCTCCCTTTCCACATATTGTGGCCTGCCAAGCAATTGAGAAGATGGAGGGATTCCAATCCTTATTTTTAGTAAACTTCACCCTCAACCTCACTTATAAATACCACACTACTCTCACATCTTAAAACATCCCTCATCTTTCATTTTCACAAACATCATTCATTCACTCATTCCCTCTCTTTCTTTATTCTCCCCACGCATAACCATTCCATTTTAGCCAACAAAAGCTTTGAAAAGATCACCTCTTGGCCAACCACCTTGAGGAACCATTAGCAAAAAAGCATCGGGCAAATCAGTAGAACACTTTCAATCCAAATCCGAAAGGCTACTGAATTGAAATAGAGTTTACTCTTTCCTTACTAGTTGTTTAATTTAATCATGTTTGCGATGTGTTTTATGATTTTTTCATCAAGAATGATAGCTTAATTCTGTTTAGCTAGGATGATGCGTTAGTTCAATAATATTTGTTTGAATCATGTTAAAGTGTTTGCACCTCAGTCGAACATGTTTTCAATTAAAATCAAGATGTATTTGATTCGTACATGATTAGATGCATTCAAATTAGTTGAGTGGTCCTAACCAAATGAAGGCTAGTAGACACAATAATTGAGAAGTGCATGCTTAATTTAGATCATTAAACCCGACTAAATTGAAGGTTCATAATAACTTTAATTAACTCTATTATCTTGCATAGTTTTTAATTTATGTGATTAAACTGTTTCAAACTTAATCTGTCCCTGTTACCTCACATAAATACTATGTAACACCTCTAACCCATATTAATCACCGGAATAGGGTTACAGAGCATTACCAGACTTATCACTTAAACAATCATACAATTCTCATATTCAAACAAATATCATTCAAAATCAATCATATTGTCCCTAATACGAGCCTTCGAGGCCCAAAAAATAAGCATTTGAAATGGTTCGGGACTAAACCAAGAACTCAGGGAAATTTTGGGGAAACATAGAAAATTTTCAAAGTACAGGGGACACACACCCGTGTGGCCCGGTCGTGTGACATTCGAAATGGGATCACATAGTCGTGTGACAACATCAAATTCTCACTCTAGCATGTACTTATGACTATTAGGTATTTTTATCGATAAGCCCTTTTACTCGTTTTCACTTAAAACCGAGTAGCACAAGTTGTCTAACATAATTTAAAACCTCATATTCTATCATAAAACACCAAAATACACAAATTTCAACTATGGGTATTTTTCCAAATATGAACCCTAGGTTGAATTATTGCTAGAATAAGCTTAATCAAGTTACCGAGACTCCAAAAACGTAAAGAACATTAAAAACCGGGCTTGGAATCACTTGCTATGGAGCTTGGAAGCTTGGAACAAACCCTAGCTATGGAGAAACCTTGAAATTTCGGCCTAATGAAGAAGATGGACAAAAATTGGCTTTTAATTTTGTTTTTAATTCATTTTAATAACTAAATGGCCAAAATACCCTTAATTAAAAACTATGGTGTTTTATTTTCCTTTAGTTATTTTTGTCCAAACCAGTATAACAGTCTAATTACTATCCATTCATACATTTAGATAATTTTGCATACTTAGCTTAAAATTGCATTAGGGATCAATCTGACATTTAATTAAATTAATCTAGTTTAATCATCATTACTCAAATTATTATGTTTTTATCACCAAATTGTTAACTTATAACTTTGTAGATAATTGATTAACATATACAGTCCACGTGGAGACGATAACTCATTTTACTTACTTATTACTTAAATGACTGTGTACACTTGTACAAAAAACCCGTTACAAGTTTTTGGCGTTGTTGCCGAGGACTGTTGCCTTAATCATTATTTGTGAAATTATTTTTTACAGTTTGGTTTTTATTTAATTTCTAACATTACTAATTTATTCTTTATTCTTTATCTGTGATTTATTTATTAGGTGTTTATGAGCATAGATCGAATCATCGATCTATTATTACCTATAGACCGTGAAATTGAATGGACATTTAGACAGAGAAGACGCGAGAGGTTAGCTCAAAGACAAACCGATATGGACATTGGAAATTAAAATGATGGACAAGGTAATTGAGTCAATCGTGTGTACAATACAATCATTATTAGTGATGATACGGATCGCGCCATTAGAGAATATGCTGTGCCACTCTTTAATAAGTTAAATTCAGGAATTATAAGGCTAGATATCGAGGCACCCCAATTCTAATTGAAACCAGTGATGTTTCAAATGCTCTAAATGGTGGGCCAATTCAGTGGTATGCCCATGGAAGTTCCACACCTTCACATTTGATTATTCATGGAGGTGAGTTATTCGCTTAACATAGCTAGTGTGATTGAAGATGCATTAAGGTTGAAGCTGTTTCCATACTCCTTGTGGGATCGAGCACGAGCATGACTAATTCATTGCCACCAAGTTCAATATTTACATAGCAAGAATTAGCAGAAAGGTTTTTGGTAAATTATTTTCCACCAAGCAAGAACGCAAAGTTGCGAAATGAGATAACCACTTTCTAGCAATTGGATAACGAGTCTTTGTATGAGCTGTGGGAAAGATTCAAAGAACTACTTTGTAAGTATCTACATTATGGGATTCCTTATTGCATCCAGTTGGGGATGTTTTATAATAGTCTGAACGCACACATAGATTGATGGTTGATGCTTCTACAAATGGTGCGATTTTATCTAAGTCATATAACGAGGCGTACGAGATTATCAAGAGGATCACTAGCAATAATTACCAATGGCTGAAAAATCGAGTAGCTTTAAGAAGATGAGTAGCCAGAATTCATGAAGTCGATGCTCTCACTTCATTCTCTACTCATGTATCTTCTATATCCTCTGTGCTAAAATAGTTTACCACTAATAGTTCTAATAATTTTATAGCTCAATCACCAAGTTAGTATGATGTAGTTTCCTGCGTATACTATGGGGATGGTCATTCTTTCGAGAATTGCCCTTCAAACCCCAAATCTGTGTATTATGTAAGGAATTAGTAGCAAAATAGAAGTGGACAAGGATCGTAGTCTAACTTCTACAATCCTTTGTTGCATAATCATCCAAACTTTTTCTAGAGTAACCAATGAAATGAACTGAACACTCATATACAGCATAGACCCAATCAATCTCAAGGTTCTATTCAACAAGCCCTAAAACCACCTCAAACTGAATCATCAAATAGTTTGGAGGATTTATGGAAGGCGTACATGGCAAGAAATGATGCTTTAATCCAAAGTCAAGTGACAACATTGAAAAATTTGGAGAACGAGATAGGTCAGTTAGCTATAGAACTTCGTAGTAGATCACAAGGAGCCTTGCCAAGCGACATAGAAAATCCAATAAATTTTGGTAAGGAGCATTTCAATGTGGTTACATTACAAAGTGATAAGATTTCGGAAGGCAATGAGGTTGTGGTTGAAAATGAGCTTATTAAAAATGAGAAAAGTTAACCAACAGTTGAAGTTCCTACACCAGAAAAACTGAATGTTGAAAAATTTGATAAGGCAAATCCAAATCTAGTGAATTTTGAAAAGCTAACACATTTTTTCTTTCTTTTTTTTTTTGCAAATTTGACTACTCAGAAAAGTTTTCCATTTCAACCTAAAGTTCCATATCCTCAAAAACTTCAGTAGCATAGGTAGAAACAAGAGGTATAATTCAAGAAGTTCTTGGATGCTCTAAAGCAACTGCACATTAATATCCTGTTAGTGGAGGCTTTAGTGAAAATGCCCAACTACGTAAAGTTTATGAAGGATATTTTGTCCAAGAAGAAAAGACTTAGCGAGTATGATACTGTTGCTTTAACGAAAGAGTGCAATGCGTTCTTACAGAACAAGCTATATCCAAAATTGAAAGACCTTGGAAGCTTTACGATACCCTATAACATCAGAGAATCTTACTGTGGTAAAGCTTTGTGCGACTTAGAAGCAAGCATCAACTTGATGCCCAAATATATTTTTAAGATGTTGGGAATAGGTGAAGTAAGACCCACTATTATGACACTTCAACTTGCGAATCGATCTTTGGTATATCCCGAAGGAAAGATTGAGGATGCTTTGGTAATAGTTGATAAGTTTATTTTTCCTACTGACTTCATTGTGTTATATTTTGAAACAAATAAGGAAGTTCTGATCATCTTTGGGAGACCTTTCGTAGCTATGTGAAGAATGTTGATAGATATGCAAAAAGTAGAACTCATAATGAGAGTTCAAGATGACTACGTAACATTTAATGTTCTAAAGGCGATGAAATTTATCGATCCAATGGAAGAATGTTCAGTAATAGAGGAATTAGAAACCTTAGTTTCTATGGAATAGGAGAGCAATTTTGAAGAAGATCCATTGGAGAATACTTTAGGGTCTGAACATTAGGAAGATGAAAAAGGTAATGAAAGTATTACTTTGATGGACGCCAACCTGAGGAGTTATGTTCAACCACTGCAGTTCAAACTACTAGAGTTGAAAGTTCGGGAATTTACATAATCTAAGTTGTCAATTGAGGAACCGCCTATGCTTGAACTAAAGGTACTTTTGTCTCATTTAAAATATGTTTATTTAGGTAACAATTCTACTTTGGCTGTGATTATTTCAGCAGAATTGACAGAACATCAAGAGGAGCAACTAATTGCTGTTTTAAAGAAATTTAAAAAGGTAATTGGTTGGACCATAGCTGATATATGAGGTATAAGACATTCCTTCTGTATGCATAATATTATCTTAGAGGAAGGTGAGCAAGGTAGAATCGTTGGGCAAATGAGACTTAACCCTATCATGAAAGAGGTAGTACTAAAGGAAGTGATCAAATGGTTAGATGCGAGAATAATCTAACCCCATCTCAGATAGTTCTTGGGTAATTCCGGTACAATGTGTACCAAAGAACGGTGGAATCATGATTTTTGAGAATAAACATAATGAGTTAATCTCGATGAGAACTGTCATGAGTTGGAGAATCTATATTGACTACAAAAAATTGAACAAAGCCACTTGTAAGGACCATTTTTCGTTACCTTTTATGGATAAGATGTTAGATTGATTGGTAGGTAACAAATTTTACTGCTTTTTAGATGGATATTTGGGATAGAACCAGATAGTTATAGCCCTAGAAGACCAGAATAGAACTACTTTTACTTGCCCGTATGGTACATTTACTTTTATGCAAATAACTTTTGGCTTATGTAATGCACCTGCCACATTTCAACGATGTATGATGACAATTTTCACTAGTATGGTTGAAAATTTTGTTGGGGTTTTCATGGATGATTTTTCTGTTTTTGGTAACACTTATGATGTTTGTTTGAGTAATTTGGTTAAGGTATTAAAAAGATGTGGGGAGACGAATCTTGTCCTTAACTGGGAGAAATGCCATTTTATGGTTAATAAGGGAATTGTCTTAGGACATAAAATTTCCAAAAATGGAATTAAAGTGGATAAAGCACAGTTGGACGTAATTGAAAGATTACCACCTCTAGTTAGTGTGAAAAAAGTTAGAATTTTCTTAGGCCATGCTGGTTTTTATCGCAGGTTTATCAAAGATTTTTCAAAAATTTCTAAACATTTTTGTATACTTCTAGAAAAAGATTTTTTTATTTTATTTTAATAAAGCATATTTAAAAACTTTTGAAGAGTTAAAAAGTTCGTTAATTTTAGCCCTAAAGATTTTACACTTGATTGGAACTCACCTTTTGAGTTGATGTGCAATGCAAGCGATTTCGTTGTTGGAGCTGTGATGGGTCAAAGAAGAAACAAAGTGTTTCATCCTATCTACTATGCAAGTAGAACTTTGACAAGATCCCAACTCAATTATACGGTAACTGAAAAAGAACTCTTTGCTATTTTTTTTTGCTTTTGACAAGTTCTGTAACACCTCTAACCCATATCTGTCACCGAAATAGAGTTACGGAGCATTACCAAATTTTTTAGAACATTTGAAGATATTTCAAGTCAATTACTATTCATTTTCCAAAATCATTCATAACGTCCCTTAAAAGGACCCTTGAGACCCAATATAAACATTAAATTCAAATTGGGACTTAATCAGGAACCCTAAGAATTTTTGTGAATTTTTTAAAAAGCTTTCCAAGTTACAGGGCTCACACGCCAGTGTGGTCCAAGGGACACGCCCGTGTGACCCTGTGGCATGCCCGTGCTACAAACCGTGTTCGACCCCATGTAACTCTCTGGCTTGTGCACACGGCCCTGCCACATGCCTGTGTGCTAGGCTGTGTGGTCAATTAATTCATTTCGAAATTAGATGCAAGTTTCACATGGCCAAGACACACGTCCGTGTTCTAGGTCGTGTAGCACACACGGCTGAGACACATACCTTTGTGCTCAATTCTGAGCATTCTGTTTCTCAAAATTAAGGTACAGGGGATACACGGCCTAACCACACGCTCGTGTACCAGGCCGTGTGTCACACACAGTTTAGAAACATGCCCATGTGTCTGCCCGTATGGATAAAATAGTCATTTCCATCTTTATTTCTCACCCAAAATTTTCACCAAGTTCTTACACCAAATTTACATCCAAATGCCAACCATTTCAAGCATTGAATCCAAGCAAATTATAACATCTAACATGATATATTGTTACATGAATTCATGCTTTTAATCTTACCTTTCACAAGCATACTCATTTAATCTTTCTCTATCAATCAATAATAAACACTTATGTTATCCATAAAATGAACTTAATACATTCATACATATACTATAACATAATCATCACTAGCCATTCCAATGGCTAGATTACAATAATCATTTACATTTACATGCCAATATGACCAATATAACCTATACATGCCATTGTAACCATAATTGCTTTACCATATTGTACCGGCATGGGCCTATAGATAGTGTGAGTGATCTCCGCCAAGCTTCCAATCCAACGGGCTTTTGATTTTCTCTAAAACAGGGAAATAAAACTTTGCTTAAAATGCTTAGTAAGTTCGTATAACATGGTACATAACTTACCATTCATTCTATTATGAGGTAACTATGTAAGACATATTCAATCAATTTGACCTTAAGCCCTACACACACATCCTCCTTGCCTTTGTTAGTCATATAATCCATAATAACATCAAAACATATATGGGCTCAACAACAATCAAGATTTCAAGCACATATGCTTTCCACAACATGTATTCGTTCAACATACATAATTTATCTCATTATTACAAGTATAATTTCATACTAGTTCATTTCTAGTTCAGATCATTTCATATCAGAAATTTACTTATATTACTTAGAATATCAATGTTACGATTAGTACACTCAAGGTGTATAAGTCTATAATTAAGGATGTACATACTCATCAAATAAATTCCATGTACAACATCGTCATTTCATATTTCCATATATCGATTATCACGTATCGTCATTTTCATGTATTTCAGGCCGATATGTGTAATAACTCATTTCTTCTCATGTCTAGAACTTTCACCCTTTGAATTTATCTGAAATATTGATGGATACACAAGTAGTACACCCGTGGTGTACAAATCAAGATTCATCAATTCATAATCAATGGTACCCATAAGGTACTATTTGAGGGAATACACTCTCGAGCCACACATGTATACAACAGGATTACCAGTCCAGGCTAAATCTTTTTTTTGACATATGCTCTAAGGAGCTTGATCTGGATTAACCGTCTGGGCTAAATCCAATACATAACATATGCTCGAGGGGACTTATATCAGGATTACCCGTCCGAGCTAAATCTTTTCTGTAATGAGGTTAATAAGATTACTTGTCCGAGCTAAATCCTGTCAATAACAAATGCAGAACCTCATTCATTTCGGGAAATCACATATCCATTGAATTTCCATTTTATTCAACTGGGATTTAAACATTTTTCTCAAGAATTATCGGGCATGTGATTATTTCATACATCTACAACATTCATATAATTCAAATAAACACATTTCACATTCATTTCAAGAATATAAGTAACGTTCTCATAGTTTATCCTTTTTCATCTATTGGGCATTATCATTTAATTCAAACATTTTTATTTATCAAGCTTGATCAGATATGTAATTATTTTCACATATTTATGACATTTATAAAATTTATATAAACACAATCAATGCAAGCATGTAAATAAACACAATTTAGTTACACGAACTTACATCGACAATGTTCGTGTACGTAAAATCTACTAATCCGATATTTTCCTCTTTCCTCGTTCTAGCTACGAATTTGGTCTATTCGAATCTATACGAGTATATTTTACATCAATTTCTCATATTTCTTACTCATTTAGACTCAATTTACATCCTAGAAAAAATTACCATTTTGCCCCTAACTTCTCCATAAATTCCCATTTCGTCCCTAGACTCGGAAAATAAAATTTGTGCAATTTACTCCCTATTCCAAGCCTAACCAAAATCCCATTACAAAATTTACAACACATGTATTCAAAAAAATTCTGAATTTTTCATCAATTTTCACCACTTTGCATTTTATTCCTCAAATCATGTTTTTATCAAAAATCACTTTGTAAAAGTTGTTTATGTAACAGCCCGATTTAGACCCTAATCGGAACGGTGGTTTCGGGGCCACGAATCCTAGTCAGAAAACTAATTTTAAATTATTTTCTGTGTTTATTTTGTGTGAATTTATATCTGTGAAATTTTCGTGATTTAATTTTGTCGTTTAGATATCCGATTTAGAAACAAGGACTTAAACGCGTAAATTGAAAAATTGGCTAGTTCTCATAGTAGGGACTAAATTGGGGTTGGCTTCTTAAGTGGAAGCATTTCATATGAAAAAGTCCATTTTCTTTTATTGTATGTATATATGCTAGTGTACGGCATTAAATATATATATATACATATATTGATAAACCATATAATAAAATATTTGTAAGTTAAGCATGCGTAAGTAAGGTGGACGATTATGTCCTTATTATATAAGTATGGGTTCTAAATTTATTAACGGCAAAATAGGAAACCAATAATTTGAGTTATTATAATGATACAAAACATATCATAAAACTTTCATTCATATTTTTTTCTCTTCATTGCCGAACATAAAACAAACAAAAGAAGAAAACATAAAGCTAGAGTTCGTACACTTCCAAGCTTAATTCAACGTAAGTCCTAGCTCAGTTTTTGATAATTTTTACATTTTTGAGATCGTTGCTTTGAGTACTACAAATCTTATGCTTGAATTTTTTTATTTTGGTGAATATTTTGAGTTATGCCATTGAGGAGAGCTTGTGATTTTTGTTGGTTGTTGATGAATTATGAAAGATAAAGGTTGGGTTTACATATGTTGTATTGGGATTTTTGATAATTTTGAGAATTAAGACTTAATAGCAAAAAATAAAAATCTAAGGGTCTAAAATGTGAAATTGGGGAAACATATGGACTTATATGTGTGCTAGGAGTATTTGGCCTAAGCAAGATATTGTTAAATTTTTCTTATTTTTATTTTGTGCAATAGAGATTAAATTGAAAAAAAATGTAAATGTCAGGGAGAAAATGGTAATTTACCCATTTGTGTGTTTTTGGACTAAATTGAATGAGAACATTCGTGAATGAGCCTTATTTGAATGTGTTTAGATCAAGAACCAAGAAAATCAGAGTTGGATCGGGGAAAAACGAAGGTGGTCGACTAGTCGTTCCGTTCCGTTTTATATAGTCCGAGGTAAGTTATAAGTATAATTGTACTGTTATATAAGTAATTAAACGTAAAATTTATTTGCTGGTTTGAGAAATATAAAATTTATATGTAAAACTGATTTGATGAAATTTAACATCAAGTGTACGAGAAATAAAGTGACGGCACTAAGTGTGTGATACGTCATGAGACTTTAGCACTAAGTGTGTGATGATATTAATGTAACGACACTAAGTGTGCGATACGTTACTGATATATGGCACTGGGTGTGTGAGGTTGACGATTTTTTTTTTAGTATATTGATTCATAACTATTTAGTTAGACTAGAAGAAGTCAGATACGTGGCAATTGAATCTCTATGAAATAAGGTAATTTGGTTATCAAGACATGAGGTGAGCTTAGAAGGTGACATATGAAAATTATGTGTATATGAGAGGAAGGTTACCCGGCTTTATTTGATAGCATGAAGTGAAATTATGATTGAATAACGATTGAGCTACTAGGGTTTAAAATATGATTATATGTACAACGAAATGGGATTTATGAATATGTTTAGGTAAGGGAGTTTATACGGCCATGTGTATGATAATAATATTGTAAGTGGGTAATATATATGATGTTATAAGTTGGGCATTCGGTCAAAGGGAATTAGATACATGGGCAGTACATGATTATAAATTCTTTTCAATAGCCAAATTATTTACTTGAGTGTAATATTATATTTTTGATCTCTACTAATGATGATTAATTGTCATAGTATTGAATAATTACTTGTGACTTACTAAGCAGAGTTAGCTTACTTTGTGTGTTTATTTATTTTGGTCTATAGATTTTTGGAAGTTAAGCTGCAAGTTTGGGGAACGGTCAGCAAGATCATCACACTATCAACTATTTTAGTATCTTATAAACTGATCTAGAAATATGACATATATAAATTAAATTTTTTTTAGGGGTTAGATTATTTAGAAGGGTAAATGTATAATGGCCATGCAAGACTGACCTAATGTTTATGCCTAGCTTTGATTTGTGGAATTATAATAAGAATTTCCTTTTTGAACTATAAAGTAATGAGTTATGGTCGGTCTTGAATTATATTATGCATTATAATATGTGGTTGATTGATGATCTTGGCTGAAATACAAATGACTCATTTAGTTATATATTTATATATATAGGTATATACGTTTGGGCATTCGGCTAAGGATTCATAATGCATGATAAATAAGCTAAGGTATGTTATGTATATCCTAAGTCAAATTAGGACTTATGTGCACTCATAAATTGATGCCCACGTGTAATTTCATGCTATAATATTTATGTATGCCATTCGGTCATGTCATATTAGTTAAATTTATACATACTATTCAAATGCAATATGGGTTTTTATGCTTCGTATATCATGCATATATGTACTTGCGAAAACATGTCAGGCCTAGATATGCTGGTCATGATTTATGTATGTATATCAAGATTTATGTATTTATTATTTTCTATAAAAATGTGATTATAGTGAGTAAGGCTGATGAATTATTGAATAAATGGCAGAACCTTGGTAGATTGAGTTGATGTTTTTCAGATTAAGTCAAAGTAGCTATTACATATATATATTTTTTATTAGTTTAGCTTGCAGTGTCCATGATTTATAATGCAGCTCATGGTCGAATAGTGACATTTTTTCTTTGCATAATTAGATAAGCATAACTTGATTAAGATGAATGAACAGTCAACGAAAAATCCTTATGATTTTTACTTGTTTAATACGGATTAAATTGTGGACTAAACGAACGAAATTAATAATCTCCTTATTAACAATTCATGACTGATTAATAACAGTGACATGCTGTCCTTAATATTAAGGTTTTGTCTGATAAAAGTTTCCAAGGGATTTTTAATGTTCACGTTACAATCGAACTAGCATACATATACAGAGCATCTTTATTTGTTCGTGATCATATGTTTTGTCCGTTAATACTTGGATAGGTTTAAGTCATGTTGACCGGATGGGTTTTATTCTTGATAAGAGCATTGTAAACACTTCAAAAATTTTATTGTATTGATTATTCGATTCTAGTTATATAATCTTGTGATTAAGCATTGAACACATGAGGTGGCAATTACGTGACAGTTGAGTATCGACTGTTAATGCCTCGTAACCTGCTTCGGTGACGGATCTGGGTTAGGGGTGTTACATTTTATTGGTATCAGAGCTACGATTTAGTCGGTTCTAGGACTAATGTAGCGTGTGTGAGTTTAGCTATACATGTCATATTATATATATATTGTGATACTATGTAGTCGGTTCTACGGTTTAGGGGTATTACAGTTTATCTATCATCAACCTATCATTTTCTACCATAAATTTCAAAATTTCAGCATATACATCCATGACCCATTTTCCATACTTTGATAACTTCTCAAATTAATCCCCCAAATAGATAGATTAAGCTACCTCAGTTTTAAAAATATCAAAATTACTAAAAACGGGCCAAGGAAACTTGCCCAATTTGGCCATGAAAATTTCTTCTCTCTCTCTTAGGGTTTCCATGGAATATTTTGGGGAAGAAGATGGTTAAAATGATTTTTATTTCTATTTAATAATTTATCATCTTTTAATAATGTTGATTTCCAATTTAGTCCTTAGCCTTTTTCTAAATTTTCATGGATGAGTCACCAAAATATCTACACTTTTTATTAATGGTCTAATTACCATATAAAGACCTTAATTATTGAATTCCATAGCTATTTGATCCTTCTAGCTACTAGAATCCAACTTTTGCATTTTATACGATTTGGTCCTTCCTGTAATTAAACACTTAATTGATAATATTTTCTTATCAAAATTTTCACATGACATGTCTATCATAATACAGACCATATAATAAAATAGAAAATAAATTTTATTTTTCTGTTCGAATTTGTGTCCTAAGTCTACTGTTCCGATTTCATCGAAATTGGGTTGTTAAAAGTTCCATTCATATCTTATCGGTACCAAAGTTACAGTGTTTACCAATTATACGACCATTAAGTATTTACTCACAAAGAAAGATGCTAAACTGAGGCTAATTCATTGGATACTTTTACTCTAAGAATTTGATCTTGAGATCCAAAATAGAAAGGGTGATGAAAATCAAGTAGCTGATCATCTGTTGAGGTTGGAACAAAATGAGGTAAGCTCTTCACTTGTTCCAATTAATGAGAATTTTCAGGATGAGCATATCTTTAAGGTAAGTCAAATTCATGAAACACCTTCGTTTGCTGATTTTGCCAATTATTTAGCATGTGGAATAATTCCTCGAGAAATGACATACCAACAAAGGAAGAAATTCCTTCATAATAGTCGGTATTATTTATGGGAGAATCTATTTTTTTAAACATTGTGCAAATAACATAATCAGGAAGTACATAGTTGGAAGTGAGATTAACAAGATTATGTACTACTGCTATTCATCTCCGAGTGGGGGACACTTTGGTGGTTCTCGCACTACAAAAAAAGATTTTGTAAGCAGGATTCTTTTAGCCTACAGTGTTTAGGGATGCGTATGCTGATAAACCTTAATTTATACATATTTTTATCCCATGCTTAGCACATTTATGGATGGTTTCTCCTTAGATTTGGTGAATTCGATGCTCCTAATTCTTTAATTTCATGTTTTATACTTAAGTGAGCATAGGAGAGTAAAAAGAGCGAGAAACGGGCCGAAAACGGAGAAAATGGACCCACATAGGAAATCAACACGGCCTGGACTTCCTCACACGGGTAAGCCACACGGCCATGTCCATTTGGCAGGATCGAAGCACGACTTACACGGGTAGGCTACACGCCCGTGCCTATTTAACAACCTTGACCACGGGCTGGAGTAATCGTACACGGGCGTGTCCTTGTCATGCCCAAGTAAAGTCCTATTCAGAAAAGGCCACTTTAGAGGGCTTTTAGGCATTCAAAAGCCTATTTAAACACCTGATGAGGCACTTAGAATTGACACATGGAGTAGGAGGCAAGGAATTACTCAAGGGAAGCCAATTGATCCATCTCAGAAGTCAGATTCATCATCAAGACTGAAGATCTCCTTTCAGTTTCCATTCAGGGGTTTTGGGTTTTCTTTATGTTTTGTTATCTTTATTCTTTTGAGATGTTTTCTTTCATAATTATGAACTAAACCCCCTAAATATCTAAGGGAATGAAACCTAAGACAGACCTTGTTATTATTATCTGAATTGTATGATAAATATTTGACTTGTTCTTAATTATGTATTCTTAATTCTTATTTTAATATTCCAGGATATTGATTCAAGTTAATGCTCTTATTCAGAGGAGGAAAAGACCCTGTCTAAGAGTAAATTTGTCGTAGTTAAGCAGAGTTGATTGCACGCCTAGAGATAGGGTGATAAGATTTTGCCGGATTAGGGTGAAACCTAATAAGGGGATCCATAGATCGAGTTAATGCAACACTAGGGCATTAATTAGAAAGAAATTTCAATTAATCAACCTAGGGTTAGACGTTATTAGTCTCAAGAGAGATATTAATATAACTTAGGGATTTCTACGAATCAAGTCAAATGAATAAATCGTCTGATTCAGAGTCAAATAACAAGTGAAGTCTAGGTGGATTTTCCTTGGGTATTGTCTTAATCAATCGAGTTCTCCCAAAAGCTTTTCCCAATTTTCTGTCTGTGCACCCTTAGTTTAGTTAATTAGTTTAGATAAACAAATCCTTTAATTTTTAGGCTAGATAATAAAAAGAAAGTAATTACTAGTACTCTTGGTTCCTTTGGGTTCGACAATCCGGTCTTGCTAAAGCTATACTACTGTTCAATAGGTACACTTGCCTTCATCGTGATAATAATTAGTTTCAAGAACGAATAATTATAAATTTTTAAAACCTGTCGCGAATATCACGTATCAAGTTTTTGGCGCCGTTGCCGGAGAACTAAGATAATAGGAGCACTCGATTTTTATGACTTTAGCCATTTTACTTTATTTGCAATTTAAATTTTTATTTTCTTTTCTAATTTTTATTTTATTCGCTCTTGGCAGGTTTTTATAGTGTATGACTAGAAGAAACCCGTCGGGACCATTACTATTTGATAGTGAGATCGATCGCACAGTTCGCAGAAACCAAAGAGAAATAAGGCGAAGCTTACGATACATACAGGAAGAGCAAGAGGACGATACTTCAACCATAACCGAAGAGATGACTGAAAACTAGGAAAATCCACTACCTTCTGTGATTGCCGCTGGTCCAGTAAATCAGAATCCTACTCCGAATACTATGTACGATTATGCTAAACCTTCTTTAACAGGAACTGAATCGAGTATAGTTAGGCCTTCTGTTGCTGTGAATAATTTTGAACTGAAACCTAACACCATTCAAATGATCCAACAGTTTGTTTAGTTTGATGGTTTGCAGGACGAGGACCCAAACGCTCACTTGGTGAATTTCTTAGAATTTTGCGACACGTTTAAAATCTATGGCGTTTCTGATGATGCCATTCACCTTCGGTTATTCCCTTTTTCATTGAGGGACAAAGCTAAACAGTGGTTGAACTCGTTACCACGAGGGTCAATCGCTACTTGGGAACAAATGAACGAAAAGTTTTTATTAAAATATTTTTCCCTAGTTAAAATGGCTAAATTATGTAATGATATGTCTTCTTTTATGCAGATGGATTTAGAAACATTCTACGATGCATGGGAGAGATACAAGGACCTTTTGCGAAGATGCCCTCACCATAGGTTACCACTCTGGCTACAGGTTCAAACGTTTCACAATGGCCTGAATTCTTCGACTAGACAGATGATTGATGCATCTGCTAGTGGAACTATCAATAATAAGACACCGGAGGATGCTTATGAATTTATAGACTAGATGTCACCAAATAATTATCAGTGACAATTCATAAGGACAAAGCCAACGAAAACAACCGACGTTTTTAACGTCTATTTGATCACCATGCTCTTTAATCAGGTAAAACTTTTGAATGGAAAAATTGACGGTTTTCTTAGTTCTTCACAGGTTCACCCAGTAATGCAGTGCGAAGCAAGTGGAGGTGGATCAAGCAATTCATAATACCCACCCTATGGTCACAACATGGAGAATGAGCAGTTAAATTACATGGTTAATAATCTTCGATCTCAAAATAATCCTTATAGTAATACTTACAATGTAGGTTGGAGGAACCACCCAAATTTCTCATGGGGAGGCCAAGGGAATTAGAGACCACCACCACCTCCAAGCTTCCAACAACCACCCTACAAACAAGAGAAAAAGCCAAACCTTGAGGAGATGCTAACAAAATTCATCTCGGTGTCAGAAACTCGTTTTCAGAATACTAAGACAACACTTAAGAATCAATAAGCGTCGATCCAAGGGCTCGAAACTCAGATAGGATAGCTCGCCAAACTAATTTTTGAATGACCACAAGGTAGCCTGCCGAGTAACACTAAATCTAACCCAAGGGAACAATTCAACTCAATTACCATCCAAGACAAGGAAGGGTCAGTGGAATCTGAACCAGAACCGAGGCAAGGAATTGTGGTAAGTAATAGCAGAGGTGAGGAAGACCGCAGTAAACAAACACCGATAAGTAAAGAGTATAGACCTCGTGTGCCTTATCCCAATGCGACAAGAAAAGACCGCACAGAGGAACAATTCTGTAAATTCCTTAAATTATTAAAAAAAATTACATATTATCTTACCGTTTATTGGAGCTCTTTCACAGATGCCAAACCCAGTCAAATTCTTAAAGGAGCTTTTAACAAATAAGTGGAAGTTGGATGAAGCGTCGCATGTGAAGCTAAATGCGATTTTCTCAGCCATACAACAGAATAAGCTAGGCAACAAATTAAAAGATCCAGGGAGTTTTACGATTCCTTGTTTAATTGGTAGCTTAGATGTTAATAATGCTTTGGCTGATTTAGGGGCTAGTATCAATGTCATGCCTTACAAAATTTTTAAGCAACTAGGTTTTGGGAAACCTAAACAAACTAGGATAAGTATTCAATTAGCCGATAAAACAATCATATTTCCTAGGGGTATTATTGAAGATGTACTCGTTAAATTTAACAAATTTATATTCCAAGTTGATTTCGTTGTTCTAGACATAGAAGAAGATAGTAACGTTCCTTTAATTTTAGGGAGGCCCTTTTTAGCAACTGCTAGAACAATAATTGATGTTGGCACGGTGAACTCACACTTCGTGTGGGAGACGAAACAATCACCCTTCAAGCTCGTAATTCGAATAACACATTAAAAATTGAAGGTGGTGGTATAAATCATCCTACTAAAGTTGACCATGTGGTGCAACTTATTTTGTAGGAAATAGGTTCGAAGAACATAATGAACCATGTTCAGGCAATAACAAAGGACCTATCTATGAAGAATGAAGGCTACAAATCGAGGAGCTAGATGAATGGAAGACACATACACCGAAAACACAGAATAAACCAAAACCACGCCATGAAAAGCTAAATTTTTCCCCAAATCAACATAAGGTTGGAGACAAAGTGTTATTAGACGTAGCAGACCCTCGTATTACCACTTCTGAACCGAATGAAAAAATCCTTCTTACGGTACTTAGCATTTTTTCATACGGTACAGTCGAGGTAATTCATCTCAAATTCAGCATGTTCAAAGTAAATAGTACTCGCCTTAACCCTTATGTTGATAAAACTGATAGTAGGGATGTGACAGCCCTAATTTGACCTTAGTCAGAAAGTGGTTTCGGGACCACAAAACTGAGTCGTAAAAATAATTAACCATTAAATTTTGTGTTTATTGTATGTGAAACAGGCATGTGTGAAAGTTTCATGCTTCAATTTTGTCAATTGTATGCGAAATTATTAAATAGGACTTATGTGAGAAAATTTAGAAATGTGTTAGGCAAATGTTGAAGTGACTTATTAATGCATGTTATAAAAATGATGGGTTTGCATGTCAAATTTCCATTTATGATAAGTAGTGGCCGGCCATGATGGGATTATATACATATAATATGTATTAATTATTAGTTAGTAGCTTTATATTTTATAACATAAATAAATAAAAAGGAAAAGTAATTAAAATAAGGAAAGGAATGGTGAAAAAAACAAAGTATCACCTTGTTCTTCTTAGCCGTACAAGAAGAAGAAAAAGAGGGGGCATTCGGCCTTTTGAATGAAGAGAAGCTCAAGAGCTAAGGGGATCAAAATCAGATAAGGGAAAGGAGAAAGCAGTCGAGTAGTCTATCCGTAACTGCCCCAAATTATACTCGAGGTAAGTCTTTAAGTAATGGAACTTAGCTTATGATTTGATAAAGCAATTACATATATATACATATATGTGTGAATGTTAATTGGGGTTTAAATCTGAGTTTGGTCTCGAAGGGCTTTTGAGCCAGTGTCATAATCCGAGCTTGGTCTCGAAGGGCTTTTGAGCCAGTGTCATAATCCGAGCTTGGTCTCGAAGGGCTTTTGAGCCAGTGTCATAATCGAACCTAGTTTCGAAGGGCCTTCGGGCCAATGTCATAATCCGAGCTTGGTTTCGAAGGGCTTTTTGAGTTAGCGCTAAGAATCGGCTTGGTTCCGAAGGGCGTCTGTGACGGCATAATATTGAGTTGAAAAATCGTAAATATTCGTACGAGAAATCATATAATACATGTTGAAACAATTTTAAACAAATGTGCTACTTACAGTAAGATAACTAGGTAAGTAATTTACTCTAGTTGAGAATATGATTATGTTAAATTATGACTTTGAAATTGGTGGGGATGCTTAGACCATTGTTTAAAATCATTCGAACGTTTATGATCTGATTATGATGTATGAGTTCCGAATTAGAGAGTTCAAGTTCACAAATGTGAGATGTAGGTGTATATGCATGAGATTGACACGGAAATGTGAGATGAACGTATTCGACTATAGAATGAATTTAGTTGGATATATATATTGCTTTCACCTTTGTGATATGAATGATAAAAGTAGTACCTTAGTTATTTTCTATTCGGCCAAAGGATGAAACAAATAAACTTTGATATTATTATGCCACTCTTTTAAATGATTTCATTACTTAAACTTACTAAGCATCAAAGTGCTTAATCTTTTGCTTTAATTCTCTGTTTTATAGATTTTGTTCGTCAGCTATCGGACTCGGGAGTGTCAAAGTTGAAGTCGTCCACACTATCTAAGCCCTTTTGGTATATTTTTTGTTGAACTTTGATAATGGCATGTATAGGGATGACTTTTGTTGTTAATTAAATACCTTTTGGTAATGTATGTTTGTATAGCCATGCGAAAATGGCTCGTATAATTTGAGTATGGCATTAAAATCATTTTGTGTATATATGCATGGTCTTATGATATGGTTATTGAGTGGTATGGAAATGTTAGGTAAATGATCAGCCATTGGAATGGCTAATTATGATCATATTTGGTCCTATGTATGTCAAATTACTAGCTAATCCATGGAAACCATGAAATAGGTAAAATTTACTACAAAACATTTTTCAGACAACAGTAGTGAAGTGAGTCTGAAAAATCACTAAAAATATAAGAAATGGAATTAAATAATAAATAAAATATGGAATTGAAGCTTGATGAGTCAATTTTCATATGGAAGAAGCAAAACAGGTATATGAGCTATATTTTGTGAGATGTTTAAATTTTTGTGAAACAGGGCCAGAACGATTTCTAGATCCCCTGTTATAAATTTGGAAATTTACCATAAATTTTACAAAGATAATTATAAGTCATGATTTATATGTACAGATTCTTTATTGAGTCTAGTTTTATTAGAGATGAACAGCATAGTCATTGAAGCTCTGTACAGGGAGATATCTAATTCGTAATACACAGAGGTTAGAGTAGTCAAACCCCGAAACAGGGGAGAATTTAACTAATAAACTGTACTAATTGGCCCGACCAAAAATATTAGAAAAAAATTTGTAGATGGATATATGAGTCTAGTTTCAGGAAAAATTTACAGAATCAGTTTTCGAGTTTTGGAGCTCGAGATATGATTTTTAAAGTGACTGTGATACAGTTAGCCAGCTTGTCTGGAAATTTTAAAATGAACTGTGTGAGTAAATGAATTAAGTCCGTTAACACCTCGTGTTCGACTCCGGCAACGGTCTCGGGTACGGGGTGTTACAATTTTATTGGTATCAGAGCTACGGTTTAGTCAATTCTAGGACTACCGTAATACGTTCGGGTCTAGCTATACATGCCATTATGTGTTTATTTGATAGTGGTGATTTTTGACAGTTAAAAATGTGTTTACTTATAGTAATGGATCCCGATCCTGACCGAGCGGTAGCTGATGATGTTGAGAGTGTAGCGCCTGCTCCCACGCAAGGGACAACACCAGTGGACTCTCAACCTATTGCTAGTAATCAGAACGATGAAGCTAGACAGGCTTTTTATAGCGTGATGAATGATTGGTTCAATCAATATATTCGAACTAATACGGCTGTTCCACAACCCCCACTCCCGACTAATACAACCCCTGCTCCTGCGATACCTCCGGTAACTGACCAGATGAGGTTAAATAAGCCCCCAGTTGACAGAATCCGAAAACACGAGGCTACTGAATTTAAAGCTACAGACAGCGATGATGCCGAGCAAGCTGAATTTTGGTTGGACAACACTATTTGGGTACTTGATGAACTATCTTGCACACCCGATGAATGCCTAAAGTGTACTATCTCCTTGCTACGTGATTCTGCCTACTATTGGTGGAATACGTTGATTTCTGTTGTGCCCAGAGAGCAAGTAACTTGGGAGTTTTTCCAAACCGAGTTTCGAAAAAAGTATATCAGCCAGAGATTGATTGATCAAAAACGGAAAGAACTTCTTGAACTTAAACAAGGTTCCATGTCGGTTACTGATTATGAATGAAAGTTTGTGAGGCTTAGCCGGTATGCTCGAGAATGCATTTCTTCAAAAGCTGTAATGTGTAAACGTTTCGAAGATGGACTGAACGAAGATATAAAACTGTATGTTGGCATTTTAGAAATCAGAGAATTTGTAGTACTTGTCGAGCGAGCTTGCAAAGCCGAAGAGCTCAGTAAGGAGAAAAGAAAAGCTGATATGGGAGCAAAGGATTTTCGTAAGAGATCTTCGGGGAATCCCTTTCAACAGTCATCGAAGAAATTTAGAGATGATTTAGGCCAATCTAAAGACACTTCGGGTTTTTCCAGACGAGATCGCGATCGACCTCCTATGAGTACGCGAGTCACTTCGGTTGCCAGTGTTAGAAATGATCGTCGGGACAGGACAGAGTGCCAGTATTGTGGTAAATGGCATTCGGGGAGTTGTAGATTCCATGCCCGCTCCTGTTATAAGTGTGGATCAGCTGACCACTTTATTAAAGATTGCCTGAGATTGTCTGAACCGAATGTAAATCAGAGTGGGAAACCAGGTGCTACTACTGCTCGAGGTAGACCATCTAGAAATACGGGAAATCCTAGTGGCGGTCAGAGAGGATCTAGAGATGCTACAACCAGATTTGAGGCTTGTGCTCCTGCTAGAGCTTATGCTATACGTGCACGAGAGGATGCTTCCTCGCCAGATGTTATTACTGGTACTTTCACTCTCTTTGATACTAATGTGATTGCATTGATTGACCCTAGTTCTACTCATTCATATGTATGTGAGACTTTAGCATCCAGTAAGACTTTACCTGTTGAGTCTACTGAGTTCGTAATTCGAGTATCGAATCCCTTGGGTCGTTATGTACTTGTTGACAAAGTGTGTAAGAAATGTCCCCTAGTAATCCGAGGTTCCTGTTTTCCGGCTGATTTGATGCTTTTACCGTTTGATGAATTTGATGTTATCCTCGGTATGGATTGGTTGACCGTACATGATGCAATTGTAAATTGCAAAAGAAAAACCATTGATTTGAGGTGTGTAAATAATGAGATAATCCGAGTTGAGTCTACTGACTTGAATGGGTTGCCAGCTATAATATCATCGATGTTGGCTCAGAAATATGGAAGAAAGGGGTGTGAAGCATACCTTGCATAAGTACTTGATGACAAAGAGTTAGAAAAGAAGCCTGAATCTGTGCTGGTGGTTTGTGAATATCCGGATGTTTTTCCCGAAGAATTACCGGGTTTACCACCTGTTCGGGAGGTAGAGTTTGGTATTGAGCTTGTACCTGGGACTACACCGATTTCGATAGCTTCGTATCGTATGGCACCAACCGAGTTAAAGGAATTGAAAGTTCAGTTGCAAGAGTTGACGGATAGAGGTTTCACTCGACCGAGTTTCTCACCTTGGGGCGCACCAGTTTTGTTTGTGAAAAAGAAGGACGGAACCATGAGACTGTGCATCGACTATCGTCAGTTGAATAAAGTGACAATAAAGAATAAATATCCGTTACCGCGTATTGATGATTTGTTCGATCAACTGAAAGGAGCCTCTGTATTTTCGAAGATAGATTTGAGATCGGGTTATTATCAGTTGCGAGTTAGAGACTCAGATATACCCAAAACTGCTTTCAGAACGAGATACGGTCACTATGAGTTCTTAGTGATGCCGTTTGGGCTCACTAATGCCCCTGCGGTATTCATGGATTTGATGAATCGGATCTTCAGACCATATTTGGATCGGTTTGTAGTTGTGTTTATCGATGACATTCTGGTCTATTCGAGAGATGAAACCGAACATGCTGAGCACCTGAGATTAGTGTTACAGATTTTACGGGATAAGCAGTTGTATGCTAAATTCAGTAAATGTGAGTTCTGGTTGAAAGAAGTTAGCTTTTTGGGACACGTGGTATCTGCATCGGGTATTAGAGTTGATCCGGGAAAAATATCAGCCATACTTGATTGGAAGCCCCCAAGGAATATTACTGAAGTCCGGAGCTTTTTGGGACTTGCCGGTTACTACAGACGCTTTGTAAAGGGTTTCTCGACGATAGCCACCCCAATGACGAAACTACTCCAGAAAGATGTTAAGTTTGAGTGGTCAGAAGAATGTTAGAAAAGTTTTGATCTATTGAAAACTTATTTGACTGAAGCTCCGGTACTGGTACAGCCCAAATCCGGTAAAGAGTTTGTCATTTACAGTGATGCATCCTTACTTGGGTTGGGTTGTGTGTTGATGCAAGAAGGTCGAGTTGTAGCTTACGCGTCGAGGCAATTGAAGCCGCATGAAAAAAATTACCCAACCCATGATCTTGAATTAGCTGCCATCGTATTCGCTTTGAAAATATGGCGACATTACTTATTTGGTGAGAAGTGCCATGTATTTTCGGATCACAAAAGTCTCAAATATTTGATGACTCAAAGAGATTTGAATCTACGACAAAGACGTTGGCTTGAGTTGTTAAAAGATTATGAGCTTGTCATTGACTATCACTCGGGAAAGGCTAATGTGGTTGCGGATGCTTTAAGTCGTAAATCACTGTTTGCTTTACGAGCGATGAATGTACACTTGTCTGTTCTATCCGATAATGTGTTAGTAGCAGAATTAAAGGCTAAACCATTGTTGATTCATCAAATTCGTGAAGCTCAGAAAGTCGATGATGAATTGGTTGCAAAACGGGCTGAATGTATTTTGACTATGGAGTCAGAGTTTCAAATAGATGATGACGATTGTTTGAGGTTCAGAAGTCGATTGTGTGTTCCAAGAAATTCAGAACTTATTTCGATGATTCTGAACGAAGCACATTGTAGCCATATGTCAATTCACCTGGGGAGTACGAAAATGTACAACGACCTGAGACGTCAGTTTTGGTGGCATTGTATGAAACGAGACATTTCTGACTTCGTTTCGAAGTGTTGATATGTCAACAAGTGAAAGCGGAACATCAAGTACCTTCAGGATTACTTCAGCCGATCATGATACTCGAATGGAAGTGGGATCGAGTCACAATGGACTTTGTGTCTGGATTGCCATTGTCATCAAGTAATAAAGATGCGATCTGGGTTGTTGTTGATAGACTGACAAAGTCGGCTCATTTTATTCCTGTACATACGGATTATTCCCTTGACAGGCTAGCTGAAATGTATGTATCTCAGATTGTAAGGTTACATGGAGTACCCATTTCTATTGTGTCCGATAGAGATCCGAGGTTCACATCGCGGTTTTGGAAGAAATTGCAAGAAGCTTTGGGTACCAAATTACATTTTAGCACCGCTTTTCATCCTCAGACTGATGGTCAATCCGAATGAATAATTCAGATACTCGAGGATATGTTGAGATGTTGCATCCTTGAGTTTGGTGGTTCGTGGGAACGGTATTTACCTTTGATTGAATTCGCTTACAACAATAGTTTTCAATCAAGCATTAAGATGGCACCTTATGAGGCTTTGTACGGTCGTAAATGCCGTACACCATTGTTTTGGACCGAGCTTAGTGAAAGTAAAATTCTCGGAGTTGATTTGATTAAAGATGCTGAACAGAAAGTAAAAATAATCCGTGAAAGTCTGAAGGCAGCTTCAGATCGTCAGAAGTCGTACGCGGATTTGAAACGAAAAGACATTGAGTATCAGGTAGGAGACAAAGTGTTTCTTAAAGTTTCACCTTGGAAAAAGATACTCAGATTTGGCCGTAAGGGCAAATTGAGTCCGAGGTTCATTGGGCCGTATGAAATATCCGAACGAATTGGTCCAGTTGCATATAGATTGATTTTACCCCCTGAACTCGAAAAGATTCACAATGTTTTTCATGTTTCGATGCTTCGACGTTATAGATCCGATCCTTCGCACATAATTAATCCATCGGAGGTGGAAATTCAAGCCGATGTAAGTTATGAAGAAGAACCAATTCGTGTCCTAGCTCGTGAGGTGAAAGAATTACGAATCAAAAAGGTTCCTTTAGTAAAAGTGTTATGGTTCAAACACGGGATTGAAGAAGCTACTTGGGAAACTGAGAACTCTATGAAAGAACGATACCCAAATTTATTCACTGGTAAGAATTTTCGGGGACGAAAATTTTTAAGTGGGGGAGAATTGTGACAGCCCTAATTTGACCTTAGTCGGAAAGTGGTTTCGGGACCACAAAACTGAGTCGTAAAAATAATTAACCATTAAATTTTGTGTTTATTGTATGTGAAACAGGCATGTGTGAAAGTTTCATGCTTCAATTTTGTCAATTGTATGCGAAATTATTAAATAGGACTTATGTGAGAAAATTTAGAAATGTGTTAGGCAAATGTTGAAGTGACTTATTAATGCATGTTATAAAAATGATGGGTTTGCATGTCAAATTTCCATTTATGATAAGTAGTGGCTGGCCATGATGGGATCATATACATATAATATGTATTAATTATTAGTTAGTAGCTTTATATTTTATAACATAAATAAATAAAAAGGAAAAGTAATTAAAATAAGGAAAGGAATGGTGAAAAAAACAAAGTATCACCTTGTTCTTCTTAGCCGTACAAGAAGAAGAAAAAGAGGGGGGCATTCGGCCTCTTGAATGAAGAGAAGCTCAAGAGCTAAGGGGATCAAAATCAGATAAGGGAAAGGAGAAAGCAGTTGAGTAGTCCATCCGTAACTGCTCCAAATTATACTCGAGGTAAGTCTTTAAGTAATGGAACTTAGCTTATGATTTGATAAAGCAATTACATATATATACATATATGTGTGAATGTTAATTGGGGTTTAAATCCGAGCTTGGTCTCGAAGGGCTTTTGAGCCTGTGTCATAATCCGAGCTTGGTCTCGAAGGGCTTTTGAGCTAGTGTCATAATCCGAGCTTGGTCTTGAAGGGCTTTTCAGCCAGTGTCATAACCGAACCTAGTTTCGAAGGGCCTTCAGGCCAAAGTCATAATCCGAGCTTGGTCTCGAAGGGCTTTTGAGTCAGCGCTAAGAATCGGGCTTGGTTCCGAAGGGCGTCTGTGACGGCATAATATTGAGTTGAAAACTCGTAAATATTCGTACGAGAAATCATATAATACATGTTGAAACAATTTTAAACAAATGTGCTACTTACAGTAAGATAACTAGGTAAGTAATTTACTCTCGTTGAGAATATGATTATGTTAAATTATGACTTTGAAATTGGTGGGGATGCTTAGACCATTGTTTAAAATCATTCGAACGTTTATGATCTGATTATGATGTATGAGTTCCGAATTAGAGAGTTCAAGTTCACAAATGTGAGATGTAGGTGTATATGCATGAGATTGACACGGAAATGTGAGATGAACGTATTCGACTATAGAATGAATTTAGTTGGATATATATATTGCTTTCACCTTTGTGATATGAATGATAAAAGTAGTACCTTAGTTATTTTCTATTCGGCCAAAGGATGAAACAAATAAACTTTGATATTATTATGCCACTCTTTTAAATGATTTCATTACTTAAACTTACTAAGCATCGAAGTGCTTAATCTTTTGCTTTAATTCTCTGTTTTATAGATTTTATTCGTCAACTATCGGACTCGGGAGTGTCAAATTCGAAGTCGTCCACACTATCTAAGCCCTTTTGGTATATTTTTTGTTGAACTTTGATAATGGCATGTATGGGGATGACTTTTGTTGTTAATTAAATACCTTTTGGTAATGTATGTGTGTATAGCCATGCGAAAATGGCTCGTATAATTTGAGTATGGCATTAAAATCATTTTGTGTATATATGCATGGTCTTATGATATGGTTATTGAGTGGTATGAAAATGTTAGGTAAATGATCAGCCATTGGAATGGCTAATTATGATCATATTTGGTCCTATGTATGTCAAATTACTAGCTAATCCATGGAAACCATGAAATAGGTAAAATTTACTACAAAACATTTTTCAGACAGCAGTAGTGAAATGAGTCTGAAAAATCACTAAAAATAGCAAAAATGGAATTAAATAATGAATAAAATATGGAATCGAAGCTTGATGAGTCTATTTTCATATGGAAGAAGCAAAAAAGGTATATGAGCTATATTTTGTGAGATGTTTAAATTTTTGTGAAATAGGGCCAGAACGATTTCTGGATCCCCTATTATAACTTTGGAAATTCACCATAAATTTTACAAAGATAATTATAAGTAATGATTTATATGTAAAGATTAGTTATTGAGTCTAGTTTTATTAGAGACAAACGGCATAGTCATTGAAGCTCTGTACAGGGAGATATCTAATTTGTAATACACAGAGGTCAGAGTAGTCAAACCCTGAAATAGGGGAGATTTAACTAATAAACTGTACTAATTGACCCAACCAAAAATTCTAGAAAAAAATTTGTAGATGGATATATGAGTCTAGTTTCAAGAAAAATTTATGGAATCGGTTTTCGAGTTTTGGAACTCGAGATATGATTTTTAAAGTGACTGTGATGCAGTTAGCCAGCTTGTCTGGAAATTTTAAAATGAACTGTGTGAGTAAATGAATTAAGTCCGTTAACACCTCGTGTTCGACTCCGACAACGGTCTCGGGTACGGGGTGTTACAAGGGATGAGGATTGTAAACTCCTCGAACCACCATGACCACACAAAAAAAGAGGTAAGTCGAGCTTAGACTATAAATAAGCGCTTCTCGGGAGGCAACCCGAGCACTAACAGTATTGATTTCTTTAAAAATTTAGTTTTTAACATCTATTCACTAACTGAGTCCTTGAAACACAAGTTTTCTAATCTACACTACCAGGCACACGGGCGTGCCTTAGGCCGTACTCACACCACGGGAGGAGACACGGTCATGCGAAAACAGGGCAAAAATTTTCCCCAACACGAGATGCGATAAGCTGCCACGGCTATACGATGTGGCCGTGGGCGAGTCTGTCAAAACAACACGAGCGTGCGACACGCCTGTGTCTAGAAACCGTGGTTGAAACTGAAAATTTAGCATGGACGTGCGACACGCCCGTGCCCATCACCCGTGCTCAAGATTGATAAAACAACACGGGCGTGCACCTATACACACGGGCATGGGAGAAGCGAAAGAAGTAGAACACGACAGTACGACATGGCCGTGTGCATCGACACGCCTAAGGAACACGGACGTGTGACGAATTTCAGATGGGCCCAAAATCAAAATCGAGAAACACAAGGGCTAAAATGAGGGTACACGGGCGTGCCCCACGATCGTGTGCCCTAAAATCTATATAAACCCCTCACTATTCATCACCCCCTTCCCTAAAATCCCTAACCCTAGCCGCTGCAACTTCATGCGCCCTACCTGCCACGCCTGTACACTGACCATAGCACCACCTTCGATGACCCAAAGCTTTTCCCTCTTGCGTTTGTTTACTATCTCCTCTCTATTCTCCTCAAATGTTTTACTTATTTGATGATTATTTTTGTTTTATTTGTTTATTTTGAGTAAATGTTCATAGTTTTAATAATACTTATGCTCTTTGTTAGAAATTTTCCATTTTAGTCAATACATTTGGATACATTCATCCATTTATTTTTGTATTTCCATGGATTTCATGCTTACCGCACCATATTTCATATTATCAAACCCACATGCATTCATTCACTAGATATTTTCATTTGCATGACTCTCGTAGTCCTGTTCATAACAATGACTTGATATATCTGCTTTGGTTGTTTTAGTCTTGTACGTGAGCCCCATGAAATATTCTTTTTCTGTTTTAACACGCGTACATTCTTGGGGAGTATTTAACTTCGACTCTTCATTGCAGGTATATAATGTCAACCTCACGTGGTAAGAAGACCACTGTCCCCGCCTCGAAGAAGAGGAAAGGTGCAACGCCATCCTCGGGTCCTACCACGGAGATTAGGCACACATTGCTCCAGTTTTCCTTGGGACCCCAGTAGGAACTATTTCATATATTACGGGCCCGACCCCTAGGTGTGGGCCGCTGTATTGACTGGGCCGCACTTGAACAAATTCAAATGGCTAATACGGTCTGAGCCTTCTTGACGACTAAACCGTGGGGGCTCTTCTTTGAGATCATCGAGCCGACGTAACTTGAGCTCACAATATAACTCTGCTTGACCTTCCATCTTCAGGTCGTCATGACAAACGTTGACAATCCTGGAATGGTCTAGTTCTGCCTTGGTGGTCTAGTGCGCCAGTTGAGCATACCGGAGTTTGGAATTGCGCTAGGCTATACACGGAGGAGTTCATGGACGGCAATAAACTCGACACCCTCTATCGCCACATCCATTACTCTCCCTCAAAGTGCTGGAAGGACCTCGTCCCTGCCTCAGTCACGTATGATCCTAGCCGCTCTAAGGCATCAGCCCTCTCCCCATCACTGCGATACCTACACGCCATCTTGGCCCATACTCTGACAGGACGGCGAGAGAGCACTAGCATCGTCAACACTTATGACGCCTATTTCTTGTGGACCATGGCGAACGGGCACCTCTTCGACCTTGCCTATTTCATTGCCCTCGCCATCCGCCATCAGATGGAGCGGCATAGGAGAGGAGTCATCTCTATCGGGACTTATGGGACTCGATTGGCTCGACACTTTGGGCTCCTCAACACAGCAGCACAATCATCCTCCCTCACTCTTATCGGCCAAATGTCCCCACAGGGCATCTCCAGCATGCTACATATGAGACTGATCGAGAAACAACATGGAACCTACCCTCCTCAATACCACCTAGTCCAGTCCACCGTGGAGGATGACCCAGATGACATTATTGATGATGTCCCTCCACGTCATGAGGACCCATCGTCTCAGCCACCACCTATCCATCATCCAGTTCATGCGGCGGCTTCATACTCTGACATCTCTAAGTGCCTTACTCGATTTGAGCAGTAGTGTTTTCAGGGTTTTGATCACATTGATGCTACTCTTCATCAGATTTGTCAGCACCTTCACATTTCATCGCCACCACCACCTCGCGAGCCATCCGGCAATGATGATATTTAGAGACTTTTTTTTATTTCCACTTTTATCTTTCTTTATCTTCTTTAAGTAATTTTTATTTTATTTTCCTTTAATATTGTTTTAATTTTAGGTTTTATAATTTTTATTGCATAATTTATAGTTTCGGCTATTTTATTACGAGTAATTATGCTTCCTTATAGTTCCTAAAGAGTTCTTGATTTTATCATAGTTATAAAGAGCTCCAAAGCTCATCATCACTTAGGAACTAAAAACTCCACTGGAAAAGGTTCTCCACGACTGCCATGTCCTGCTCGACCACGACCATAGGTACTACCAGATATAAATTCTTTTGGCGTAGGACTTATGGCCTAATGAACCTTTACCACCATCGAAGTATCCTCCTCCACTCTCATCATTATCTTGGCCGATTATTCTTCATAACTCCAATTCAAGGAGTTCATTCATCATTCAGGAAGTTTCACTTCTCTCCCTATCTTATGATGATATATCTATATGTTTCAATACATCTATCTTTGTACATTGATGGCAATGTACATCTTAAGTGTGGGGGGTCTTTTATATCATTATCAGAAATCCCTGAATTTTGTCTTGTTCTCATGTGATCTTCTCATACCACTATTAGAATGAATTTTGATTAAGTTATGATTTTTATTGATATTCTTGAATTAAAATATAGGCATTTATGCATTGATCGTTTAAACTTTAAGACATTAGGGAATCAAGCATGATAAGTTAATTTTTGAGAATTAAAAATTTTTAGGTTGTTTCCCCAAGTTTAGATATTATCTTGAGTTGAAGTTCACAAGTTTAAACACAAAAAGCCATAATTTTTGCGAGATCTTGAGCCTTTAGAGTATATGTTATCTCTTTCATGCTCACTTTTATTATGAGTGCGTCAGTATTGATTTGTTATTCTAGAACTTGCTTGATTATGCATGTCAAGACCACACCATTTGATTTGATATATCGAGATGATAAAGGCACTTAGGTTTAACTCACTCACTCCACAAAAGCCTCCTTCATAATTAACCCTTAGTGATCCCCTTTGAGCCTAACAAGCCATTAATTGATTTACCTTTAATATTAACCCATAACCCATTATTGTTGAAATCCCCTAATTTGATCCCTATTTTTTTCGAGATTTGATTTGAATTAATTGCTTAGCTATGTTTTATTCTTCGTTGCAATAATTAAGTTCTATGTTATTTAACTTGTTCTTAAAAAAAATACTTACATACATATTGGTAGTAATTCATCGTTTTTGAGCTTGAGTGTTAATTCCATATTCTAAGAAGAAGCTCACTTGTATTCAACTGATAATTAGTTATTTTTCTAGTTAGGTGTTTTCTTCAATTCAATCTCGATTCTAACCTTTTCTTTCAGCTTGTGACTACACCCCCTAACCAAAGCCACGTTACAACCCTATAAAGACTTTTTTGATTGATGTATCATCTCAATGTGTAGTGGTGGAGATTTGATTTTCATCAAGCCTATGGTAATAACTTTTCATATTGACTAATGAGTGCTTTATTTGATGTCCTTAAACACCTCGAGTGAATTGAGTGAATCTTTAGTGAGGATGTTAAACTTTTTGATATTTTGATCAAAGGTGATTACTTAGATGCGGGGGGGACACCAATGTTTTCATGATAAAATGCTCAACTTGGAATGTTTGAAACTTTGATGTATTTTTAGTTGAATTTTCAATGTATGATTACTTATGGATTATTTTGAGATATTATTGATAGGGATTATAAATTGAGAAGAATTTATTTTCATTGTGACTTGAGGATTTTGCTTGAGGACAAGCAAACGTTTAAGTGTGGCGGTATTTGATAAACTGTATTTTATACATATTTTTATCCCATGCTTAGCACATTTATGAATGGTTTCTCCTTAGATTGGGTGAATTCGATGCTCCTAATTCTTTAATTTCATGTTTTATACTTAGGTGAGCATAGGAGAGTAAAAAGAGCGAGAAACGGGTCGAAAACGGAGAAAATGGACCCACATGGGAAATCAACATGGCCTGGACTTCCCCACACGGGTAAGCCACACAGCCGTGTCCATTTGGTAGGATCGACGCACGACTTACACAGGTAGACTACACACCCGTGCCTATTTAACAGCCTTGACCACGGGCTGAAGCAATCGCACACGGGCGTGTCCCTGTCAAGCCCAAGTATAGTTCTATTTGAAAAAGGCCACTTTTGAGGGCTCTTAGGCATTCAAAAGCCTATTTAAACACCTGAGGAGGCACTTAGAGTTGACACACGGAGTAGGAGGAAAGGAATTACTCAAGGGAAGCCGATTGGTCCATCTCAGAAGCTGGATTCATCGTCAAGACTGAAGATCTCCCTTCAATTTCCATTCAGGGGTTTTAGGTTTTCTTTATGTTTTGTTATCTTTATTCTTTTGATATGTTTTCTTTCATAATTATGAACTAAACCCTCTAAATACCTAAGGGGAATGAAACCTAAGACAGACTTGTTATTATTATCTGAATTGTATGATAAATATTTAACTTGTTCTTAATTATGTGTTCTTAATTCTTGTTTTAATATTCTAGGATATTGATTCAAGTTAATGCTCTTATTAAGAAGAGGAAAAGACCCTGTCTAAGAGTAAATTTGTCATAATTAAGCGGATTTGATTGCATGCCTAGAGATAGGGTGATAAGATTTTACCGGATTAGGGTGAAACCTAATAAGGGGATCCATAGATCGAGTTAATGCAACACTAGGGTGTTAATTAGAAAGAGATTTCAATTAATCAACCTAAGGTTATACGTTATTAGTCTCGAGAGGGATAATAATATAACTTAGGGATTTCTACGAATCAAGTCAAATGAATAAATCATCTGATTCAGAGTCAAATAACAAGTGAAGTCTAGGTGGATTTTTCCTTGGGTATTGTCTTAATCAATCGAGTTCTCCCAAAAGCTTTTCCTAATTTTCTGTCTGTTCACCCTTAGTTTAGTTAATTAGTTTAGATAAACAAATCCCTTAATTTTTAGGCTAGATAATAAAAAGAAAGTAATTACTAGTACTCTTGGTTCCTTTGAGTTTGACAATCCGGTCTTGCTAAAGCTATACTACTGTTCGATAGGTACACTTGCCTTCATTGTGATAATAGTTAGTTTCAAGAATGATTAATTATAAATTTTTAAAACCTGTCGCGAATATCACATATCATATGCATATTGGAAAAATTGATATAGATGCCAAAGTATTGGAAACATATCAAGGAGGAACAGAATGGCCTTGACAAATATTTCAGAGGTAGAACTATTCGACGTATGGGGCATTTATTTTCTAGGACCATTTCCCTCTTATTATGGGAACAAGTATATTGTGTAGCTGTAGATTATGTATCCAAGTGGGTTGAAGTCGAGGCTGTAACATCCCGAATTAGGGCCTAGTCGGAACAGTGGTTTCAGGACCACAAATTCGATAAGGAAAAAGTTATTTTTATTATATTTTTATGGTATAAAATTTTACGGGATGATTTTGGGAAAATTTCATTCGAAAATTTTGACTTTTGGGCACTTAATTTGGTCAAAAGGACTAAATTGTAAAAGTGCAAAACTTGAGCTCTAGAAGCTAGAGGTGTCTAATTGCTATGAAATTTTAAATTGAAGGTCCTTATATGGTAATTAGACTATTGGTTAATTTTTTGGAAAATAATGGACATGAAATAGGTGAAATAGAATATTTTTAAGTTAGGGGCATTTTGGTTTTTTGGTAATTAAAATAATAAAAAGGGAAAATAAAAGCCAAATTTATGCTCATCTTCAACCTTTGGCCAAAATTTTCAATGGAAGCCATGGCTAGGGTTTTGTTCAAGCTTTCCAAGGTCAATAATAAGTCCGTTCTTTCTCCGTTTTTAATGATTTTTACGTTTTTGAAATCTTTGTAACATGATCTAGCTATTCCTACCATTTATTTGAGCCAGGGTTGATGTTTAAAAAGTTATCCATGTGCTATATGTGTGTATTTTGATGTTTAAGGGAGGAATATGAATGTTTGAAGTATGTTTAACAACTTTTACTAGGTGATTTTTCGTCAAAACACCTAAAAAGGACTAAAATGTAAAAGTTATAAAATTTGTCATAAAAGTGTGATTTAGTGGAATTTGTGGGCTACTATAGTAATGAAAATGATTCGGCTAGGCTTAAAGTACAAGAAAAATGAACACATTTCATTTTACAAGTCTAGGGGTTAAATTGCAAATATGTGAAAGTTTAGGGGTAAAAATGAAAATTTTTAAAAGTATGATTTTTTGGTCAATTTGAATAATGTGAGTAATAAATAAGCTATATTTGAAATGTTAGAACTAGAAAACCGAGATTCAGGCTTAAATCGGGAAAGTACGAGATTGTGGACTAAAATGGAATAATTAGCTGTACTCGGATTCGAGGTAAGTTCGTACGTCAATAATAATGCAATGTTAAACTTGAGTGTTAATGCTTGATATTACATGAATTGTAAGCTCATGTGTAAATGTTGCAATGATATATCATGTTTTTAATATTTTGTTAATGTATGAGTTTATATGATTACTTATTATGTCAAGTGTGTGGATGATGTTGTAATCTATGAACACGAGATTGTGAATGAATTCGACAAACATGAGATATTGAGAAAATCCAATTTGAACCTTAGGAATAATTTAGGATGCAATGTGGATATGAGCTCATGAACATATGTGTAAATGTGACATGTGAATCAGGGTACTAGTCTTGTACGTCTTACCGGTGGCTGGGTAGCCCGTCATGTGTTGCGGGTACCTGTCAGCTTGTGTGAGCAACCTGAGTAGTTACATTTTGACTGTTAGCTTGTGTGAGCAGACCCGTGATTAGCTCATGAGCAAGCAATATGTGATTGTGATATGAGGTAGCATGTGGCTACGTTTGAAGCACTATGTGCAAGTCTTTCGTGTATCCAATAATATTCCGAGTGTTCAACGAGTACACTTGTGAGTTAGTCGACAAGTAAATCAATGAAGAGAGAATATGACATTGTGATTTGAGTTAGTACAAGTATGTACACTAAACTCATGAGTAATGTCTTGATATATGATGTTTCATGATAAAGAGGTATGTGGGTGATATTGCACTAAAACAGTCTTAGACAGCAGTAGTTGTGTGACTTTGAAAATCCACCAAAAATTGTGGAAATTGGATTAGAAATTGAGCAAGATATTAGATTAAATCTTATTAAGCCTAGTTTCACATGGAGGAAATGGAGTAAACAAAATAATTTCATATTATGGGATATCTAAATTTTTTTGAGACAGGGTTAGAGTGATTTCGGGCTCCCTTGTCTTAAATTTGGAAAATCACTAAAAATTGTAATGCAAATAATTATGGGCTAAAATTTATATGACTAAATTCTTAATGAGTCTAATTTCAAGAGAAATAGATAAGAACATTATCCGAATCTCATACTATGAGATAATTAATTTTTAGTAAAGAAAGGTCAAAGCTGTCAAACAACAGAATAGTGGTAACTTTAAAGAATAAACTGTACTTATTGGCTAGACAAAAATTTTTAATAATTTTATGGTAAGAATACATGTGAGTCTAGTTTCAGGGAAAATTTGTGGATATTAATTTAGAGTTCTGCAACTCAAGTTATAAATAATTTAGTGACTATGACTCGAGTAGATAGCTTGACTAGAATATGAGCAAATAGTGGAATTTTGTGTAATTTCGATTGTGTTGCCATGAGAACATGCTGTAAGAATTTGGCAAAAGCACGTTAATAAATTGCTTATTATTATTTTCGTACGGGCTTACTAAGCTATAAAGTTTACCCCTCTCCTTTCTGTTTCTTTTAGTGTTGTCAGGTTAGCTCGAGGTTGGAGATCATTGGAGCCAGCATCACATTATGAAATTATCAAGCCAGGGTATTAATAAAACTTAAGTGTTTTCAAGTTAGAGACTGTATAGAGACTAAGTACTTTATGATATGTGTTTCATGATTTGGCCAATTGAGTTGGCTTATAATGATTCATTTGTATAGAGCCATGAGATATGGCTTATATTTGATCATTGGGTTGTAAACCTAATTGATTTTGCTTGACTGTTCTAATGTCTTGATGATGTGCATGTTGTGATGGCTTGTTATCGATGGATGTATGATATGGTATGCATATTTTATGGATGAACTTTGATCAATAGATGTGACCATATTCTTAGTATAAAAGTGTAAATTTAGAGTAAGTTAATGATGTTGATGAAGAATGAAATTGGTGTGGAGTGCCTTAAAGAAACATGTTAATGTGAGTGTGTGATATGTGACATTAAGGTTATAAATTAGACATGACTATGAATGCTAGATAATTAAGTTGAGAATATTAGCATGAAGATAACCATGGTGTAAGGGTATAAGTGGTATTGAAGATGACAAAGCCAAATGAATATGGTTTGGATATGTCTAGAATTGTTATAAAATGAGTATGAGAAATACAAGTATGATGACATGCAAATGCTATGTTTGTGGCCTAATTGAAGATGTTTAATCACTAAATGGATGCCATGTTATATGCCTTTGACGTTGTATAAATGTGTAAGGTTTTATGGTTGACTGATCGCATGATTCGAAACAAGTAATAAATATTTTTAATGAAGATCAAACCTAGACTAACTATTATCACGACAAGAAGGCAAGCACACCTATCAAACAATAGTATAGTAACGGCAAGAGCGGGATATCGTACCCGAGGGAACCAAAAGTACCAGTAATAACTATCTTTTTATTATCTAGCCTAGGAATAAAAGGATTTGTTTATTAAACTAATTATCTAAACTAATTAACTAATTTAATTAAAGCGAAGAGAAAATTTGGAAAAAGACTTGAAGAGAAGCAATTGATAAAGACGACACCCAAGGAGGAATCCACCTAGATTTCACTTGTTATCTGACTCTGAACCGGACGATTTATTCACTTGACTTGATCTGTGAGACTCCCTAACCTATGTTATTATCCCTTTCGAGAATAATAACGTCTAACCCTCAGTTGAATTAATCAAAATTTCTTTCTTAATTAAAACCCCTAAGGAAGCAGTAAATCACTCTATGGACTCCCATATTAGGTTTCACCCTAATTTGGAAAAATCTCGTAACCCTATTTCTAGGCGTTCGATCAACTCCGCTTAATTATGCCAAATCTACTCTTAGGCAGGGTCTATTCCTCCTCTGCATAAGCACATCAAATCATGAATTAATACCCGGAATATTAACTCAAGCATTAAGAACACATAATTAAGAACAAATCAAGTATTTATCATATAGTTCAGATAATAATAACAAGATCCATCATAGGTTTTATCCCCCTTAGGTATCTAAGGGGTTTATTTCATAATAAAATAAGAGTACATCTCAAAAGTATAAAAATAAGAAAACATGAAAAAACTCTAAAACCTCTGAAGGAATTCTGAGAGAGATCTTCAGTCTTGGAGTAGCTCCGGCTTTTGGGATGGATCGTCTGGCTTCCTTCAAGTAATTCCTGGCGTGTGGTTCTGTATTCCAGAAAAGTTCTGTAAGAGGCCTCCTCTCTGGGTCATACTTAGGGTGTTTATATAGGCTTTGGATTGGCTTTCTTGCTCCCTAAGTACCCTTTTCGCTGTAAAATACAACTCTTTGAAAAAGGGACACGCCCGTGTGCCACGGCCGTGTGGCGTAATTGCCAGGCTGTGTTCGATCCGTTAAATTTCCACGGCTGTGTGGGCTCAATGGCCAGGCCGTGTGAATTGTGTAAACCTTGGTCGACACCCTCGAAGGCCACGGGCGTGTGAGATGCCCTTGTGGCAAGGCTTAGGCCTTGTGATATTCTCGATTTGGTCCGTTTTGTCCCTTTTTAGTTCGTTTTTGGCTCCTTTTGACTGTTGGTGCTCTCCTGAGTATAAAACATGAAATAACTGGATTAAGAGCACCAAAATCCACAAATCTAGTAGTAAACATCCATAAATATGCTAAGTATTTGGGGTAAAACTATGTATAATTTGGCGTTTATCATTGACCAAGGCTTGGAAAATAGCCTAAGTGTTGGCCACACACGCAAAGACACGGCTGTGTGTCTCAGTTGTGTGGCGGACACGGCCTTAGCACACGAGCTGTGACTTGGCCGTGTGACTCTATTTCATTGCTGACGTCATAAACAGAGAGTTACACCGGCTGAGGACATAGGCGTGTCCCGAGCCAGACGGGTGTGTGTGACCACACGGCCTACCCACATGGACGTGTGACTCTCCAAACTAGAAAATTTTTTAAGTGTTGTAAAAAGTTCTTAAGTTCTCAGTTTAGTCCCGAACCATCCCTGATGTATGTTTTGGGCCTTGTAGGCCCGTATAAGGGATGATTTGCATGTGTTTGAATGTTTTTGAATTGGTTGAAATTTTATGGCCCAATTTTATGAGATTGTGTATGTTTAAGTCCAGTAATGCCTCGTAACCTATCCTGGTCTCGGGTACGGGTAAGGGGTGTTACAGAGGCATACCCAACAAATGATGCTAAGGTAATCATGTGATTCCTACATAAGCATGTTTTTACATGGTTGGTACACCTAGAGCTATAATTAGCGATGAAGGATCTCACTTTGTAAATAAATAGTGGTTGCTTGACAAGTACGATGTGAAACATAAAATTACTACTGCCTATCATGCACAGAAAAATGGACAAGTTGAAAGGGTGAATCGTGAAATCAAAGGTATTCTTGAAAGGGTAGTGTATATCACGTGTGAAATGATATGTGAATTGTGCAGTATACACGTCGAATCAAGTAATAAAGTGATGAGTGAGTATCATTCCCACAAATATCGTATTGAGGCAAAAAAAGTGGCCAAGTTATTATAATAAAATGCAATTAATTCTATGACAAAAACAATGATAAGTATGTAGTAACAATTAACGAAATAGTGATGTATACAATATGTGAAATTAATGAATACTTGGAAATGTTATGGCAAAATGAGAGTAGAAATGTAATGGCAATTATGAGAATTACTATGTTAATATTATGTAAATGAACAAATAAATAAGTAATAATAATGTGGCAAAGATACTAGGGCAAAGAATAAATGATATACAATGTTGATTTAGAAGGTCGAGATTACTAAGAATCTACCCTTTCTGTCAATAATGCCTCGGCAAAATCATACTCAGTTTACTGCTTAGAAGAGTTCTAAAATGGTCTATTTATTTTGAGAGCAAAAGCCTCAAGTTACCTTGCCCGTGTCTATAGGCATTAATGTGGTACCCTGCATTGTTTTCCTTTTGTATGAATGCTGCTCTATGTCTAGACTCTACTGCAAGTATCGGTCGAGTACTTGTTTATATCATTCAATTTTGATCCAACTAATCCAACCTTTTTAGAATTAGATTTAGTTTATGGGCATGCTGAACAGTCATTTATGCTAAGGATTGTACACATACAATTTAAAATAAAGCAAATGAATGAAACAGTAAATTGATTCGGATATATGCTTCAACCATTAAACAAAATAAAAGTTTCATCATGTAATCCCAACCCAATGTGATTTAGCTCATGGGAAAATTCAAAACTAAAATAACATCCAACACTATTTTCATCATTCAATTTATGGAAGAAAAAAGTAAGAAATACGGAAGACTTCGGGAGTACAGCTTTCGCGTGTCCAGTTCACACTCCAGCAGCACAGTGTCTTACGATGGCTGAGAGGGACTGCTTTCATCCCCTCTTTTTGTCTTTACTCAGTCGTTACCCTCTATTTTTGTCTAAGGATCTTTTCTTTTTTGTTCATCCTTTAGGGTTTCCTTATTTGGCTTTTTATAGCTTTTTCCCTAGAGTAAATCCAACAACCCATGTTTATCTTCTCCTCTTTTTTAGGCAGATTTTTTTTGGTACAAGTATAGATGGGCTGAAACTAGTATGCGTTGAATGTTGACCCAATCTTTCTGGCATTGCCATAGCATCCGTGTTGAAAAAATGTCCAACTCTTTTCCCCGACAAACTTTCACTCCTTTATTTCTTGTTTCGCAACCTGCACCTATTAAACCACCAGACATAGCCCTACCACAAGAAATTAAAAGTAACAAATAATAATATTTAAGCACCGTCTAAGCTTCTTATGCAATGTTTTAAAAATGTTAAAATAATATCCTAAAATGCAACTAAGTTCACTTAAGTACAGATAATTGAGCCAGTATAAAGGCATGAATTATAACTTTTTTCAAGAGTTATCAGTGCGCCCTAGTAGAAAAGATTGGTCTTGAAGGCTTAATGATGCTTTATGGACCTATCGAATTGCTTTTAAGACACTCTTAAGAATGACTCCTTATTGGTTAGTTTCTTGAAAGGCATGTCATTTGCTGCTTGAATTGGAAAATAAAGCGCATTAGGCCTAGAAACAATTAAATTTGGATCCTAAGCAAGCCGGTGAGAGAAGGGTGCTATAGCTTGATGAGTTGGAAAAGTTGATGTTATTTTCATAAGAGAATGCCAAGATATGTAAAGAAAAATTTAAAAGATGGTATGACAGTCGTATACAACCTCGTGAATTCAAAGAATGTCAAAAAGTATTGTTGTATAATTCGAGGCTAAGGTTATTCCCTGGGAAGCTCAAATCCCGATGGAGAGGACCTTATACCATCTACAAAGTTTATCCATATGGAGCTGTTGAATTGTACGACAACCATGGAGGTACGTTTAAAGTTAATGGTCAACGTCTCAAACATTATTGGGAATGGTGAAGTTGAACGAGTTAAAACCTCATTCAAATTAGTAGACCCTTAGTTTTTCATAATCTTACTTTTTATTAAATAGTTAGAATTTTTTTTAAAATTAGTACATTTAATTGATTTTGTATAAGGAGATTGGAACTTAACGGGACCACTTGTGACCCCTTCAACCTTTCCTTGGAATTAATTTAATATAATCTTTTGAGAAAAAATTTTCTAATTAACTTCAAAATTTTTATTTTCATTTTAATTTATGTTTTTAATGTTAATTTTATTTGTTTATGTTTAATAAGGGGGACAAATTGGCCCAAATACTAATAATTTTATTTTATTTTAAGCAGTCTAGTTTGTAAATATAGTTTGGGCTCAAGGCCTAAAACAGTAAGGAGGAAAAATTTACCCCCTATTATAGTCTAAAGGGTTCCCAAAAGCCCTAATTTTTCCGCCAACTTATGCTTCAATTTTTACCTTATTGCCCAAGTCACCTTTGTAGCTAAATTTTTGCTACAAGGTTGCCTTAATTCACCATTATATAAACCCCTCTCTACTTGTAACAGCCCCTACTCGTATTCGACGCCTGAACAGGGTACGAGGCATTACTAGATTCACATAACCAATAATCATACAATTCCAACCCATAAATTTGTGTCCAAATTAAAAACATTTGTAATAAATCATACAGTCCCTAATACGAGCCTACAAGGCCCAAAACATGCTTTGGAAATGGTTCGGGACTGAACCGAGAACTTTAGAAAATTTTCCACTATACAGGGGTCACACGCCCTTGTGGATATGGGCTACGCCAATGTGGGCAGGCCGTGTGGTCACACACACCCATGTCCTGACCCCGTGTAACTCTTTGACTTGTAACTCATGAACAAATTGAGACCACACGGCCAAGTCACACACCCGTGTGCTAGGCCGTGTGGTTAATTAATTAAATTTGAATTAGGTACAGGTTTCACACGACCAAGACACATGCCCGTGTTCTAAGCCGTGTGGCACACACGTCTGAGACACACGCCCGTGTCTCTGCCCGTGTGCCCAATTTTGAGCATTCTGTTTCTCAAAATTAAGGTTCAGGGGACACACGGCCTAACCACATGCCCGTTTTACCAGGTTGTGTGTCACACACAGTATAGACGCGCGCCCGTGTATCTGTCCTTATGGAAAAAATAAAGCCATTTCCTAGCTTCATTTCTTACCCAAAATCACCCAAAAAACCTGCATATGAAACACTCAACCAATTCCAACCATTTCAAGCATTCAAATTTGACAATTCCATCATTCATCAAGGCATACAATTTCATAGATACATGGTTACAAACCCACATTAGCTTAACTTAGGCATTAACAACATTTGATCACATGAACTTAGCATAACACACGAGTATATTTATATATCACAATAGCTTACTAAATCATACCCAAAATGAACCATCACCAGCCATTCCAATGGCTAGGTTACAAAATAACATTTCAAGCCACCATTGGCCAAGTTGTCCTATACATGCCATTATACCAAAATGATTCTACTATATATACCCAAGATAGCTAGCTGATAGTGTGACGATGCTCCAACGATCTTCCAATCTTCACGAGCTTCCGAGCACTATAAGACAGGGGAAAAATAAAAGGAGCAAGCTTTACTTGCTTAGTAAGCTTGTATAACGAAAATTAAACTTACCAATCTTGATTATTAAATCTAAACATACAACATCATGTTTTCATCCATTTGGCTAAATTTGCCTAACCACATACATTCAATCAAACATGTTAGTCACCAAAATCTTCATATAAATCAAGTAACATAGATGAGCTTATGATGTAATACTCTTTCAAGACATTATCAATTCATCTCAAAGTTTTCATGCCATGTCAAGAGTTTTATGTCTAGTGAATCATTGAATTCCAATGAATACTCAAGTAGTACACTCGAAGTGTAAGTTTCAACAATTCGTCAATTTCTTATTCAAGGGTACCTATTAGGGCACTTAACCAAGAAACACTCTCTCAGCCACATATCATTTAACAGGATTACCAGTCTAGGCTAAATCCTTTTCATAATGTATGCTCAAGGGAGCTCAATTAGGATTACCAGTCCAGGCTAAACCCTAATCATAATGTATGCTCAAGAGGTATTATACCGAGATTACTCGGTCGGGCTAATTCCTTTTTATAACAAGGTCAATGGGATTCCTCATCCAAGCTAAATCCCATCCACAACAAATGCAGGACCTTATCCATTTTGGGAAAGCGCATATAATCATCGGAATTCAACATTCATTCGGGACTAACCCTTTATCATCATTTCAAGCACGCATAAATTTTCCATCATAACGTACATATAAGGCACATTATATAAATCACATTACATACAATATAACATTCAATTAACCTAATTGCATATCCGATTAAGTTATACAAACTTACCTCGATACTTGTTCGCGTAAAGTTCTACTAATTCGAAATCTTTTCTTTTCCTCGATCTAGCCTCGAGTTTGTGTTTTTTGGATCTATATAAATGAATTTAATCATCAATTTCATACATTTCATACCTAAACGACTCAATTTACGTCATAGAAAAAATTACCATTTTGCCCCTAACTTTTCCAGAAATTTCATTTTCGTCCCTAGGCTCAGAAAATAAAACTTGTGCAAATTACTCCCTATTCCAAGCTTAATCAAAGCCCCATTACAAATTTTCCAACACATGTATTCACAAAATTTGAGAACTTTTCATCAAAATTTACAAATTTTCATTTTAGTCCCTAAATCATATTTTCATAAAAATTACTTTGTAAAAAATGTTTATCTATCAATAATCTTTCATTTTCTACCATAAATTTCTAATTTCTAGCATAATACATGTAATAGCCCAATTTTGGGCCTAGTCGAAATAGTGGTTTCGGGACCACAAATTCGACGAGGAAAAATTTATTTATTTTTATTATATTTTTATGGTCTACGATTTCACAAAATGATACCATCCAAATATATCAAACACGATACCATAACGGAAGTCTGAGAATATAACTTATAAGAAAATAATAATGAAGATCTGGATAATTTCTCAGAGAAAACCAGAAGAAAACAATACTTACCAGTTCTGGAATTCCATTATAACAGAGATAATACATTTTCCAAATATTTATATATACAACAAAAAACATCCAATAGAAATATGTAACACCCCAAACCCGGCCCAGACGTTATGGCCGAATTCGACGTGCCACATTGAAATTTAAAATCCATAACAGAGGAGGTGAGCCATGAAGGCTGCTTAAGTACCAAGCTCTTCGATTGGATCCAATCCTAGACATGCCCACAACCATTGCCACACTTGGTTATAACGAGTTGAAATTTATTTGAGTGGATATCTTTGATAAACCAATTAATCGTGATGTTGTGTTATTTGAAAACGAATATCATTTTGAAAACGCGCCCTAAGTCTAGCCCATTTGAATTATTATCAACCAGTTTAAAGTTACTAAAATAAAATAATCCCAGAAAAGAGAAGAAAATAAAGTTAAAATGGCCTTATTACAACCCAAAAATAAATAATAAATAAGGTAAACTTAAGAAAACCAATCACTTATTTCAAAAGCCCAGAAGCGATCACCGTGGCCACTCTGAATCCCCTCCGACTCCAAGCCCCCACATCAAGGCTCACCTGCAAGGTTAAGGAAGGGGGTGAGTTTGGAAACTCAGTGTGTAAAGTATCCCAACCGGAGCCCAAATCAGTTCAAGCTTTACTGGGCCTAAGCCTTATTCAGAATTTAGTGTTAACTGGGCCTTAGCCCATATCAATATTAATCTGGGCCATAGCCCCTTACAGTAACAGAGTATACTAGGCCTAGCCCATATTAGTATCAATCTGGGCTGTAGCCCTATACAAGTCGAGATATATTGGGCCTTGCCCATATCAACACAATTGGGTCCATTTTAATACAGTCTCATATGATTAATGCATGATAACCCCATCCAACCCTGCACTTGCCTCCGTCCATCCCTACACTTCCTGTGGGGAATAAATCACCCACGCCATCCCTACACTTACAGTGTTAGCACCGGTTGTGGCACTAACTATAATCCGCAGCAAAGCTGCTTATATCAAAATACGTGGCACAGCCAGTAGAACGGGTTCTTCCTCCATAACAAAACCCAACCCCATGCAACAGATATACATGTCATGGCATACAACAATCAGAATATCATGCATTTCAGTCAAAATTAACCCTAGGGGTATGACGGTCATTTTGCACCTAGGGGTAAAACGATAATTTTCATACTTAGGGGTGTTTTAGTAAAATTCAATATTTTAGGGTTTACATACATCCTACAACCGTTAACGCATCAACAGAAACACTTACCGAGCGTCTTTACTGAATTGGGCCCGTTGGCCCATTAACCCGTTTTCGACCCATTAAGCCCAAATATACCGAAGTGTACGAAATTGCGCACTCTACAATCATATCGCTTTAGATTACCAAAACTAACAAACAACCATCTCACGAGCACTCGCACGCTCGCAAGTTCACAAAATGCTGGCTTTCCGGCATTTTGGCTTTTCGGCTTTTGCCGATCTAGTCTATGAGTGGGTGTTGTTTACACACCTGTTTTTCGATGAAACATTGACGAGTTCCACACACGAGTTGCGTACAATCAATTACTAATACGTTAACTATGAATCCATAGCAACTTATATGCAAAACTCCTTACCAAAAATTGACCATTAACACTTTAGGCACTAGTGTTCTTACCTTTGCCGAAATATGAACTGGATCCAGATTCAATCGTTCCAATTATCCAAGCCTTCGATCAGTTGCCTTTAATCCACACTATAGGAAAACAAATCAGATATCACCATTAAACCCTTTTATTACAATCAACAGGCACCCTTTGCATATAGGGGTTTTTCGGATTTTACCTTAATTCATGAATAACAAAAAAAAGATTCGAGCATTTACCTATATCGTTATGACACTACTCCCAATCGATTTTAGATCCAACCACCGCCCAAGAAGGGAAAATATTCAACCAAGGGTTTGACCTTTGCAGTACCTCAAAGTAGTAAGATTTCGGTTTTGGAAGAAAAGATACGAGGTTTGGCTTCAATGGAAATTTGGCTAACCAGTTTTGTTGAGGATTTATGAGAGAAAAGAAGAAGAAGAATATGAAGGATTTAGGTTCGGCAAAAAGATAAGATGAGAATCGGCAAGAGGAGAAAGAAAAGAGAAGAGGGGAAGAGATGAGAGAAGGAAAGAAAAGAATAGAAAATAGAAGAAGGAAAAAAAAATGAATCCTAAAGGCCAAAATATACGGCATTTAATATAGCTATGGCCGAAAGAGTGACTTTCGGCATAGGAATTCTTTCCCAATTCCAATTCCCAGGTTTGGATTTTTGCTGCATGCGTGGGGAAGGAATTGGGGTCTGATTAAGACTCTTGCAGTATGCTGAAGCAGTGGAAATGGTGGGCTCGATTGGCTAGGAGTTTGAATGAAATTCAAACATTGGATGAGGCCAACAATCAAGGAAATTCGGGAATTGGAATTGGGTGGGCTCGATTGGCTAGGAGTTTGAATGAAATTCAAACATTAGATGAGGCCAACAATCAAGGAAATAATAATTTTATAAATATATCTAATAATAAAAATTTCAATAATACAGTAAATAATAAAAATTTTCAAACATATATACAGTAATATTTTTCTAATAATAATAATTTTATCTCTTAAAATTTCGTAAAAATTTAAAATATCTGTAATAATAAATATAGTAAAAATTTTCTAGTAGTAATTTAATTCAAAATTTTCTTTTTAAATGATAATATTTAAAACTTCTTAATTATTCAGGTTTTCTTCTATCCGAATCCCAGACTTAAAGCCCAACTCTTCTAGGCCCAATTTTTGGGGCGTTACAAAATAGATGAATAGTCTCAAATAAATTTTACCACCGACTTCATTCCAACATATTAGGATAAAATTCTGAAGAGATAAAGCAATGCCAATCATAAATCAAACAGACTATCAATACTTTTCATCTAACATTAAAGTTAGCTAACATTCTCACTCGATAAGAATTTCATTAGAAAACAGACATTCACATGAACCCCTGAGGATGAATGAATATATACAGAATACTCAGAAGAGATCATTGTAATCTATTCAACCATAACTGTTACACACAGACATCTTTACAATTCAAATATCCTTTCTCCGACTAATTTTGTTATCATAAACCCTGTATTATTCCACTCACTATCAAAAATCAAGTGTATTCAGAAATAATACAGTCAGTGATGGTACAGGAGTGATAATGAGATAGAGTTACCATAAATTTCGTATCAGGATTGTCATAATCTCCAAAAAGTAACAGTCATCTTTACAATTCAAATATTCTTTCCCCGACTAATTTTGTTATCATAAACCCCGTATTGTTCCAGTCACTATCGAAACCCAAGTGTATTCAGAAATAATACAGTCAGTGATGGTACAGGAGCGATAATGAGATAAAGTTACCATAAATTTCGTATCGGGATTGTCATAATCTCCAAAAAGGGAGATGTTATTTGGGTTGTGGTTGATTATTTGGAAAATATCCATATGATCATTTCAGTATGTGTAGAGTTCTTAATTGATAGATCACTGAGTATATGTGTTCTGAGAGAGTAATTCAAATTTTTTACGATTTGCTTCGACGCTATGTGCTAAAGTTCAAAGGTTTTTAGAAAGAGATATACGAGGTTAAATCGATTTGTGATTCCAGAAAGTTAGTGAAAATGTTTCATGAGAGTTGAAAGCAACTTCTTATGGTAAGATTTTCGGGGACGAAAATCCCAAAAAGGGGGGGGGAAGAGTTGTAACAGCTCGATTTTGGGCCTAGTCAGAATAGTGGTTTCGGGACCACAAATCCGAAGAGGAAAAAATTATTTTTTATTATAATTTTATGGTCAAAAATTTCACAAAATTATTTCTTGAAAATTCCATTTGAAAATTTTGACGTTTGGGCACTCAATTTAGCCAAAAGGACTAAATCGTAAAAAGTGAAAAAGTTGAATTCTACATGCTAGAGGTGTCCAATTGTTATGAAGTTTTAAATTTGAGGTCTTTATGTTGTAATTAGACCATCGGTTAAGTTGGTGGACAAAAATGGACATGGTTAGACATGTTTCCAAAGTTTTTCATTAAGTGCATTTTGGTCATTTAGTTATTAAAATGAATTAAAGAAAATAAAAGCCCAAAAATTTGCCCATCCTCCTCCTTCGCCAAGATTTATAAGAGGAAGCCATGGAGAGGATTTTTCAAGCTTTCAAGCTCGATTGTAAGTTCGTTCTAGCTCCGTTTTTAATAATTTTCACGTTTTTGAAATCCTTGTAACACGATCTAGCTATTTCTACCACTAATTTGAGATATGATGAAGGTATAGGTTTTGACCCATGTTATAAATTTGTGTATTTTGATGTTTAATGGTAGATTATGGATGTTTATCGTTAGAGAAACGACTTTTACTAAGTGATTTTTGGTAAAAATGCACAAAAGGATCTAATTGTAAAAGTTATGAAATATGTGTTAAAAATATTATTTAATAGAAAATTTAGGCTTCTATAAGCATATATGAGGTTCAACGATGCTTGGGTAGTAAAGAAATTGAGTACATTTCATTGTACGAGCCTAGGGACTAAAATGTAAATATGTGAAACTTTAAGGGCAAAAACATAATTTTGACATAATGTGATTTTTGGATTACATTGAACAATGTGACTAATAAATAAGCTAAATGTGATGTTATAGGTCAACAAAAACGAGATTTAGACCTAGAACGGGGGAAAAATGAGTAATTGACGGTTAGGTCCCTCTTTGCCATTTTTGGTGTCGAGGTAAGTTTGTATGTAAATAATCTATGTTATGTTTGTATTTTAGATATTCTAAATGCTTTGATAATGTATGAAATAAATGATTGATTCTATGGTTGTATTTGACGAAGTTCGAATAAGTGAGAAAATATTGTTTGAACCTTAGGAATAGAATAGGATACAAGTGACATGTCACTAAGGATATTTGTGATATATGTGTGATTATGTGATCCGGGTGCTGGTCCCATACGTCTGCCAGTGGCTGGGTAGTATGGCATGTTTTGCGGATACCTGACAGCTTGTATGAGTAGCACTGTGTAGTGACTTCTTGACCATCAGCTTGTGTGAGCATGCCCGAGATTTGCTCGAGAGTGAGCATTTATGTGATGTGAGATATGAGGTAGCTTTAGCTACATATGTGGCACTTATTTGCAAAGATTTTTCATGTATCCATTCAATATTCCAAGTGTTCAACCGGTATGCCAAAGATGAGAAAGTAAGTGGTTATGTTACAAGATGGTACATGTATGTACTTAAAGATTTTAAGTATTGACTTCAGGATGCTGTGAGTTATGATCACTATGAAAGTGACTTTGAGATAGCACTATGATTTTTGATTTATGGTCATGATATATAAATGCACGGAAACAAGGTTGATAACTATATGTTAGGCCTTAGAGGCTCAATTGATTGGTGGGATAGTAAATGTTGTTCATTTGATTTGTGATTTATAAATTATGAGAGAAAAGAAATATTGGCCTAATTGCCCATTAAAATGGTTAAGAAAGTATGGAAAGAAAGAGATTATACAATTTGAAATATGTTGAGCTATATGCATGAAAACATGAATATTCATAAGTAATGTGTACTTTTACTAAGATGTTTAAAATGATTTGCTAGTTATGAAACATGTTACAATAGAGAAATTATGGCTGCTAGACTGAAAGTCAAGTAATGTTAAATTATTTTGATAAATTGAAAGAGAGTAAACATGTGAATAGGTTGTATTACAACCTTGAGATTTATAGCTATTTTATATTAACCTGTGCTTATATTGTCAAGCATAGTATATGACTAGCATGAGTTGCTCATTATTTTCATATGGACTTACTAAGCTATGAAGCTTATCCCCCTTTCTTTCCTACCTCTTATAGGTTTATTCAGCTAGCTCGGGTTAGAGATCGTCGGAGATTCTATCACACTATCAAGCTATCATTGTGGAGTAAAAGTGAATACAAACTTCTTAAGTTTATGGCATGTATAGGGACTAAGTCACTTTATGAATGTGTCATCATGATTTAGCCAAAGGTACTAGCTTGTGATGGTTAAAGGTTTGATGTAATGTGTAGCCATGTAAATTGGTTTATATTGGCTAATTGTTCATAAGCCTATATCTTTATTCATAAGCATATGCCAATGTCTTATGATGTGGTTTGTATTTATTGAATATATGTGATAGATTGCGGTTTATGACCTAAAGGCTTAATAGTTGAATGTGGCCAAATAGTCCTATTATTGAATGTGATTTGGTATGTTTGGATTTGGTAAAGTATGATGCTATTAGCAAGATGGATGTGGGTATGTGATTGACATGTTATTGTTTGTTTGTGGTTGGTTTAAATGAATTTATATGCTTAAGATTGTGCCATGTGATGTATATGAATGTGCGCAAGTGAGGGTGGCAAAATGGCTTGGAAAATATCATTGTTTTTGTCCACACGGGTAGACACACGGGCATGTGTATTGACCGTGTCTGACACATGGTCTGCCCCCATAGGCGTGTGATCCTGTCGTGTGTCCCCTGCACCTTAATTTTGGAAAAAAACAGAATGTCTAGAATTGAGCACATGGGCAGAGACACGGGCGTGTGTCTCAGCCGTGTGGCGTCAATTTGATGATGATGTCATAAACAGAATGCACCCTAAGATGGACACGGCCTGGAGCACGGGCGTGTGATATGCCACACGGGCATGTGGTCCTACTTTATGATGAAAATTTTCCATGTTTCTCAAAAGTCCCCAAAGTTCTCGGTTTAGTCCCAAATCACCCCTAATGTATGTTTTGGGCCTCGTAGGCCTATATAAGGGATGTTATAATTGAAGGTGAAAATTTTTAAATTTGGGTGGAGATTCATGTCTTAATTTTATATGTTTGCTTACGTTTAAACTTTTACAATTAGGTCGTTTTATGCATTTTCACCGAAAATCACTTAGTAAAAGTTGTTTCTCTAACCATAAACATGCATAATCTACCATTAAACATCAAAATATACAAATTTCTAACATGGGTCAAAACCTAGACCTTCATCATATCTCAAATTAATGGTAGAAATAGCTAGATCATGTTACAAGGATTTCAAAAACGTGAAAATCATTAAAAAGCGGGCTAGAACAAACTTACAATCGAGCTTGAAAGCTTGAAAAACCCTAGCCATGGCTTCCTTTTGCAAATTTCGGCCTAGGAGGAAGATGGACAAATTTTTGGGCTTTTATTTTTGTTTTTAATTCATTTTAATAACTAAATAACCAAAATGCCCTTAATGAAAAACTTTGGAAACATGCCTAACCATGTCCATTTTTGTCCATCAACTTAACCAATGATCTAATTACCATATAAGGACCTCCAATTTAAAATTTCATAACAATTGGACACCTCTAGCATGTAGAACTCAACTTTTGCACTATTTACAATTTAGTCATTTTGACTAAATTGAGTGCCCAAACGTCAAAATTTTCAAATGAAATTTTCAAGAAATCATTTCGTGAAATCGTAAACCATTAAAATATAATAAAAAATAATTTTTTTCTCGTCAGATTTGTAGCCACGAAACCACTGTTCCAACTAGGCCCTAAATCGGGCTGTTACAATACATTCATGACCCATTTTCGTACTTTGATAACTTTTCAAATTAATCTCTCAAATAGAGAGATTAAGCTATCCTGATTTCAAAATACCAAAATTACTAAAAACGGGACAAGATAACTTACCCAATTAGGCCTTGAAAGTTTTTTCTCTCTCCTAAGGTTTCCATGTGTTTTAGGTTGAAGATGATTAAATAAGATGATTTATTTCTTTTCATCTTTTAATTAATTAAGTATTTTAGTATTTCCAATTTAGTCCTTGCCCTTTTTCCATAATTCCATGGATGAGTCACCAAAAGAATCTACATACTTTTCTTAATGGTCTAATTAATATATAAGGACCTTAAGTTTTGAATTCCATAGCTATTTGATCTTTATGCTACTAGAATTCAACTTTTGCATTTTATACGGTTTAGTCCTTCTCGTAATTAAACACTTAATTGATAAAATTTTCATATCAAAATTTTCACACATCATTTCTAACATATTACGAGCCATATGATAAAATAAAAATAAAAAATATTTTGGGTCGGATTTGTGGTCCTGAAACCACTGTTCTGATTTCACTGAAAAATGAGCTGTTACACTACCATCATATTTTTCACAACTATTCAAGCAATTAGCTTAAACCTTAGCCACTTATTCTTTTTCCTCTTAGCTATCGACTTAAATCTTGAAGAATTTCTCCAATTTCTTTCCCTTTTCGCAAAACCTCATTATTGTCATTGCGAGTCTTTTGCTGCCGCAAGTCCATTACCACCGCAAGTCCATTTCAGTCGTAAGTCCATCACTGTTGCAAGCTTACAACCTTTGTAATCCCATTGCTGTCACAAGCTTATCGTTGTCGCAAACTCCTTGCTCCCATCCATTGCCGATTCTTTTCCTTCCTTTTGCCAAAGTTTTGCCTTTTTTTTTTGGAAAAATCACCATGTCTCGCAAAATAACTAGATCCTTTAAGACTTCTGCTAAAAATCCAATTGTGATTCAAGATGAGGAAGCGAAAGAAAGGTTTAATTCCATCTTCAAAAATCAACCCATGATGTCAGAAAAATGTTTTAATTTGGAGAGCAATGACAAGATGGTTGTGCCTTGGCCAATACGAAAGACAATTGATGCCCTCAATTGAAACTATTCTTGCAACACCCCCTAACCCATATCCATCATCGAAACAGGATTATGGAGCATTACCGGACTTTTCAGATTAAATACGAACATTTACATAATCATTTAACATACACATCATAAATTAATCATATTGTCCCTTTATTAAGCCATTGAGGCCTAAAATATATGTTAGAAATAAATCAGAACTTAATCGGGTATGTCAGAAATTTTTCATGAAATTTCAAAAATTTTCCTAGATGTAAGGAACACATGCCCGTGTGGTGAAGGGCTCCTGTGACCATAGACACGCCCATGCCTCAGGCCGTGTCCAACCTTGTGTAACTCTCTGACTTAGATCACACTGCCAACCACACGCCCGTGTGTCTCACAGACATACGCTCGTGTCTATACTAATGTGAAATTACCTGAGTATTCTATTTTAAAATTTTAAGGTTACAGGGGACACACGGCCAATTCACATGCCCATGTGTTAGCCTGTGTCTCACACAGTCTAGTAACACACCCCTGTGCTTGGCTGTGTGGACTCAAGATGAACCTTAAGCATCAAGTTTACCATACCTTGCAATCTTTAACAACAAGCAACTCAAAAGCCAATCATTCAACCAATCAAAAACACATTCAAATACATCTAAAACATGTCAAAAAAATCAACTTATTGACCTAATCAATGTTCCCTCATAGATACTTCATATCTATTATCAAAACAATCCATTAAAACTTCATTCATGCTAATTTTAAAATCATGTCAATGTCAACCCAAATATTCCTATATCATACTCACTTATGCATTTACTCAAACATCTCATATTAAACCTCAACATAACACACACACACACACACACACATATATAAGCAACCAATGTCATCTTATGACATCATTTACAATCATTTTTCAAAATGACAAACATAAGACATCCTAGGTACATGCCATTGCCAAAAAGAAGTATACTTCACCATGTTTTGAGATTGGGATTATTGTGGATGCCGAATCAACGATCAACTTTAACACTTAACCTGCGCACGAAAAACAAATCATACGCTGAGTATGAACTCAGTGGTATTTCTATAATCTGAATGCTTAAAGGCAAATTAATATAACATATACATTAAATCATACAATAACCATATTTATATAATTAATTAATTCATAGGGATGCATTTAAAACACATTCAATTCTTATTATTTTCTATCCCAGATAGCTTTTTACAATGTAAACTCAATTCATTTGAACAATAATGCTGTTCATTTTTAACCAATTCATAAATTCACAATTCTTATGTTTCTATTCATATAGCAAATCATCATTCAATATCAATCATGTCACTGTTTACTTCAATTACCCCTATGAACATGACTCAGACTCGAATGGATACATGACCAAAACACACCAGTTTGGCACCCAGTGCCTTATTAGATAATTCGAAGTGACAAGTTGACACCTAGTGTCTCATCGACCTTGCCGAATTAAATTGGTACCCAATAACTTATCAAATTTATTCAAAGTAATAATGTGACACCCAGTGAAGTCGAAGTATCCCTGAACACTTCCAATCCTATGGCATGCCATCTATATCTGACTCAGCCCGATATAATTAATAGGGTTTCAAATCACTTTTCAATTTCAATCAATATTCATATCTATTCAAATAATCACATATACTCATAAGATCGATTTATTTCAAATCAATATCAAAATATCTTATACTCACCTCAACTATTTACAATGAACATTAAATCAAAATACCACAATTTAATAATTAGATTTAGATTATAGAAATACAAACTGTAATTTCTAAGCTACTCCTCGTTATCTTTATCTTTTCCTTTCTTAGCCGAGGTCTCCAGCACAACGTTAGCTACGGAATTGAAACAATTGAAGTTCATCAATACAATACAATTTCACATTGAATATTTCAATTTTTATTCAACTTTTTCCAAAATTCCAATTTAGTCCTTAAACCGATACTAAGTTTATTTCTTCAAAATTAGTTCCATATTTTCATTCAATTTTCACTCTAGACTAATTTCAACTCTCTAATTTCACTTAAATTCCTAAATTTTGAAAATTTCTCAATTTAGTCCCTATTACTCAAAACTTATAATTTATTTTACAATTCGATCACTTTTTTCATTTCTAACTTAAAATTCTATCAATTTAACCCCAAATACTTAAATTATCCAACATGAACATCATCTAAAAATTCAACATTTTCTAAAATTTCAATATAAATTAAGTAGTATTTAACTCTAGGATTCTAAAAACATAAAAATTACAAGAAAATGGACTAAATTGACTTACTAATTAAGCTTTGAACTTGAAGCCCTAATTTTTCTTTTTCTTTTTCTTTCTCCCTTCCTCTTCTCTGTTTCATTTCTTTCTTGTTCTTTTTATTCTTTTTGTTTCTTTCTTTATTTTGTTTTATGTTTTTTTATAATAATATAATATAATATAATATAATATAATATAATATAATATAATATAATATAATATAATATAATATAATAATATTTACTTAAATAATAAGTAAATATATATAATGTAATATAATTATATGAATATTAATTTTACAAATGTCCTTTTCAACACCAAACACTTGAAAATTTAGATTTACTTACTCAATTAGTCCTTTACTTTTTCTTTAATCTCTAATTAAACTTTCATCTTTTATTCAATTTAATCCTTACACCTAATTATTCTTAATTCAAGCTAATTGATCTAGCCAAAACCTTATTAACCACGTAAATATAAAATATTTACGAATCTGTTTTACGAAAAAGGAGACCTGAAAATAGACTTTCCGATTACCCGTGACTATCGGGTCATTACAATTCTTGTGATGCATGATCATTACCGCAAGAGGAGTTAGTTCGAGAGTTCTATGCCGATTTAACTATGTCAGATGCTATTGAAGTTCTTGTTAGTAAGAAGAAGGTACCCTTAACTTCTTAGTCCATTAATGGTTTGTTTAACCTACCAGATGTTGAAAAAGATGACACGCCGGTGTGAACAGGCCGTGTGCCTCAGTCGGTCACGGACACACCCGTGTCACAGGCCGTGCGAAAACAGAGCATACATACTGACTTGTATCACACGGCCAGAGACACGCCCGTGTGCCATGGCCATGTGAAATTATGAGGGTATACTGACTTAGGTCACACGGCTGGCCACACGCCCATGTATTAGCCCGTGTGCCACACACGACCAGTAGACGCGCTCGTGTGTCTAAGCCGTGTAACTCACTAACTTATTTTAACTAGCTTACAATAGGCATACGGTTGAGTCACACGCCCGTGTGCTCAATCGTGTGGTTCGAAATTAGGCTTGGTTTAAACCACATTTCTCACCCTTATCAAGCATACCTAAACCACATCATTTTGTACCATTTTAATACATTTATAGACATCCAAAACATGATATTTCATATACATTTCATTCCATTTAAAATTCCATCCATTCAGCAATCATTTCATAACCAAAAACTTACCAATTCATCATCTTAAAACCAAGTCAAAACATGCCATACCAAACATGCCAAAACACAAGGCAATTTATACATCACATATCACTTACCAAACTCATAAATTAAGCCAACCTAATTGGCCAAATACACACCAACATTTACATCATTTACAAGCCAACTCTCATGACTAATATCATTACTCAAAACATATCATCATAACACTAGCTATACATGCCATATACCACATTTACAAAGTATCAAAAGTACCAACAAGTTGATTGATAGTGTGACAATGTTTCCTGATGATCCCCGAGTCCGAGCTAGCTTCGATTATCTATAAAACAGGGAAATAACACACAAAGTAAGCTTAAAAAGCTTAGTAAGCCATAAAAAAATAAATTGTTTTATGAAACATCATTCCTATCATATAGACAATTTATGAATAAGCACATATAAATTCATAAACCTTTCTCATTGTATATCTATTCAAGGAACACATGTAAATTCAACAAATACTTTTATTTTCAATACTCGTATAAATATCGTATGTACCTGTATCACTTCATTCAATCACACATTCTTTCTCGTCTTGACATTTCCCGTTAAACCTTTTGGAATCATTAAGGATACTCGAAAATCACATATAGTTCATACAATGTCATATTCCTAATATGATCTTACATATTATCACATATCGATGTCGATAGCCCAGCTATGGTCTTACACGAAATCAAATAAAGATACCAATGTCCCAGACATGGTCTTACACGTAATCTCATCTCGGTAATCCTAATGTCATGACATTAATATCCTATACTATTCCTGAGGTTTGTACGGGGCTTTCAGATATTGTAACCCTGTCAATCCTTGCTCATATTTGATCATTCGATATTCAATGCATTTTAATGACAAATAAACATATACAATTCAATTTAAAGACATTTATTTGTATATGGACTTACCTCGTATTCGGGATAGACGGGCCGGATCGACTATTCGATAACCTTTGATTTTCCCCGATCTAAATTTGATTTCTTTCTTTCTTTCTTGATTATTTAAACATGCAAGAGCCGAACCTTCAAAGCTTGTTAATGGCTTTTCTGCTTTTATGAATCAGTGAAGAAGATGATAATTAAGAAGGAATTTGGTTTGTTTTATTTAATCTTTACTTATTTTACATTTTACTATTTTAACCTTTATTAATACATCAAAACATGTTTAATATATGTCCATACATGTCCATCCTATTATCCATGGTCTAATTTCATAATAAGGACCTTTAATTTAATATCTCATAGCATTTAAACACTTTTAACAAATAGAATGAAACTTTTGCATTTTATGCGATTTAGTCCTTTTTCTCAAATTAAATAATTAAATGATAAAATTATTTCATGAAAATTTCACACATTCATACTTTCATGCTGTAAACACCAAGAATAACATTAAAATAAATTTTTGACATCAGATTTGTGGTTCTAAAACCACTGTTCTGATTTAACGAAAAATCGGCTGTTACACAAACAATCCAGAATAGATAAAGGAACCATAAGTTTCTAAACCAAGAGAGGAGTTGAATGCTGATAAGCCGTGTTGATCTTGAGTTGACCATTATTATGCCAACTTCTTCAAATACTACGAAGAAATTAGAATTTTCAATGATGATGGATATGATGAAATTTATGAATAACCAACAACAGGCTTATTGGAAAGATGTGAAGATTAAATATGATTCTATAAAAAAATGCTTTCAAAAATATCTCTAATAATTTTGTTCCTAAGTTCCCAGATTATATCTTTGGATTATGAAATAGAGAGGATAAGGATGAAAGCAATGATGAAGCATCAAAGGAGGAAGACAAGAGGGATAAGTCAAATAAATAAAATGGGGGAATTTCTTGTCTTTAATATTTATTTATTTTCGGTGTTTATTTTTATTTCCTAACTAGTATTTTACTTTAACATTAGAAACAACAAAGTGATATGGTAATGGGAATAAACATGTCTAGGATTGGATTGTTAAGAAAGACTTAGTACTTAAGTAGTCTTTATGACTCAACTCTCTTTTCTTACAACCCTACTTGGTGTTCAATTTTCATTCATTACTTTATTTTCTCAATGAGGACATTGCTTCTTTTTAAAGGGGGTAAGACAATACTTTGCATGAATTTTTAAATTTTGCAAGTATGTTTCAATCTTTTCACCTAAGTATGCTGGAATAAGTGAATGTTGAAAGAGATTTTTTGTTCATAAGTTTGTTCAAATACAAGCATGATTTTTTTTATTTTATCTAAGTTATTTTTATGTTATCTTGAGTGATGGAATGCTTGTATGTTTTTTAGTCTTATGTAGTATTTTCCATGAAAATTTAATTTCTTGGAAAGTAGACATGCATGAAGGTTTAAGTCTTTAGAATTGACTTAGTAACTTTCTTGAGGCAAAATCCTAGGAGGTACAATAATCTAAACATGATATAGACACTCTTTTTTGGATCGTTTGAGCCTTTTAAGCCAACCTTATTAAATTAACCCTTGAAATTTTACTTTTAAGCTTAATGGCCTGTTTATTAAAAATTACCTTCACCATGAGCCATATTATTATCTTTTTAATTTTATCCTATTTCTTGTACACCTATCTTAACTAAATTTGTCTTGGTGATCAAAGTTTGTGTAACAGCCTGATTTTGGGCCTAGCCGGAACAATAGTTTTGGGACCACAAATTTGAGGTCATAAAATTTATTTTAATATTTTTTTGAGGTCTACAACATGATAATATGATTGTGTAAAAATTTTGTTAAGAAATTTTACCGTTTGAATGCCTAAATTGTGAAAAAGGACTAAATCGCTAAAGTGCTAAAGTTGTGTTCTATTAGTTAAATGTGTTAAATAGCTATAGAACTTAAAATTTGAGGTCTTTAATTAGAAATTAGGTGATTATATGTGTGGATGGCTGTACATGGAGTGTAATAAATGAAAAGTCAAAATTTGGTGAAAGTTGGTATTTGATGACAAAAGCAAAGATTAATAAAATAAAATAAATGGCCATCTTTCTTCTCCATCTTTTATCCACCAAAAAACACAAGAGGAAATGGGGTATTGAAGCTCAAATTTTCAGCAACTTAAATCCTTTGCATGTAAGTGAAATTTGTGCTTGTTTTTGTTGATTTTTATGTTTTTGGAACCCTTGTAACTTAATCTAACTAAATAGGGGACTAATTTGCAATATGGTTGGAAATATAGAGTTTTTCCATGAGAAAATTTTTGATGTTTTTGAAGTTTAATGGAATAAAATGAAACCTTGTTTTGTGTTGAACAACTTTTGTTAAGGGACTTTTGATAAAAATGTGAAATAGGGACTAATTTGTGAAATGTGAAATTTATGAGTTAATGTGTGAACTTCTGAAATTTGTGAGCTTCTATAGGCATGAAAATGATTCGTCTATGCATGGGTAGTAAAGAAATTGAACACATTTCATTTTACGAGCCTAGGGGAAAATTGTAAATATGTTAAACATTATGGGCAAAAATGTAATTTTTCCATAATATGATTTTTGGATCATATTGAATAATGTGACTAATAAATAGGCTAAATGTGATCTTATAGATCAAATAAAATGAGATTTGGGCCTAGAACGGGGGAAAAACGTGAAATTGATGATTTGGTCCCTTTTTGCCATTTCGAAATCGAGGTAAGTTCACGCATAAATAATGCAACCTTATGTTGTGTATTTACTATTTTGATATTGCATGAATTGTATACATTTGTTTTTATGAAATTGATTAATGACGATTTCAACGAAGTTTCGAGAAATGAGAAATCTCGATTTAACCTCAAGGGTAGAATACAAATGTCATGTTATTAGTACTACCTTGATTCTGTATAAGACCATATTTGGGATATGGCATCGGTATGTGATTTCATATAAGACTATGTCAGGGACATGGTGTCGATATGATATTTCATGTAAGACCATCTCCGGGTATGGCATTGATACGGTACTAAGAGTATGAGAATGAAATTACTATGAGTAAACAGGCATGTACGTAAGCCTAAAATTGTAAATTCATGATTATTGTGGAAATAATTGTTTACTACCCATTGTGGTTGATAGTGTACAATGAAATTACTATGAGTAAACAGGCATATACGTAAGCCTAAAATTGTAAATTCATGATTATTGTGGAAATAATTGTTTACTACCCATTGTGGTTGATAGTGTACATACTTGTGATGCTGGATATATGATAAATATAAATGATGATTATGTGTTAGGTTGTTGGGCTGAATTAAGATATGATCTAATATGTTTATATGCTCGAATTGTATTTCAACGAGTATGTTAAGAACGAGAAAGTATGTGACTATATTATAAGTGGTACAGGTATGTACACAGTACTCATGTGAAGTGAATTTGATATGTGATGAATTCTTGGTGAGAATGTACATGAACAAGTTATACTTGCGAAACATTGATAATCTTGTGACAAGTGATCTACATTTATGATGAATGGATGCACGATAAGATTTAATAATGATAATGTGATGGGCTTAGGAGCCTAATTGATTAGTGACATTTTATGTTTCATTTATTTAAACAGAGTTTTCTTGGATATGAGGAAAAGAAAGACGGGGACAATTGCTGAACAAAGTCATTATGGGAATATAGTAAGATACGAGTTTAGACAAGTGAAAGATGGTTAAACTATATGATGAAATTATGATTACTCCCAAATAATGTGCATGTAATTAAGAGGATGGAAATAACTTGATAGTTAATGCGATATGTTATAGTGGGGAGACTATAGTGGCTAGGCTAATGCAAAGGCATGTAAACGGTGTTTATGAGATAAATAAGCAAGCACTAAGAATGAATAAGCAGAAATCTTATAATTTAAGGTCAATTGTAATTATGGTATTCTTATAGATGAATAAAGTAAATAAAAATTAATGGTTGTTTATTGTTTGCATGTGAACTTACTAAGCTTTAAAACTTACTCCCCTTGCCTTCCATATTTTATAGGTTAATTTAGCTAGCTCTGGTTGGAAACCGTCAGAGATGCCATCACACTATCAAGCTATCACTATGGGTATAGTTGAATTCAAGTAGTTGAGTCTATGGCATGTATAAGGACTTTGTCTCTTGAGTAATGATGACTTTGTTAATGTGGCCAAATGTGTTGACCTAGAATAGCTTGTGGTCCAACTTGTATAAGGCCATGAGATGTGGCTCATGTTGATTATTAGGTTGTAAACCTAATTGTTTATGTATGCATGCGTCGAAGTCTTGGTGATGTGAATGCTTGATGATGATGGATAATATGATATGGCACATAAGTATAATGAATGAATGATGACAAATTGGTATGGCTATGATCATGGTTTAAACATGTAAATTGAGAATAGATTAATAATAATATTGATTGGATAAGAAATTGGTGTGGAATGCCTTAAGTAATCTTGTTAATTTGAGTATGTGAAATGGTGGCATTGCTTGGGCATGAATTAGTCTTGTTTTGGTATGAATGATTGTCAAAAAATGTTACATGATGTGTGCCATGAGATATGTTTAATTATGCGAGTGTCTGAGGGTGACAAAAGGCTTGGAAAATAGCCTTATAGTGGTCCACACGGGTAGACACACGGGCATGTGTCGAGACTGTATGTGACACACGATCTGTCCCATATGCGTGTAATCTAGCTGTGTGTCCCCTGCACCGTAATAAAAGCAAAAAAAATGCTTAGTAGTAAACACATGGGCAAATACACGACCGTGTGTCTCAGCCATGTGAAGGACACGGCCTCAGGACATGGGCACGTGCTCTGGCCGTGTGAAGTCTACACTTGATTTTGGAATTTAAGTTGCCACACGGCCTAAGCACACGGGCATGTGACTTGGCCGTGTGAAACACTTGATTTTGGAATTTAAGTTGCCACACGGCCTAAGCACACGGGCATGTGACTTGGCCGTGTGAACCTATTTAGTTGATGATGTCATAAACAGAGAGTTACACGGGCTGACGACACGAGCGTGTCCCAAGCCACATTGGCGTGTGTGACCACACGGCCTACCCACACGGGCGTGTGACCTTGTGTTGAAGAAAGAATTTCTAAATGATATGAAAGTTCCAGAAGTTCTCAGTTCAGTCTCGAACCACACCCAATGTATGTTTTGGGCCTCGAGGGCCTAGATAAGGGACGACATGTATGTGAATGAAAAGTTTAAAATTTGGACAGAAATTCAGGACTCGATTTTGTATGATTGTGTGAGTTTAAGTCTTGTAATGCCTCGTACCTTGTTCCGGTGTCAGACATGTGTAAGGGGTGTTATAGTTTGAGGAAAAATACAAAAGATGTACGTGCTCTTCACATGTTCAAAAAAAAGAAAAGAAAAGAAAAAGAAAGGAAGATGAAAGAACAAAGGAAAGCTAGACCACCTCCTTTTAAGAGAGAGCTGATGTTTGTTGGGTATTTTGGTTTGACATTGCTTCACACCCAAAAAACGCGAGCTATGTCTAAATTAAACTTGGAGATGGAAGCCTTCTTTCATTTCTCGAGTTGTTCAAAAGAATAAAGAGTAAAGAAAAGTTTGCTTAAATTTTGAAAAATAAAGGTTGAGCATGAGTTCAAAATAAGTTTGGGGGGTTGTAGAGGCCCATGAAGATTATGACGCAAAAGAATCCAAGACAATGTTAGAGCTAAGATGATTAAACCTAAAAATTCACTTCTGTTTATCCCTACCTTTAGCCTAGCCATGTTACAACCTAATAAAAGACCTATTGATTTGATGATTATACCGACTACATTAGTGGAGAGGAATTGCTAAGTTCAACATATGGTGACCACTAATTAAGCCTTGTGATTGCTATGTTTACATTGATAAGAAAAGCTTATTGATTGGTGACTGTTATATATGACTTTGAAAAGCATGCATACTATTACTCATGTTGACAATATTTTTACTTAATATAAAGTTTGGAAATAATATTTTCATTCTAGTTCCTTATCAATAAAAATAATTTGTGAGCATGATTTTATAGATGTATGACTTGTACAAAGATTGATGCTGCTTAACCATATTGCAAAAGTTACCTTAACAAAAGTTTGTTGTGCCTGAACATTGCTCGGGACGAGCAATGGTTTAAGTTTGGGGGTGTGTAAACTTGAAATTATATAGGATTTTTCTAGCAATTTTTACCATCTTTTGACTTAATAATTATATTAATCTTGGAAAATTAAGTGGATTTTGTTTAAATGTTAATATTGGACATGAATTTATAAAGCAAGAAAAATTATGCTTTATTACAGGATTTTTGTGCATAAATTCTATTATTTTCATGTTAATTTTTATTATGCAAAGGGTCCATGGAAGATGATATTATCACAATGTTGCATGGACATGAACACATCCACCTTACTTAGACAGCAAAACCATGCAGAATTAGGTCATAAGGATGTTAATTTTACCCAGCTAAAGTGTTGTTACAAAGTGGACATGTTTAGTTATTTATTGGACATGAAACCGTCCAACAAGAGAATGTCAAGCCCAAATTTGGCACAAGCACATGACTGCCCAAAAATCAGCTTTGGGATATTTTATTGAAGGTCTCTGTAGTTGCAATTTAATCAGAAAAAAGCCTTGGAATATTGCCTTTGAAACCGTTCTATGCCTAATTGTAGCACGATTTTATGCTTAAAATAAACAACCAAATCAATTCAATTTCTACATATTGTGGCCAGCCAAGCAATAGAGAAGATGGAGGGACTCCAATCCCTATTTTTAGTAAATTTCACCCTCAACCTCACCTATAAATACCACACTACTCCCACCTCTCAAAACATCCCTCATCCTTCATTTTCAAAAACATCATTCATTCTCTCATTCCCTCTCTTGTTTTATTCTTCCCATGCATAGCCATTCCATTTTACCTTCCATTTTAGCCAACAAAAGCCTTGAAAAACCACCTCTTGGCCAGCCACCTGAAGAACCATTAGCAAAAGAGCAATGGGTGGTTCGGTGGAACACTTTTAATCCAAATTTGAAAGGCTGTTGAATTGAAATAGAGTTTACTCTTTCCTTACTAGTTGTGATAATACTCTAAAATGACATACTTTTATGTGTTAATTACATATATATTTTGAGTACGATCCTACTAATTTGGTTTGTTTATGGTTTTTTTTAATCTTATAGGGACTAAACGATAAAAGGAAAATTGGGGGCAAAAAGCATGAATTTAAAGACAAAACGGGTGAACATGAGAAATAGCGAAGAAGTGGTGCCGAAAATGCAAAGTGTAAAAGACTTGGGGAAAAAAAATTCAAAGAAAAGATTTATGAACGTAAGACTTTATTTAAATTTGAATTTTATTTTTAGGATTATTGTTTGGATTATTATGGTATTGTTTAGATCTAATTTCAAATTTTATCTTTTATTAGCTTCTAGAGTTTAAATAGGAACAAACTAGGTTTTTTATGTACTATAAATAGGGGATGGAATGACATGAATATTCACTCATCATTTCTGGAAACAACTCCTTCCTCCTAAGGCTTTTAGCATTTTTGTTCCTTTTATTTTCTAATAAAATTCCATTCCATTAAACTTGTGTTTTATTTCCTAAAAAACATGAGCCACTAAACTCATCTAGCCAAAGGTTATCAAGACTCCTCCAAAAAAGTTCATGAGGCTTAGAACCCGTACTTAACCCGTCTCAATGAGTATTCATCATTTCTCTGCATTACGAGACTGACACTTCTGTTCATGTCCTTCCAAATGTAATCTTTTCATCTTATGCAAAGGCGACCACTTTGTATGTTTTACGAAGGTTGAATAGTAGATTTGCTAACTTACTGCGTCAATTGTTGTTGAGCCCAAGAGACGAAATGGCATGGCATTTGCCATTGAGAAATGGTGATCTAGTGTAAGACGGTCCCACAAAAGTGACGGTTGGCTAGAGTCAAGTTCCTCTAAATTGTAATGTAATAGCCCGATTTAGACCCTAATCGAAATGGTGGTTTCGGGACCACGAATTCGAGTCAGAAAAATATTTAAAAATTATTTCTTGTGTTTATTTTGTGTGAATTTATATATGTGAAGTTTTCGGGATTTAATTTTGTAGTTAAGGCGTCCGATTAAACAAAAGGACTTAATTGCGTAAATTGAAAATTTGATAGTTTAAAGTAAAAGGGCCAAATAGTTAGTGGTTTTCTAAGTTGGAGTATTTGTAATGTAATTATTCCATTAACATGTGGCTTGTGTGGCAATGGACATAGGTTATATAATTTTATTATTATTTCATTAAGGTTAGTTAGGTAAATTAATAATAAATTAATATATGTTATTATATCATAAAATAATAAGCCATATTCATGTTATTTCCTTCATCTTTGCACCGAAACTAAAACAAAGAAAAAGAAAGAAAACAAAGTAGGGTTCGGCCTTGTTCAAGCTAGATTAAGGTAAGTGTTCAGCTCGGTTTTTGATAATTTTTACGTTTTTGAGATCGTTGCTTCAAGTACTACAAAACCCATGCTTGAATTTTTTATTTTGATGAATATTTTGAGTTGTGCCATTGTTGATAGCTTGTGGTTTTTGTTGTTTGATGATGTAAAATGAAATATATGTTTTAGATTAACATTTTTTGTATTGGAGTTTTTGATGATTTTGAGTAATTATGACTAAATTGGAAAAAAAAATTAGTTGAGGGACTAAAATGTGAAATAAATTGAATATATGGACTTGTTTTTGAGTGGGTAAAATTCGGCCCAACATAAGTATAGGGAAATTTGGTGTATTTTGTGTTTTTGGACTAAATTGAATGGAAATATGTTTAATGAGCTTAATTTGAATATGTTTAGATCAAGAACTAAAGAAATCAGACTTGGATCGGGGAAAAACGAAAGTCGTCGACTAGCTGCCCGATTCTGTTTTGTATCGTCCGAGGTAAGTTTATAAGCAAATAAATGTGTTTATTGGTAATTTAATATTATATTTATGTGCTGTTATGAAATGTTCGAATTTAAATATACTATTGTTGAATATGATTAAATGTGGCTACTACACTTCTGAGTTCGATTCGACCGAGATACATCGTCCGAAAGCCCCGTATGAACCTTAGGAATAACTAGGATATGTATGTCATGACATAGGATTCCGATATATGTGCGAGTAAGTCCATGGCACCGATTTATGATTCTGATATGTGTTTACGAGTAAGACCCTGTCTGGGACAGTGGCATCGATATGTGGCTACATGTAAGACCACGTCTGGGACATTGGCATTATACGATTTATGTGATTATCCGAGTGTCCTATCCAATTTCGAATGGTTCATCGGGCAAAAGTAAACCGTGTACGGATTGTATAATATGAGCTAAGTGGTCAGGTACGAGTTAATTTGGTATTTACTCAAGACAAGGTAAGAAAGTATTGTAGTTGTATGCTATAAATCATATATTTTGCAAATGAGAAATCCATGTATATTTGGATATGTACATTCGGCTTGTGATGAACAAATTATGTGGTATTGAAATGTCGTTTAGTATGTGTATATGTATACTTGCGTATTCGGCTACTTAGGTTTAAGCTATACAAGTGATGTTACCTAATGATTCTTATGTTATATAAGTGAATAAACGGATGTGTGATTTATTATGACTATTTGGCTGGAAGTAAATTTACAAGTGTTAAATGGTCATATATGCATTCGAATTAGGTGTATTATAGCTTATGGAAAATGTTTCACATATATAATTTATAAGTTTGAGGTCAAGCATAAAAATGTTAATGTATTTGTTTGATTATCATAAGATATTTATAGTAATGAGTTGTTTATTTGCTTATGACTTACTAAGTTTTGATAGCTTATTTTGTGTGCTATGTTTATTCTGTTTTATAGATTTTGAAGTCAAGCTACAAGCTCGGGGATTGTCAGCCAAGCTCATCACACTATCTATTGTTTTGGTACCTTATAAGCTAAACTTAAATTATGGCATGTATAGACTAGTTTTGGGATTAATTATTTTGAATGTGTTTGTATATTAGCCATGTGAAAATGGCTTGCTATTTATGTTTGAGTTTGACTTTATGTGGGCTTTGTTATAATGTCTTGTGATCTTGTTTTTCATAATTTTGGCTGTATTTTGTATTATGGTTTGAGCACACTTTTGCTTAAATGCTATATGCTATGTAAGAATAATTCACATGATAGACGCTATATGTGTTAGTAATGGTTTGACAATGGTTGGTAAACTTAAAATGGATGGTGTAATGATCATTGTGTATATGCATTTTCATAGCATGTTAAATTGATTTGGTCAAGGTTTTGAACATGTAAGACATACATGAATTAGTTTGAAACTAATTCAATAATATATTGGTATATTCGGTTATAATATGCAATTGAATAAGAAATTTTGATTTATTTGTGGCTTGGCATTACTTATATGAATATTTTTGTATATGATAATTTGATTTGATATATTTGATATAAAGTATGTAATAATTACGTTCTGTATATGTCTATATGTGTGATCAATATTTTGAAATTTCAGGAATAAACTCTTTTAGTTATTAAGTATTTTCGATCAACTAGTTGAATTATGGATGCATGTTTTTGGATAGGTATAAGTTGTTTAAATTTGGCTGTGGAAGCTAATCAATGCCTTGAGCTAATAATGACAAGTTGGGATTATTATATGAAATCATTAATTTATATTGTATCATATTTCGATAAATGTGATTAATATAGGTAGTTATAGTAAATTTGTATCCAACTGTAGCATATTAAATGTTGTAATATTATATTATAGAATAAGTATAACGATTTAAACAATTAAAGTATATATATATTTATAAGTCAATTGATTTGAACCGTGAATGAGTAATAGTTAAGATCAAACTTGGCTTAGCTAAATGCATGAAAGAATAACTAGATGAATAATGGCATATGCAATAATAAATTATAATAATTATATGTGTTTTGGTGTGGTGAATAAGTGTTTAACTTAATATTAAAGGAATGTCTAATTTGATATGATTTTTAAATAAAAAAATAGTGGTACATTTGTGTAATGTAATTGTATATGGTTACAGTGTGCGATTAAAGTGTAATGAGGTCTGTATATCTGCATGTATTATGAGTTTGAATTAAAAGTATATTCAACTTTGTAGTACTAGTAATTAAATAGACTATGAAATTACTTAACGATTGTTTATATTTTCTTCCTTTTAGTTATTATAAGTGTGTGTGTACATGATTATCTGAAAACGTGTTTTTGACTGGTGATACCCTATAACCCTATTTCGACGACGGATAAGGGTTTAGGGTGTTACACGTAAGGCTAAAACCTAAGTGAGGCTGGTTGTCGTAGGCATCCTCTTCCACTATAACTGGCTTATTCGGTCATAAGAAGGATCACCTAAAAGCCTATGATTGAATCCAAGAAGGATTGAGATAACTGGAGGCTAGAATCCCTCAAATCGAAAAACCCTTTTCTCAACTCTATTTCTTTTTACAATTGCAATTTCAATTTATTCAATTTCAACTCATCCTTATTTTTAATTTTGTTTTTTCTTTATTTTTTCCCAAGTTAGACGTTTTTCTTGGGCACGACTTTGCCTAGGATTTTGAAGAACAAGAAGCTGTAGCGATCCAATCCTCAAGGATTTGACCTTACCTCCCTTATACTATTCTTTTTGTTATTTATTAGGGATAGATTATTTTTGGTGCGTTCAATGATGCCCCAAAATTTGGCACCGTTTCTGGGGACTGGTAACGTACTAATCTTGTTTCTTTTTCTTATGACCAGATCTGCTTCAAGAAATCTTGCGTTCAATTCAGAAATAGAAAAGACTGCAAGAGCTAATCACAAGGAAACAAAGCTACAAAAAAAATAGTTAGAGGTGGTAGGAACTCAGAGTAACCCACCGTCGAAAATAGAAGCAGGCGATGAAGCTGAGTGTAGGGTTAACGAAAACCCTACTCAAACACTAAAGAATGAAAGAATAGGAGTCGATCTACCATAAAAACTGCCTAACGCTGGGGTTAACATAAACTCGAATCTAGCACAACAACCTATGGCTCAAACGATTTGAAAAATGGCCGAAGCTCCTGGAGAACAATAGTCGTTATGCATTGTGTATCCTACTATGGATACTAATTTTGAACTTAAGTTAGGATTAATCTAGTTGCTGCCAACTTTTCGTGGATTACAAAATAAAAATCCACACAAACATCTAAAAGAGTTTCATATAGTTTGTCTTAGTATGAAACCTCAGGGTGTAATTGAGGATTAAATCAAATTACGTGCTTTCCCTTTTTCCCTAGCAAAGTGGAATGGTTATTGTATTTACCTCCTAGATTTATCACAATGTGGGCTGACCTTTCCTGTTTGTTTCTCAATAGAGTTTTTCCAATATCACGCGCAGTTGAACTAAAGAGGGAGATTATTGGGATAAGGCAAAAAGATGTGGAGTCTCTTTACGACTATTGAGAGTGATTTAAGATTTTTTGTGTAAGTTGCCCACAACAGGGGATACAAAACAATCTCTACTCCAATACTTCTATGGGGGCTTGAAGCCCATAGAAATGAATATGATAGATGCCTCCAATGGAAGGGCATTAGTTAACATGACCCCCAACAGACAAGGGACTTGATATCCATGATGGCTGAAATACATAGCAATTCTGAGCCAATCCTGAACCCACTAGAATGGTTCACCAGCAAAGTATTTCAACTTAAAAAGACAAAGTTGAAAAACTTACTAATATCATGAATTATCGTTTTACAGTAAAAATAAGACCAGCCTAACTATTCGTAAATTGTGCAACACTCGAACATACAACAGATGCATGCTATAGTTTGTGTGACGATACTATGGCCCATTTGGATGCTATGGGGAACTTTCCTAGACCACCCCAAAGGCGATATGACTACGCTAATACATATAACCCGGGATGGAAGGACAATCCTAACTTGAGTTATGGGGCTAACCCACGGTATAACTAGCCATACCAAAATCGATTTCCACAATAAATGCGAGATTCAGGTACCTCCCTAGAAACCATGGTCAATAAATTAGCAGCTAATGTGCTTGATTTCCAACAACATATACAAAGACAAACTTTTGATTTCCGAAAGGAAATAAAGGATTTTCAACAGAAAATCGAGGCATCTAGAAGACAGTTGACCACATTAATTGAAAAAATGAACTCACAAGGAAAGCTGTCGTCACAAACAGAACCTAACCCAAGACAAAACACAAATGCAGTGACGTTGCAAAGTGGAAAAGAACTAGAACCAAATCCTGGAAAAAATCTTGATCATGATTTTTCCCAAGGAAAATAGGAGAACGGTGAACAGGTTTGAAAGAAACCTCTATTACCCACAATTCAACCTCCATTTCTAAGACGGTTAAACCAACATCAAAAAGGTAAAGAGGAAAAAGGGATTCTCGAAACATTCAGAAATGTTGAGATCAACATACCATTGTTCAATGTCATTAAACAAATTTTGCGATATGCCAAGTTCCTTAAGGAACTTTGCACCAACAAACGAAAATTAACTGGAAATGAAAGACTAAGTATTGGTGAAAATGTATCTACAGTATTGCAGTGGATAATGCTAGTAAAATGTAAAGATAAAAGCATGTTTGCAATACCATGCAAAATAGGCCACTTAGGAATTAAAAAAGCTATGTGTGATTTAGGGGTCACCGTAAATGTAATGCCTTTTTCCATTTATGAATCACTTAACGTGGGTTTTTTTGATAAAAACAGGTGTTATCATTCAATTAGCAGACATGTCTATTATGCATCCCAAAGGAGTCCTTGAGGACGTATTAGTGAAAGTCAACGAACTTATCTTTCCTACGGACTTTTATGTGGTGAAAATGGAAGAGGATAACGCTCTTGGGTCTTTGGACATATTGTTGGGGCGACTTTTCCTTAGTACCGCAAGTACTAAGATTGACGTGCGTAGCAGAACCCTTACAGTGGAGTTTGACAAGGAGATCATGAAGTTTAATGTTTATGACGCTATTAGTCACCCGAGTGAAATCTTGAACGTAAACCGTGTTGACATAATTGACTCATTAGTAGAAGAAACTTTTGAGTCGCCTTATGAAGATAAACTTGAAACATTGTTTGATGATAATTTTGATTCAGAATCTATTTGCGAATTTGTTAATGAATATCGGCTCCTATGAACACTAAACTTCTACCTTCTGTTGTGCAAGCACTAGATCTTGAATTAAAACCACTTCCCAAGCATCTCAAGTGCACATTTTTAGAGAATGATGAGACCATTCCCGACTTAAAAGGGATTAGCCCCTTAACATGCATACATAAGATTTTCTAGGAGGAAAATACGAAACCAAAGCAAGAGGCGCAAAAACGGTTGAACCCAAATATGTTGGATGTGGTAAAAAAGGAGAATTTTCAAGCCCATACGATCGAAAGAATCTAGCTGTAACAACCCCAATACTAGTTGGGGCGTCAAGCTCATGACGTTAAACAAGCGCTTGTTGGGAGGCAACCCAATTTCACATTTATTTTTTATTTCGTTATATATTTTATTTTTATTTTCTATTTTATTTTCTTGCATGTTAATATATTTTATCTCTTTTCTTACGTCCAGGAGAATCGAGGAAACAGAAAATTAAATTTGGAAATGGGTGGTGAAAACAGTAACGAAATGGCATGGGAATGTTCTAAACCCTTTCTTTTTCATCATATTTGTTAATATTATTTTTCACATTGAGGGCATTGTGATTTAAGTAGGGGGAGAGACATTCCTCACTATTTCTATTGTTTTATCTGATGTTTCTTCTATTGTGTTACTGTGGTTGCTGCCTTGTGCTTTTTTTGCCCACATTTATTTTTTTAATATATCCTACCCCTTTTCTTGCCCAAGATTTTTACTAAGAATTACCCACTGTTTGACCTACGAGCATGATTCTTGTCTACTGAGTTAGTTATGATTTTACTATATTGATTTCATCTACATTGTTTTATTTCTATTAGGCTAAAATAATTATGATTAATGAAGTTAATCGTATCTTGCTTATAGTAAAATCGATTAAGTCTAAATGCAAAGAGAACACTTAATACTAATGTATGCTAAATTTATTTTCATGACTGTTAGGTAGTTGCCAAAACTTATGTTTGACACTTGATTGTTTTTCATAATCCTCCAAAAGTAAAATTCCACTTTTAAAAAAAAAGGAAAAAAATCTAATGATTCTGTGGTTATGAACACAAGCTTACAATTTGACTGATTGAGTGACCGGGGTAGGGTGCTTGGGTTGTCATCCTATTTCGCATAAAAATATTGTGTGACTTGTTAGGTAAAACTTCGCTAACTAGAATTAAATAAAAAAAATTAAAAGTGTGTTAGGCTGGGTAACCGGGTTGGGGTGCTTGGGTTGTCATTCCACTTCGCTTCAAAAGGGCTAAAATATTCTTAGACCAAATATATATATAATATAATATAATATAATATAATATAATAAATTAGGAGTATGTTGGGCTGAGTAACTGGGGTAGGGTGCTTGGTTGTCATTCCACTTCGTGTCAAAAAGGCCAATACATCCTTAAGCATTAAAAAATAATAAAATAAAAATAAATAAATAAATAAATAAAATGAAGGAAAAAAGAGAATTACATTTAGGGACTAAGAGTGAAACAAATTGGGTGTCTTGATAAGTTTAGTAAATTAAACTAACTTTCATGAAATAATCCAAGTTGATTTAATTTTTGTGTCTCTAAGTTGGAGTACTTTTCGGTTTTACTTAAAGCAAGCTAAATGTTCTCTTTATTTTCATATGCATTATGCCAAATTTTTATAAAACTTTGGAGTGATATTTCTCTCATGGTAAAATCTAAATTACATAGTGAGATAATAACCATACTTGAGGGCAAGCATGGGCTAATTAGGGGAAATATGATAATACTCTAAAATTACATACTTTTATGTGTTAATTAAATATATATTTTGAGTACAATCCTACTAATTTGGGCTGTTTATGATTTTTTTTATCTTATAGGGACTAAATTGAAGGTAAAAAGAAAATTTGGGGGTAAAAATGCAAATTTAAAGACAAAACTGGTGAGCATACGAAATAGGGAAGAAGTGGTGCCGAAAATGCAAAGTGTGAAAGACTTGGGGCAAAAAAATTCAAAGAATAGATTTATGAACATAAGACTTTATTTAAATTTGAATTTTATTTTTAGGATTATTGTTAGGATTATTATGATATTGTTTAGATTTAATTTCAAATTATATCTTTTATTATCTTCTAGAGTTAACTAGATTTTTTATGTGCTATAAATAGGGGATGGAGTGACATGAATATTCACTCATCATTTCTGTAAAAAACTCCTTCCCTCTAAGGCTCTTAGCCTTTTTGTTCATTTCATTTTCTAATAAAATTCCATTCCATTAAACTTGTGTTTTTTTCCTGAAAAGCATGAGTCACTAAACTCATCTAGCCAAAGGTTATCAAGACTCTTTCAAAAAAAGTTCATGAGACTCAGAACCCGCACTTAACATTTCTCAATGAGTACTCATCATTTTTTCGGATTACGGGACTGACGCTTTCGTCTATGTCCTTCCAAAAGTAACATTTTCATCTTGTGCAAAGGCGGCCACTTTCTATGTTTTATGAAGGTTCCAAAATAGATTTGCTAACTTACTGCGTTAGTGGTTGTGGAGCCCAAGAGACAAAATGGCGTGGCATTCGCCATTGAGAAATGGTGATCTAGTGTAAGACAGACCCACAAAAGTGACAGTTGGCTAGAGTAAGGTTCTTCTAAATCATAAGGCTAAAATTTAAGTGGAGCTAGTGGTCGTAGGCATCCTCTTCCACTATAACTAGCTTATTTGGTCATGAGAAGGATAACCTAAAAGCCTATGATTGAATCCAAGGAGGATCAAGATAACCGGAGGCTGGAATCCTTCAAATCGAAAATCCATTTTTTCAACACTATTTCTTTTTACAATTTCAATTTCAATTTATTCAATTTCAACTCATCCATATTTTTAATTTTATTTTTATTTTTTTCCTAAGTCAGACATTTTTCTTCGGCACAGTTGTGCCCAGGATTTTGAAGAACAAGAAGCTGTAAGAATTTGGTCCCTGAGGATTTGACCTTACTTCCCTTATACTATTCTTTTCGTTATTTCTTAGGGATAGATTATTTTTGGTGCTTTCAACGACGCACCAAGTTGTTTAATTTAATTATGTTTGCTATGTGTTTTATGATTTTTTTTTCATCAACAATGATAGCTTAATTCTGTTTAGCTAGGATGATTGCGTTAATTCAATAATATTTGTTTGAATCATGTTAAAGTGTTTGTGCCTCAGTAGATTAAATTTTCAGTTAAAATCAAAATGTATTTCATTCATACATAATTGGATGCATTCAGATTGGCTAAGTGATCCTAACCAGACGACAGTTAGTAGACACAATAATTGAAAAGTGCATGCTTAATTTAGATCATTAAACCTGACTGAATTGAAATTTCATAATAACTTTAATTAACTCTATTATCTTGCATAGTTTTTTGGTTTATGCGATTAAACCGTTTCAAACCTAATCTAACCATGTTGCCTCACATAAATACTAAGAAACCCTTAGTTTAATATGATTAGTAAAATGCATATTTCACTAAGTAAAAGATTCTGAAAGGACTTAATTTGGTTTCCAAACTCATGAAAGATTGAGTTTCCATGGAATGTTTTACGAACATTGTTAAGCATGATGGAAATGAATTGATTTGATTAATGTAATTATCCTAGCCTATACATGTTATTGATTGTTGAAGTTGTGTTTCTGTTGCTAAAATCCATTCATAAATTTAGATAAATTTGCATACTTAGCTTAAAATTGCATTAGGGATCAATCTTACATTTAGTTAAATTAATCTAGTTTAATCATCATTACTCAAATTATTTTGTTTTTATCACCAAATTGTTAACTTATAATTTTCGTAGATAATTGATTAACATACACGGTCCTTATGGAGACGATAACTCATTTTACTTACTTATTACTTGAACTACTGTGTACACTTGCACAAAAATCTCGTTAGAATAAGGTAGGTGTTAAACTAGTCTTTGAATCTGATAAACTTGTACTTTCCCAAAATGGAGATTATGTGGGGAAAGGTTATTTGAATGAAGGTTTATTTTTTTATTGAGATTATGTTTAATAATAATAAAGCCACCACTTCTGCTTTTATTATTGAATCATTTGACATGTGGCATGCTAGATTAGGATATGTGAATATTCATTCTTTGGAAAAACTCATAAAAATGAATCTACTTCCTAATCTATATGATAGTAGCATTAATAAATGTGAAATTTTTGTTGAAGTTAAGCATGCTAGACCTTTTCTAAAGACTATTTTTGAAAGGAAGACTGAACTTTTAGAGTTAGTTCATACTGATCTAGTAGACTTTAGAAACAAAGAAAGTAAAAATGGAAAACGCTATTATATTGCCTTTGTAGATGATTACTCTAGGTATACAAAGGTTTATCTTCTATGAATAAAAGATGAAGCTGAACAAATCATTCTCTTTTATAAAGCAGAAGTAGAAAACCAGCTTGATAGGATAATAAAACGTCTTAGATCCGATAGAGGTGGCAAGTATGGCATTAACTTTCTTAAAGAGGTTTGAGAGTAAGATGAAATTATACATGAGTTTTTTGCTCTCTATTTCCAAAAAAAAATGACATAGCTAAAAGAAAAAACAAAACTCTAAAAGAAATGATAAATGTTTTACTACTTAATTCTGGTTTACCTAACTGCATTTGGGGGAGGCCGTACTTTCTGCAAACCACATTCTTAATAGAGTGCCTCATATAAAATTAGAATGTACCCTATACGAATTGTGGAAAGGTTATGCCCCTAATCTATAATACTTAAAAGTGTGGAGGTGCTTAGCAAAAGTAGGCTTGCATGCTTTTAAATAGAACACTATCGAATATTAAACTGTTGATATTGTTTTTATTGGTTATGCTTTAAACAGTGCTGCTTATAAAATCATGTCTTTGCATGATTCTTCCATATATGAATCTAGAGATGCTGTTTTCTTTGAAAATATTTTTCCTTTAAATAAATCTGGCATAAATCCTGATATACAATTAGATGAGCATGTTTCTTCTTTTAGTACACATAATAGAGATATTCTTAATGATGATGTGAAATCTAGGAGAAGTAAAAGACAAAAGACTGCCACTAGTTTTGGACCTGATTTCCTTTCTTCCTTTTAATTGAGATTAATGATTTAAACTTAATAAGTAATTTTATTGCACATGCATTTTTTTATAGATGATGATTCAAAAACCTATGGTGAAGCCATAAAATCAATGGATGCTAGTTTTTGGAAATATGCTATTGGTAATGAGTTTGAATCTATTCTGTCTAATCGCACTTGGAAATTAGTAGACTTGCCTAGAGGTTTTAGACCTATTAGTAATAAATGAGTCTTTAGAAAGAAACTTAGACTAGATGGGTCAATACAAATATATAAGGCAAGACTAGAGGTTAAAGGCAAGACTAGAGGTTAAAGGGTTTACTCAAAAATTTAAAGTAGATTATTTTGATACATACCATCCTATGGATAAGATCTCAACCATTCAAGTTTTATTTTCTTTAGCTTCTATTCACAAATTTTTGGTACATCAGATGGATGTGAAGACAACTTTCTTAAACGGTGATTTGGATGAGGAGATCTACATGGAGCAACCTTCAGGTTTTGTGGCACCTAGTATGGAAGATAAAGTTTGCAGACTCAAAAAATCTCTGTATGCTTTCAAACAAGCTCCAAAACAATGGTATGAGAAATTTTATAAGTCTATTCTTAGTTTCAGTTTTATAGTTAATGGTGCAGATCCATATGTGTATTCTAAGATGTTTGGTTCTGATTGTGTCATCATCAGTTTGTATGTGATGATATGTTAATTTTCAGTTCCAATATAGAATCCATTAATAAAACCAAGAATTTTTTATCTACCAGATTTAAATTGACTACTTTGAGAGAGGTAGATGTAATCTTAGGAGTTAAGGTTACAAAATCTGAAAATGGATTTGCATTAAACCAATCTCACTATATAGAGAAAGTGTTAAAAAAATTTAATAGCTTTGATATAATCTCTATGAAAACTCCTTATGATTCTAGCATACAACTATTAAAGAATAGAGGAAATAGTTTTTTCTCAATTAGACTATGCGAAGATTATTGGAAGTCTTATGTTCTTGATGAACAATACTCGATTAGATATTGCTTATGTAGTTATTAGACTAAGTAGATATACCCATAATCCTAGCAATGATCATTGGAATGCTCTAAGATGTTTGCTTAAATACCTTAAAGGTACAATAACTTGGGAGTTAGAATTTTTAGATGCCCTGCAATCCTTGAGGGCTATTGTAATGCAAACCTGGTAACTAATAATGATGAGATGAGCTCTACAAGTGGGTATGTCTTTACATTGGGCGGAGTAGTCATTTGGTGGAAGTTTGCTAAACAAACCTGTATTGCTCGCTTCATGATGGAGTCAGAGTTTATAGCTCTTAACTTAGTCGGGTAAGAGGTCGAGTGACTTAGGAATCTACTTGCAAAGATTTATTTATGAGGAAAACTAGTACCTCCCATATCTCTATTATGTAACTTACAAGCCACAATTTGTGTTGCTAAGAGCCAAACTTACAATAGTAAGAAGAGGCATATTCGACTAAGACATGAATTTGTAAGACATTTAATAAATAATGGAGTACTAGCGTTGGAGTATGTGAGGTCTGAAAGGAACCTAGCTGATCCACTAACCAAATGGTTAAATAGGAAAATAGTTCTTGATTCGTCGAGAGGGATGGGTTTTAAGCCCAGTGGTTGAGGTATTCATGGTGGATACCCAACTTAGTTCTCTAAGTTCAATGTGGTCAAATGAAACCATGGAAAGACTCATAGTGTACATTTTACCTATCCCTATGGCGAATGATGTACATGTATAAGGTTGAGTTCTTACTCTTAATGAATTCATAGCCCAGAGTTTGGGTGGTTCTATTGAGACAGACTTAATGAATTCACCGACTTGAGAAGTTAATTTTATTACTCTTAATAAGTTCATATCCTAGAATTTGGGTGGTCCTATTGAGCCAGGTTTAATGAATTCACCGAATCTAAATGTGAGAGGATGAGCTTAATAAATGGTCTTAATGATTTCATAGTATTGATTTGAGTGGTCTATATTGAGATAGACTTGACAAAATCACCTACGTAAGTGTGAAGAACTAACCACCTTCTATGAAAAACTTGTTGATTTATCATGGAATATCAAGTGAATATGATATTAGTTGTGAGTCACGAGTTAATTCCTATCATAACAAGTTCAAGATTCGTTCACTTGTTAAAGAGAAGAATCATTCATTTCTCTATGTACTAGTTCAAATCCACAAGATATTAGTGCTTAAGTGACTAATTTCGCTATTGCTCTTCTCACGTTTTAACTGGAAAAACCTTTACTCTTTCTCTTGATTATTAAAAAAAAATTCAAATTATTTTGCATTAGCTGGGAATTGTTGGTAATGCAAAGGATTGTTGGTAAGTGGGTATATCACACATTGGTTAAGTATGGGCTATTAAGAAGGTTTATGTATAACCTTCTTAATCTCATTGAGTAATTGGGTTATAGACCTAACACATGAGCATCGTTGCCGCCCTCTCGACCCGGTCTGTGTTAACATGCCTATTGCATGTATTTCTTTTTGGATAAAACTCTTATATGATTTTCCAGAAAAGGGTTTCTTTAAAAGCAATTTTACTTTTTTCGGTTTTTTGATTGTTACGAAAATCTAGAATATAATGTATTTTTTTTACTGTTGCACAAAAATAGTGGGTCAATTTTGTAACTAACCTTACGATTTTTACTCTTTCGCCCTTGCATATTTACTATTTTACCCTTCTGTTACTAGTATAAATGGAGAGTTGTTTTCCTCATTTTTATACAGAAAAAAAAAACACAACAATTAGAATTCTCTTTCCTCCTCCTCGCCTTTTTTTCCATTCCCTTTTAAAATTCTGCCATTTTTCCCTAAATTACATTAGAGGAAATTCTGTCAAAGAGTTTGGATTTTAAGTGGGACTGACTGTGACCCCTCCAAACTTTCCTAGGAATTGATCCTAGTGTGATTTCCCTAAAAAGAACAATACCAATTGTGTTCCACCTTTCTTATTCGGGTGTACGAATATTGAAGCACTGTGTTAACCTTGGGAGACAACCTCCACTATAAGATTACACAGACTAGGGAAAATTTGTTTCTAAGGCAATGGTTTTTCCATAGCGCAGTAAATTTTGATTTCTTAATTCTTGGTTTATATTTTAGTCAATGTTAACAAATTTATTTTTCAATATTATATTTCTAATATCCATCAATTATTTTTAACTCTTCATTTTATTTAAAATATGAGTTAATTGTATCAAATGTTCTCAAATTATGACCGCCATTCTATATTGGTTCTTAAGCTTTAAAATATTGTAATTACATCCTCAAACTATCATGTTATACCAATAAGGTCCTTCCATTAGTAAAAATCATTATTTTAAAATGAAACTTGTAAAGATAGATGTTGTAAAAATCTTTGTTTTGAGGTTTTCGAAACTTTTATAGTAACTATCGTCCACTCTTTTTTTTTTCAGTTTTAATTTAGTTTTAGTTTTTAATTTTAAAAGTTATGTGGTAACATTTTACTTTTCTCTAAAGTTTTCATTTGAAATTATGTCACATAAAATTTCTCATATCATTTAATGGTTAAATTAATTGTTTCAATAATGAAAAAACCTGATTGATATAACATGATAGTTTTGAGATGTAATTAGAACATTTTAAAGTTTGGAGACCAATTTAAAATAAAGATTACAGTTTGAATATGTATGATGCAATCAACTCTTAAAATTCATATATTCGATACTTTAAACATGACATTTATTATAAAAAATTAAATATATGGTATGGCCATGTAGACTTGGCATGTCAAATTGATTTTAAGTCGATTCAATTTGAGTCTTGGATGTTTGGATAATTTTGATTTTAAAATTTTCATGTCATTTCAGTTTGGTTTGGTTTGGTTTTGAATTTGAGTCATTTGAGTCCGAGACATTTCAAATATGGGTCATTTTGTGTTTGAGATTTGTGTTAATTGAATTTAAGGCTTCTATTTTTTTTTTGATGAATCATTATAGGTTTGAATCATTTTGAGTTATTTGATAGTCATTTTAGGCTTGGATCAAAGTAGCAATACCGTACTAGTGAGTATTTCATCTTTGTCTTGATTCTTGTACATTATTAGTGTGTTTTAGTGTATGATTTTAGGTTTATAAATGTTTTTATTTTCATATATATACACACACATTTATAGTTTAATTTTAATTTTGTAATAAATTATAAATTTTATATACATTATAAATATAAGATTTAATGTTAAAAAAATGTATTATTTAAAATTATTATTTAAGTTCAATAACTTAATTATATTTGAAGTTGAAAAGTAATTCTTAAAATGTTTAAGATTTTAAAAAATAAAAGTTAGGTTTGAAATATGAATGTGAACCTAAATTATTTAGTAGTAATTGAAGGCTGGAATGGTACATATTGAATGCAGATTAGTTTGAATTTAGGTTAGAGAAATTGAATTTTAAATTTGAATGAATGGATGGCTAGATGGTGGGTTATAAGACCAAAAGAGCTGAAAAGAAGAAACAAATGCTGGCTACGCCAATTTATAACATAGTTTTGGAGGGGATGATGTGTCGGGAATGGAAAGACCAACCTTGTTAGTTTTCTGTTATCACCATCATGACGATATTGCTATTTGCTAGCTATCTTGCTGTTTTCTTATTCATTCTACACAACACCAAATACGAGTTTTTCACAGGGGAAAAGCGCTTACCACATTTACAAAGTTGATCCAAGATGCATATTGGTCATTGAATGATCAATGTTGTTGTAAAGGAACAATCCATTACTTATGGATGGATAGATTATGTAACTTGTTACTATGCACCATGGCAACATATTGCATCAAGATGTCATATATGAGCATTAATTCAAAAGCTAGTAACTGTTTATTCTCCTTAAATCCGCCGGCCTCTGTTTCGACGTTGCCTTAGCCAGTTGGATTAGTCGACTTGAGTGAATTCCTCGATCGAGTTTTCTTTTTTATTTTAGAGATCAGAGCAGGGGTCTGGATTTTATGTCTTGGCTCTATAATTGTTTCTTCTTCCTTGATGAGGTCTTTAATTAGCTTAAAGTCTCTTGTGACGATCTCCCTTGGGGAGGCAGCTTCTGAGTTCTGAACGAAAGAGAGAAGACTAGTTGACCCCGACTTAGATATGTGCTGAGGTGGAACGGTGCCATTGCTTATGACGTTGATCTTCGCCTTGTGTACAATGTATATTGCATTAGTATTAAACTTTTTCTACTGTGTCAGGCTTTTGATTTGTTGATAGAGACATGGTTCGGGGATTTCATTTGTCTGCGTCGCTAATCTATCTCGTTGGGGAGGGCTGGGTTTATCGATCAAAATGTTCGGACTTGTAGATCGGTAACCATGGTTTCTCCCTACCTTGTACTTGTTTTCTTAAAGCCGTTTTTTGTTTTTTTGGTTCGCTTGTGGGTAAGGCTGTTCCATGTCGGCTTACGACGTGGACGTTCTCTTGGGTCTGTTTTGTACTGATCTCTCCCGCTCTGGGAGTTGAAAATGAACAACAAAAAAGAACCTATATCAGGTAAGGTTTAGAGGAAGTTCAGATGGTGAAGTTCGGATGTTCATTGTTTGATATACAACACAACTTGATTAACTCGATTTGGACCTCAACTCGTTCCAACAGGAACTCAAATTGACTTGAATCCAAACTGATTTGAACCTAACTTGAAATGATCAAAACCGAATATAAGCCTCAAACCCGGAATGATACAAAACTGAAACAACCTAAACCAGAAGTGCTCTAAACTAGTAGAATCAGAATTATCCAAGGAAAACATGATTCTTGAACCCGAAAGATACAAATTCAAAACAATTTGAACTTATAATGGCTTAAGCCCGAAATACCCAAAAGATATAAAATTCTAATTAATATATCTAAATTGATTCGATGCAAAACTAATCTAATTTGCTCAATTAACAAGTCTAGTTGGAAAATCGATAATTTAGAGAAATCCATTAGGCTACTACTCCTACTAGTTAACCTCGCACCAGTAAAATCAAAATGCATCATCTGAAATAGAGAGCCTCAACCCATGTGCTCTGAAGTGTAATCAAAGGACCCCAATAGGTGCAGTAAAATTAAAATGCATCATCTTTAGTACTAAAATGCATAATCAAAGGAGCCTAGAATTGTACACATATAGTTAATCAAATGAAAATTTAAAGAGATACATTATCTTCTCAATTAAACTATAACAATGTGACACCAAAGTTGTATAAAAAAAATATCAAAGCAAAACCCAGAATTTACATACCTTTCCAGCTTTAACCTAAAACCCCTTAGGTCCAGTTTCTTTCAAAACAACAGGTTTCTCGGCCATGGCGAGACAGTACTTTGCAATCTCTCTAAACCTAGGGACGCTCCTAAGATCAACCTTAGTTCCATCTTTCAAGGTTATGATAACGTCACCCCATTCACCTATGAAACGCGGCACCACCTGCACGTCCTTAATCACCTTGTAAGAGAAATCGCTCCTATCCTGACCCGTCAGTCCCGAAATAACCGTCACCCGCAGGTTGGTGAACCTGTACCTGAGGAAAAACCCCCTCGAAACGGCGGCTAGAGTCAACGGCAGCCATAGAAGAGTGAAACCCAGAAGCAGATTGGCTAAGAGGTCCCCGTAGTGGGCTCCGCCGTCGAAGAAGATGGTTTCTTCTTTGGGGCTTTTGGAGGAGGGTTGGGCGGGAGTGGTGGTTGCGGCGGGTTGGTCAGTTGGGGAGGACACGTGGAGCCTGGAGGACGGTCTGTTGTTTCCAGAAATGGATTTGAAGAGGAAGTTACGTACAGGAAATTTGGAGGAGGGATGGAGGGAAAGGTGGGTGATAGAAGTGGCGCCCGCGGCGGTGGCTATGGCGGCCGGTGAAAGAAGAGAAGTAGAGGCCATGAAGGATTATCCGTTTGAGAAGAGGCAGATGGGGAGAGGCAGTTAAGTTGAGCCGTTGCTGGTCGTGTATTTGCCACGTCACACGCTAAAAACTCACTATTTAGTTCTGGTCAAATTCTGCTATTAGTCCCTGCATTATGCATAAATTATTTATTAGTTTTTAATTTGGGTCAATTTTAATTTTTATATTGTTTTCAAATTTTAAAACTTCAATTCTGATCAGATGAAATATGTCAAATTCCTTAATGCTCCATTTCGAAACATGAGTCGAAAATTTTAAATCTAAACTTCATTTATTATGTAAATGATAAGAATGAAATGCATATATTATGGACAGAATAATTGAAATTCAATCTAATATATTAGAAAATTGTAAGGGTAAACTATACCCATGGTCAATCTAAAATAGAGATTTTCCTATTTTAGTTAATTAATTTTTTTCTCAATTTAGTCCCACTGAATAAAAAATTTTCCAAACTAATTACTATTATTAAATTTTTCATCATCTTCTACAAATTATTGACGTGACACATTAATCCCTTGAGTGATCGATACATGGCAAATTTTTTTTTGTTGACTTTTTCGAGCACCATTTCATCTTTGAAGAAATCTTATTTTCTTTGTTGAACGTCCACCAATTCCCTGTCCTACATTACCCTTATTGCATCTGTAACACCCCTAACCCGTATCCATTGCCAGAATAGGGTTACGAGGCATTACCGAATAATACACATCGTTCACATACAATTATGCATTTATAATCAATATCTGTTCAACTCATACACATTGTCCCTTATAAGGTCTTACGAGGCCTTAAAACATGCCTAGAAGTAGTTTGGGACTAAACCGATAACATTAGTAAACTTTGAGAAACTTTTAAAATTTTCAAACATTAAAGGGTCGCACACCTGTGTGAATAGGCCGTGTGTCTCACACGGTCACCAGAAACACCCTGTCATAGGCTGTGTGAAAACAAGGCATACATACTGACCTGTAGCACACGGTCGAGGACACGCCTGTGTGCCATGACCATGGAAAAACTGAAGGGGTTACTGACTTGTGTCACACAACCAGCCACACGCCCATGTGCCAGCCCGTGTGTCACACACAGCCAGTAGACACGCTCGTGTGTCTAGACCGAGTCAAACCTGTAAGGTATACTGACTTTAACTCGAAGGGTATCCCAGGAGACACACGATCGTGTAACTTAACCGCATGTCGCACATGGCTGAGACACAAGCCCGTGTCTCTGCCCGTGTGGACAAAAATAGGCCATTTGTAAAGCCAAATTTCCACCCTTTTCTCATGCACACAAAGTAACCAAATTGGTACCAATTCAACACATATATAGGCAGCCAAAACATGCCAAATCAATATGCCACAATCATCAATTTCACATAACTACTAAATGCATTTACTCATCAAATTATCATCTATATCATGACACAAATTTTACCATATCATTCAAAATCAAACCACAATATGCCAATCTTCCAAGCATTAATACATCAACTACGAATTAACCAAATAAACAACCATTTGGCTATATCAACAACTATGGCAAACATACCAAAACAAGCCGACATATAGGGCATTATATACATCATATATATCACTTATCAAACATATAATTCAAGCAAACTTAAATGGCCATATACACCAACATTTACAAGCTAGATCTCATGGCTAATATCATAACTCAAAATATACCAAGGTGACACTAGCCTACACATGCCATATACCATATATACAAAGCTTCAAAAGTACCAACAAAATGATCGATAGTGTGATGACACTTCCTGACTATCCTCGAGTCCAAGTTAGCTTTGATTCTCTATAAAACATAAACAAATAACACACAGTAAGCTTCATAGCTTAGTAAGTTCGTACTAAATATACTCAACAGTTCATAATATACAAATCATCAATTCGAACTAATTAATATTTAAATCATGATGACTAACAAACTTTTCTCATACTTACTCAATTGTTTATGAATAAGTTCATAACTTCTTCTATTTGGATTTCATGCTTTATATGTACATACCTGTACAAATTCTTATCGAACTCATACCTTTATGTGATACTGTTGAATACTCGATATCTCGCACACTAAGTACCTTTCATAGCTGAAGCTATTATAATCTCGCACACTAAGCGCCTTTCATAGCCGAAGCTATCTCAGTCTCACACACTAAGTGCCATATATAGCCGAAGCTATTCCGATTTGCACACTAAGTGCTTTATATAGCCGAAGCTATCTCGATACGCACACTAAATGCCAAACATAATCGATTCGTCGTCATACACAACCATCGTCTCATATATATAATTTATGCAATATTAAAGCATTAAAAACATAATTGTAACAATGTTTATCACGTACGAACTTACCTCAGACGTAAAAACGATGAAACTAGTCTATTAGTCGAGTACTTTGTTCTTGCCTCGATCTAAGTCCGGGTTCCTCTTTTCTTGATCTAGATTATAACAAATTCAACTCATTTATTCACATAATCTTTCAATTTAGTCCATAAACACATATTTAGGCATTTTTGCACTTTAGCCCCTAAATTTTCACATTTATTCAATTTAGTCCCTATTTTACAAAAACACAAATTACACAAAATTTAATAAGACCCATGCTTATTCGAATTCTCTATAGGTCACTAGCAACCCATAGTTCACATTTTTTTCACAATTTAACCCCTCAAATTACACTTTTCTCAATTTAATCCCTAATATGCATTTTTACTCAAAATTACTTTACAAAACATGTATATCAAACACCAAGCTTTCGTATTTCATCATCAAACATCCAAAAGCACATGAATTTATCAATTTTAGCTTTCAAAATCATCAACACTTTCAAAAATTGAGGCATGGGCTAGCTACAATACAAAGCAACAATTACAAAAATCAAAAATCGAGCTCAAATCACTTACCAAATAAGCAAGGAGAGTGCCGAATGTAACAAGCCCTAAATGGTTTTCTCCTTTGCTATAAACTGTTGAAGAAAGATGAATGAAATTCATCTATTTGTTTTTTTTTTAATTAAAACTTAAGTTAATAACTAATTTACCAATTTGACCTTGGTTTAAAACATTAATAAATCACATAATATAAGGACATTAATGTCCGTTAACCTTATAAATGGAAAAATAACATCATAAGGACCTTTGGTTTAATAAACCATAGCAATTAGGCACTTTTATCAAATAGAATGCAACTTTTGCATTTTATGCGATTTAGTCCTTTTCTCAAATTAACCACTTAAACGGTAAAATTATTTCACGAAATTTTCACACATACATATTCACATGTTGTAACACATGAAATAATATTAAAATAATATTTTGAACTCAGATTTGTGGTTTCAAAACTACTATTCCGATTTAGTTAAAATCGGGCTGTTACAGTATCACTTGCACCCTTCGTGTTTCTCGATAGTGAGGCACCTTTGTGCAAGTGTAACACCAGAAAATAAAAAAAAAATAGCAACAACAAAACAAAACATATCAAGAAACTCATTTTCCTATTCAAATCTAGTCGCATACTCAATGCCCACTACATCTGCTTCATAACTCCCTCAGCCCTCTTTCTTCTCCTAGTCTCTTTCTTTTCATCCATTTACCCCTTTATCTATCAACTATTTTCTCCCACCTTTGAATCCCACCTCAGTTTCCTTCAAAAAAATGCCCCAATATTCTCCATTAAACCCATCATCTTAAATTTCCTCTACACTTTTATCCTCTTTATATTCTCTTTCTTAACTATATTACTTACATTGTTTTTTTACGTATTTTATGTCTGAACCCTTAAGCTTTTATCCTCTATTAATGTAACTTTCACTTCCTTTCTCCATTAAACCCATCATCTTAAATTTCCTCTACACTTTTATCCTCTTTATATTCTCTTTCTTAACTATATTACTTACATTGTTTTTTTACGTATTTTATGTCTGAACCCTTAAGCTTTTATCCTCTATTAATGTAACTTTCACTTCCTTCTTCCCTCTCCCCTCGACTTCCTTTGTAACCTAATTTATCGTTTATGGAATTAGACAGCCAAACTTATATATTGTGTTGCAAATTCTTCATCAAGCTTTCCATGTAATAACATTTAAGAAAAATTTTATATGTATTATATGTCCTGAATCATTTGGTGTAATATGATTGAAAATTTTATCAAACATTTTGAAATTATTTTTGAAGACTTGCAAAATACTAAAAATTATGCTTTAAATGTGTTTTAATTTATCTAAATATTTTTGGGTTAATACTAAAATGTTCTAAGTTGTTTAAAATGGTTTTAAGGGACTTCGGTATGCAAGTCTCAAGATATATGACTATATGTCTTCAGATAAGAAAACATCGAAGTAAAATTCTACTTCAGGAGCTGCATGTCTTAAGACAAAATCCTATTTGTTTCGAAACAAAAGCCTATATGCCTCGAGACATGGCATCCTAATGACTATATAACGACTATTTTTTAGGTTTCTCTCAAGATATCTTGTTAGGTCTCGAAAGATGACGTGTAGGGACAATTTTTAAGCCCAAAATTAATGTTTCCAAATTCATCCCCGATAGCCATAAACATCCACAAACTTATTTCTTGGAATTAATACACTTTAAAAACACTTCTACTCTCAGAAGAGAGATATCCAAGCATCAAGGTCAAGAGAAAATTATTCAAATCTTTATTCTTTCATTTTCTCTTGTAAAGAATATTCTTTAGGAGCTTATTATTAGATTTTTTATCACTCTTATTTTATTTTTTTGAGAGCTTAATTTTTGTAAACACATACCATGTAGAGATATTTTTGTTTACTCTCTTTCATATCACCAATTTTAAATTGGGAAGGTTTTAGTTGAGCCACAAAAACTAAGAACGATTTTAGTTTAGCCATAAAAGTTAGAGGGAAAGGTTTTGTCACACCCCAAAAATGGCAAATCCAAAAAGGTTAGTGACGTATGCATGTTAATGTTGAATCTAGTGCCTTAAGTGTAGTATTTTTGTTAATATACACTTGTAATTTTTTCGAATAGATTGGTTAATAAAAAATTTTCATTGGCTATATTAATATACTTTGTATAATTTTCCTCACATTATTTTTGCATGCAAAGAAAAATGGAAGCAAATATTGCTCGTTGGTTGTCTAAATGTTTAACTAATACTAAGTGGTATTACATGGTCAGATCGTAGTATGGAAAGACAACTTGTATTAGTAGACGAACCTAAACATGTCCCTAGTCTAATCGAAATGAACAAACTAATTGAAAGACTAATATGTCGTCTATCAAGTCTAATTGGGGAGATGTCTTGTCTTGGGCATCAGAGCGAATAACTCCCAAAAGATAGAGATATAAATGTGACTAACTGGACTAACAATACATCAGACTTGACTCAAGTAGAATAGATCCTGAATCTGTTTATGGAGTTATTCACTTTTGACATTCATAGTGTGGCATACCTAAATCTTAAGTGGATGGCGGACTATGTATGCGTGACTCGTACACTTTTATGTAAGTAAAAGCCTGAGTTCAAATAGATAAAGAATCGAAAGTTGGTGCATTAAGCGTACAACTTCTGTAGTATGTAGTGTCATTCACAATAGTGGAATTCATAGCCTAAAACATGGGTAAATTATATCCTCTCATTGGCATTACATGGTTGATGAAAAGTAAGCGTGGCAACGAGTTGTCTATCTTTGTGATGGATAACTTGATCACTATTTGATTGTGATTAACTTTTCATGAAGTAAGATGTAATAGTTTCCATGAGATAAAATACGATCATATTGGGAGATTGGATATTATCCCAAAGAGATCTAGGATATCCTATGATGATAACGCACTTATGATAAGGTCATTGGACGAACATTGAGTAGTTGCTTTCGTAAATGGTATGTCATTGAAGAGATCTGAGTCACGATACTATAGTGGAGTAACTTTGTGACTGAGTTTATAATTTATAGGCGAAAATCCAAAACTTAGTTATAAATTATTTGAGTCTCAATTACATATGTCCAATCGGTCCCTCCACTAGCTCGTTGAAACAATAAATGAATTGCATGTTGAATAGAAAAAGAGAAATGAGAAACAATGAATGATTAGGTTTTATTCAAAACGGAGAAATGGAATCATTTGGAAATGAATGTAGGTTTCTAAAACTTGAAATGGAAATGGAAATAAAATTGAAAATGGAAATTTTCAATTCTATATAGGATTACTTAGAAAATGATGGAAGACTGAGTTTATATTTTTGGACTATTTTGAAGCCCAGAAATGAAAATAAATTATTCGGTCATAGTGAACATGTTGAGTTGTGACATATTGAACGAATTTTCTTGAAATTTTATCGGGGGTAAAATTGTTAAAATTTTATCAGGGGTAAAATCGTCAAAATTTTACGAAGGATAAAATTGTCAAAATTTTACTGGGGTAGAATTGGGGTGAGAAAACTATTTTATTTGTAAATATTAAAGTTTGTTTAGGGAAAATAGAAAAATTGAATCAAGTTGGATCATATTACAAAGTATTCTGTTAAAAAGGCCCAAGAAGTACTTATAATTGGACCCAATATGAGAGATGCCAAAACCCTTCATGTAAGGAGGTGGGACAACAAAACCCTAGTATTATTAACTAAGGTTTTTGCCCCCTATATAAACTAGGGTATTATTTTTCTAGTGAAAATAAACTTCTACAACTCTACAAGGATTCTACCTTCTTTTATATGAATATATGGCTTTGGTAGAGTTATTTACACAACTTTTGAGGTATTGTTATTTTGCAAAAAAATAGAGAGAATTTATTCTAAACTTATAAACATATTTTTTAGAATAAAAATTTTAATAGTTTCTATTAAAGAAGAGAGAATTTCTATTTTCACCCCAAAAGGAAAAATTTTTCTAGTTCTATGTTTTGATTCAATTAGTTCGAGTCCAAACTCGAATCAATTCGTGGTACGAGAATAGTAAAGAAGATCGTTTGGTTGAAACATGAAAAATATTAAGAATCTGCTTATCCAAAAACACAGGTTCGAATTCAATTAAGGTTTATTGTTATAAATATCACAAATCGAGACAGTTTTCAAAATTTTAAAAGTTTGCTATGCTAGAAAATCATTTTCAAACTGAATATTTTTCAACAGTTAACTGTTTTGTCGTATTATGCTAGCATAATCCTCCACCCTGTTGGCTTGCTAGTGAATTAGAGTATTGGCGCATACTGGCATAAAGTATCCGTCCATTTACGGTATCTAAAGATTTAATTATAAGGTATCTTCAAGTGAAGAAAAATACGCTCAAGAAAGAGTACGCCGAAGGAAAAGTACGCCCCAAAGTTTTGGCTGAGCATGAAGAGCCTACCAAGTGTATGAGAAAGCTATAGGAGAATTAATTGTATCTAAGACCACTCTATAAGCGAGTCACCGCCATATAGTACACTCAGTTTTCCTGAGCATTGTTCAAGTTGGTTATTGTAACGAGACTAGTCGAGAGTCAATTAGATTGATTTGACCCTCCCCATGACTATCAAATAGTAACATAGATCTTCACTAGATTTTCTTTTACCAACCTCCATATTTGGTAGGGAAATCAAAGAAATCGAGAGTATATATAGAGTGAAGGGGGAGTTCGAGATAGTTTTTTTCTCTTTGCTCGACGTTCTATAGTTTTTTTTTCTCTTTGCTCGACGTTCTAGTCACTCCTTCTAACTTAAATGTTCTGATCTTCTTCGTTAAGCTATAGATAAGATTTCGTTGAATCCGTGGATAATCCAACCTTCTGGTAAGTCTTATAGCTATGTATGTTACAATTGTTAAAGAGTAAGGTGTTAACAGATGTAAGAACAGTAGGGTGTGAAAGGAAAACCCTGCACGTAGGTCGCATATAGTTGAAACATTAGTAAACAATCTATAATGAGGATTCTAATAGAAATTCCATAATCTTTTAAGTAGTTTCTGCTACTAGTTTGGGAAGGACAATTAAAACAGAAGCTCCAGGCCAAGGTAAATGTGGGTCTTTGGTGAGTCTTTAAACCTGACTCCTGCACATTATTTTATAATGATTCTTTGTATGGTTGATGTCCATGTAGCTGTGCATCTCTTCTTGAGGAGTTTTTGTATGTATGTGTGTGTGAGTTTCCTATGAAACATCTGTATGAATGAAGTTTATGATGTGTTGCATGAATATGACGATATGTGGTAAGCATGCATGGGAGAAAATTATGCGTTGGGTAGTATGATTTCTGTTATGAGTATGAGTGAAATCTATGTAAATGTGTCCATTATGTTAATTGAGTAATGCATGACAAAGATGGTTAATGATAAGGGGGTTCGGGCAGAGTGTCGGGAAAATACGTAATATGATAATGGATCTTGCGATTGTGCTTTGATGACGTTCGTTGGGACATTAAACATGAAAAAAAGGGCCAATGTAGCAAATATGTGGAAAGACCATGACCATGGCACATTTTGGAAATGACAGATGAGTCGCATTTGTCTACTAGTGTTTTTGTGTGCCCCGGGGGATGATAGGAAAATCTTAGGCGATGCTGAGTTTAGGCAAATCCATATTGTCAAACACAACAGTTTAAGTGGTGCCTTGGTGGCAAATTCAATAGGCATATGTGGCATTATTGACTTTGTGGCAAGTTACCTGAAAGACCTATGTGACATATTTTTTGGGAATCCTTAGTGGTGAAGTTATCTAGAAAACCTTTGCGACAAATCATTTGGGTATGCCTTTGAGGCATTTTCTGAAAGAGTTCTCGACAGGGTACCCGACTGATGAACTCGCCATAGTAACCCACTAGGGAAAAAAGTTGGCATATCTGTAATTGTAGGTGGTGTAAGTGTTCGCCAAAGCTGGAAGTTTTCACATTATGTATCGAAGTCTTAGGATTTTCTATTAAATGATTTAAAATATTGCATTCATCAAACCAAGTTCGATGTCTGGATTGATTTGAAGATATGGTGTGGCTTGAGTACTGACAGCCTGCTAGAGCCAGTATAAGAATCGACCAAGAGTGGTATACGTATGTTATCATTCAAAGGATTGTATCCAATTTCTATCTTCAAAGAGATTGTGAATTAGGATCCACAATAAGGTGTGAAGTTTGGGATCTGCCAATCGAGCAGAATGTGCATAAGAGAGTCAAGTACAAAGGTTGTGTAATACCCTGAAAATTTTTACAGTAAGATATTATCCTTGATATAGTAAAATAAGGAAATAAAGTGACAAAAAGGGAAATTTTGAGTTATGTCAATATTGAGAAGTATATTATGATATATTAATTCAAGAAAGGACTAAATTGTAAAAGTGAGAAAAGTTTTATTGCACAAGAGTAAATATTCATAATTTGAGGGGTTAAAGTGTAAATATGAAAAAGTTAAAGGACCAATAGTGTAAATAATTTAAGAGTGGAATGATCTAGAAACTAAGGAAAATGAGTGGAATGATCTAGAAACTAAGGAAAATGGATGAATTAGGACCAAATTGAATAGATGAAGAACTATGAGGGACTAAATTGCAATTTTACCAAATTAAATGATGACTCAAGGATGGAATTTTAAAATATAATGAAGGGCAAAATGGTCAATTGGAAGAGAGAGAAATCTAGAAAGTAATAATGATGCTAGAGATATTTTGATATTTTATAATTATTTAATTAGATAAATATTATTTTATTAATACTTTAATAATATATTTTATTATTTTATTAGTATATAAAGAAAGAAAGATGAGAAATTCTCATCCATATTTTCCCATGCACTAACGTGAGAGAAAGAGAGGAAGAAAGAAAGTTTTGCTTTCTTTACAATTTGGTTCTTTTACCAAAAATTCACCATTTTCACCCAAAATCAAATGAATTTCTATAGCTACCAAGAGACAAAAATGTTAAGGAGAGCATGGGAGTTAGAATATCAAGTTGGATTCAAGAAATAGAAGCTGGAGGAGAGAGAAAATCAAGTTAAAGATTAGTATCAATAGAACAAGGTAAGTATATCAAGATTTCAATATGTTTTTAAGTTTGTTATTATTGACAAAGCATGGAAATAATGTTATAGTAGAGTTTTCTTACATAAGGTCCTATGTTTTTGATATGTTAGTGAAGAGAAAATAAGAGAAAGTGATGAGAAATGGTGTAGAAAAAGAAAATAAGGGTGTTATAACATGGTAATTAATAGCTTGCACAAAAACAGTTTGGACAGCAACAGTAGACTAACTTTGAAAAATCACCATAAATTGTAGAAATCAGATTAGAAGATTAAAAAATATGGAATTAAATCTTATTGAGTATAGTTTCTCATAGAATAAATAGTGTTGTAAGAAATGGATTTGTAAATTTTGAGATATAATGAATTTTGTGAGACAAGGTTAGAATGAATTCTAGTTCCCCTGTTCTGACTTTGAAAACTCATAAAAAAGTGAATAAAAATAATTAGGGGCTTAAATTTATATTTCTAAAATCTTGAATGAGTCTATTTTTAAAAGAAACAAACAAGAACATCATTTGAATCTTGTATGAGGAGATAATTAATTTTTGGTGAAGAGGGGTCAGAATTGTCAGACAGCAGAACAGGGGTAACTTTAAAGAATAAACTGTACTTATTGGCTAAACCAAAAATTATGAAATTTTTATGGTAAGAATATATATCAGTCTAGATTCATAGAAAATTATCGGATATTAATTTGGAGTTCTATAGATCCAGATATAAATAATTTAGTGACTATGATGCAGATAGACAGCTTGAATATTCATAAAAGTAAATAATAAAAATTATGGATAATGTTACTTACCAGTGTGTTATCTACATTAAGGATGTGGAATGGAAAGGAGGAGGAGGAGGAAAAATATGTATGAATATTCATCTAGCATGGCTAATTTGCATATTTTAGGCTCAGGGACTAAATTGAATAAAAGTAAAACTTTATGGGCAATTTTGTAAACATGTCAGAAATGACCAAATTGCATGAAATGGATTATTTTATTATTTAAATTACAAAATTGAATGAAATTATTAATTTAGTTCAAGATCGGAGGAAAACATGTTTTAGGGATTAAATTGAAAAGTGTTGAAATTATGAAAAATTCTGATATTTTATAGAATTCATGGATTGTTATCAATATATATGAGAATAATAGCTGGAAATAAGGATTAAATTGCAAGAATTTTATTTTCCTGACCCTAAGGATGAAATCGTCATTAATTAAAAGTTCAGGGGCAAAATGGTAATTTTACCTAGAGCATTAATTAAATGCATTAGAATATGAAATAAATGAAAATGATGGTTAAATTTATTTATAAAGATCCGGACGACTCAAATATGAGACTTGATCGTGGAAAAGAAAAGATATCAGATTAATGAAATTATAAACACAAACAAGCAATGAGGTAAGTTCGTGTAACTTGAATTATATTCTTAAATGCTTGAGATTGTATGTTATTTATGTGAATATGATTTGAATTTTCATTGTATGAAAATTTATGAAACATTGATAAATTTGATAAAAGGAGAAGAAATCCCGGTTGAATGAAAGGAAAATTCGATGGATCTCTGAAAAGGAATTGACGGTAAAAAGGATCTAGCCCGGACGAGTGATCCTATCCTGATATAGCCCTCCTGAAGAATATGTGTAAAACGGATTTAGCCCGGACGGGTAATCCGAATTAGGCTCTGAATTTAGCCTGGACTGGTAATTCAGATCCAAGCTCATTAGAGTAATTGTTGTTGCAGGGGATTTAGCCTGGACTGGTAATCCCGACAATACTCTATGAGTTTATATTACAGGGGATTTAGCCTGGACTGGTAATCTCACTGTAAGGATGAGGTTCGCGGGAGTGTGCTCTCTGATATGAAATGTGTCAGACCATGGTTGAAAGATACCATGGCAACCTGATATGAAATGTGTAAGACCATGGTTGAAAGATACCATGGCAACCTGTGTGTAAGACCATGGTTGAAAGATACCATGGAAACCTGATATGAAATGTGTAAGACCATGGTTGAAAGATACCATGGCAACCTGATATGAGATGTGTAAGACCATGGTTGAAAGATACCATGGCAACGTGACATGAAAAGAATAAGACCATGGTTGAAAGATACCATGGCAACATGACAGAAAATGAGTAAGATCATAGTTGAAAGACACTATGGCATCACATCAAAGATAAATAAGACCGTCGATGTGAGACGCTATAACATCTGTTGAACAATTGATATTCAGGTAAAATGTATCAGATGACGAATGGTTATATGAAATGGTTGTGTGAAATGTTTACAAGAACTAGTCATATGGAAATATATGTACAAAAGCGTTGTATGAAATAATTATGAAAATGGATAAACAAAATAAGTATAAGTACATGGAATATAATTTATGTTAAGTTTGATATAAGCTATTACCAGAATAAATATACATAAAATATATGGAAATGATGAAGCATAAAATATTGATATAATGAAATGAATGATATATGCTTGTGAAGAAACGGTAAGAGCATGATATGTTTCATGACATGTACATATATGATTATCTTTGACATGTTGATACAAGGAAATTATGTAATTGAGACTATTATTAAACTCAAGTGCGACATGTCGAGAAAATAGATATATCAATGTTGAATTTTTATGAGATATGTGCAAGTATACTAACAATGTTGTTGTTTGATGCTTATACAAGTGCCAAACTGTTGATTGGATGGTAATATATTTATTTTATATGATGCATTGAATCGGTAAGTATTTTAATTTTTTTAAGTGATCTGCAAATGGTAGTAATGCTCCGAAACCCTGTTCTGACAGCGGATACGGGTTAGGGGTGTTACATTTAGTGGTATCAGAGCTACGGTTTAGTCGGTTCTCGGACTAAATGTAGTATATGTGAAGTCTAAAAACACGTGTCATTATAATATGTGATAGTATGATATCTCCCGACTCTGATGAGATTTGTTTTACTTATAAAATGAGATGCTTTCTAACCCAAGATAATTCTGATAATGCTAAAAACGATACCCAGGTATATGAGTACATAGTTGATTAGAATGAATCGGAATTCATAAAGGTATGAATAAATACATGTCGATGATGAATGTTATGTGTATTATTAAAAGTAAATTATATTGCTACACGAAATATTGTGCTGATGACTAAATTACAAAATATATAAAAGTGGTATATGAAGTACATGATAAGGATTATTAGTAAATTATGGATGAATAGTGAATTTTGAAAAACATTACATGTATTAAAGGTAGAGAAGACATAAATAAACTGATTATTGGTACAAGGATTAAGTTGTAAAGCATGTAAAAGCATTATGCGAAAGGTGTAAAAGTGATATGCGTGCATGAAATAATTTGCCCAAGTAGACAAGATTAGAACTACTAGGAAATTAAGGGACCTCAGCATGCTCTCTGATTACTAGCACGTTAGTGCTCTCTGATTATTAGCACATTCAGCACATTCGTACTCTCTGTATAGTACTTCAGTGTTCTCTGTTTAATAGTGCATAATAACGCACCTCTGTATAAGTCCCGTATATCCGAAGTGTTCATCTAGTCTACTAGGCCTCTGCTAAGTAAGAAGTAAACAATTTTCGTTATGAGGAAAAAGGATTATCTCTGAGTAAAATGTTTGATAACAAAAATCTAGATTTTGTTTGGATTTCTAAATTTTTTATTTGAAAATCATGATTTACAAATTTTGAATTAATTCTCAATTTTATTATTTGAATAATTCAATTTTTATTTGGATTTTAGTTACTTTTAAGCTTTAAAAACATTATTTTATAAGTAGTATACATACATAAAAAATTATTGACTTAAACCACTTCAAAACCATTTACAAAAATGTTTATTAGATTTGTATTTTTAAATCCCTCTAACAAATTAAACTAATAATTCAATTATAATTAAAAATTAAAAATTTTCTAAAAATTTATTTGACTTACCACCATAATAACTAAATAAATATGGGTTGAAGAACATCTTTATTAATTTGATTGTGTTATCTAAATTCTAATGCGTCTAAAAATCATACACTTACAAAAAGAAAGTATATATCTATTCAATATATTGAAATTGATAAAAAAGTGTTATGATTAAATTATAATATATAAAATATATGAATTTGTTAATTAATTATATATTACAATTTTCTATAATTTTTGGATAATTTGATTTTTATCACCCAAAGAAAACATGAAACAACTACATTAAAATCCTCTACAACAATTGAAAAATAACAAATCTTAATATGTTTTGTTGAAAATTATGGAATTGACAATTAGTACTTGATAGAATACTCACTCCCTGACCATTGAAGCTGGTTGAGATAGTTTCCATATTTATGATGTTGGTAATTTACTGAATCAAGTTTATTGGTTGTGCTGATTATGTGGATGATATTTAGCTCATTAATGAATATTTTATCACTTGGGGTGTAACACCCCATACCCAGCCCGGTCGTCGATGTAACACCCCAAACGCCGGCCTAGAAGTTTGGCTCGAATCTGGCATTTCACATTGAAGTGTTTTTCAAAAACCATGTTTCCATTAAAAACCCTTCTTAGTAATTAAAAACTTATACCCTTTTTAAACCTTGTTAGAAACCTCAGCTGAATAACATTCTTAACAACTTTGTAAAAATCTTGGCAGTTGCGGAAGCTTGATTTAAAAACAATTGTGGGTACGTGATGTTTTGAACAACAGTAGTTGCTTTAGAAAACCGTGTTCTAATACTAGCAATTATAAGAACAATAAATAAAATTCCAAATTTGAAATCCAGAAAATTGCAACGGCTTTACTACAACCCACATAAAACATTTAAAAGTAATAATCAAAGCTATAAAATAAACAGTGTGTGTGGCTTCCTCCGAGCCCCTCGCAGCCCCGATCCGTCTAAGGCTGGAAATTACCTGAAAGGTTAATAAACGGGGTGAGTTTACGAAAACTCAGTGTGAAATCCCCTACTATAAAAGGAACAGTTAGTCATATAAAAGAATTAAAAGTCTGGCCCTAGCCTTACTTACAGTTTCAATACCAATTGGGCCTTAGCCCATTATAACAGCCAGTACCAGATGGCCTTTAACCCATTATAAGAAACATTATCAGAACTAGAATCAGAATTAGAATCAGAATTAGGTGACAGAATCAAAATCAGAATCAGTATCAGGTAATAGAATCAAAATCAGAATCAGTATCAGGTAACAGAATCAAAAATCAGAATGTGAATGCAATCCCAACCCAATCCAGCCTATAACCAAATGCTACACTCCACCCGTACCAGCCCTACACTTCATCTGGGGAATAGCTCAACCCTCCCAGCCCTACACTCCACAGTTGCAGCATTGCTGCTCAGTTATCAGATATTGTGATAGAGTCACCAGATACAGATATTGTGGCAGAGCCACCAGAACAGATATTTGTGGCATAGCCACCAGAAACAGATAATGTGGCAAAGCCACTTAACAGAATACGTGGCACAAAGCCATCGATAACTGCATTATGTTAGGCACATAGCCATCAACTAGAGTAACATAACCGGCACACAGCCTTAGGTAAATGTGATCGACACAGAGTCGTCAATAACCATATATTGGCACATAGCCTTAGGCAAATACGTTTGGCACACAGCCATAATCAGGTTGGCACACAGCCATATGTAGGTTGACACAAAGCCATAATCAGAAGGCTTTAAGCCATCGGTAGCTGTATCGTGTTAGGCACATAGCCATCAGTGGCGGTAATATAGTCGGCACTCAGCCATTGATCGATCGACAGTCATCTTGGGCGACCCGTGCGACCTTATCAAATCAGTACGAATATACGGCTCTTAAGCCTTTGGTGGATCCACAGTGTCAAGCAACCATGCGATCCTAACAGATCAAATCTTCCTCCGTACAAAATCCCAACCCATGCAACATGTCATGTATGCAGAATGTCATGCCCATATTTGAATCAAACAATCACAGTCAAGTCATTCATATACCAACATATATTCACAATCAAATTCGTCAACCACACAGTCCAAGTTAGTCACTTGGCCACAAGGGCAAAACAGTCATTTAACACCTTAGGGGCAAAATGGTAATTTTACCCCACAAAGTATCTTGGTAATTCCACCCTACAGGGGTATTTTAGTAATTCTACCCTACAGGGGTATTTCGGTAATTCTACCCTACATGGGTATTTCGGTAATTCTACCCTACATGGGTATTTCAGTAATTTCATAATTGAGGGTAAAACGGTAATTGTGTAAACTGAGGGTAAAATGGTAATTTTGTAAATCGAGGGTAAAATGGTAATTCTATAAATCGAGGGTAAAATGGTAATTCTATAAATTGAAGGTAAAACGGTAATTTTGTAAATCGATGGTGAAACGGTAATTCTATAAATCGAGGGTAAAATGGTAATTCTACAAATCGAGGGCATTTCAGTAATTTTGTAAACCAATAGTATTTCTATAATTTTTAGAAAGTCAAGAGTATTTCTGTAATTTTGTAAATTAGGGGTATTTTGGTAATTTTACAAATTAAGGGTATTTCGGTAATTTCACAAACTAGTGGTATTTTAATAATTTTACAAACCAGGGGTATTTTGGTAATTTTACAAACTAGGGGTATTTTGGCAATTTTATAAACAAAGGGTATTTTAGTAATTTTACAAACCAGGGGTATTTTGGTAATTTGGTAAACTAAAGTATTCTAAACAGGGATAACAATACGAATGGCCCTAAAGCCTATTCTCGGCCCAAATGGGCCCACACGCTCGTGTGGCCCTTTTAGCCCAAATCTAGCCACAAATATGAGATTCACCTAGCCTAGTCCAATATTTACTACACAATCAAACAACTTATCCAATTGGGCCCGTAGGCCCATTGGGCCCACATGGCCCGAAGTAGCCATCCTACAGCTAGAGTAACGAGAAATACACACCTGATTGGAGACTGGAGTTAATCCACGCTCCGAGCACTCTTAGCCGACGCCCAACCCAAACGAGCACGCCATAAAGCGAAAGGGATCAGCCAAGAAAGGTACATTACTCTCCTCATGGTTCTCTCTATTTAAAGCCAGCTTCACATCCACTCTTATGTTAGCTTCTCGATGTGGGATCCCTCCATCATAGTTTAAATTCAACACCAACTCTTGCCGCCCCATGTTAGCAAAATAAATGCTCTTTGCTTGCCATAGGATTCGAACCCATGCCTCCCCTTAAATGCTCCACACGCTACTTGCCACTAAGCCACAAGGCTTTTTGTGTCACAATTTCTCCAACAATATTCTTAAGGCCTACCTACTACACCCAGGGTTTGATTCACCTTAAACCAAAATTTTTGCTAGAGTCCAGGTTTGAACCCAGGACTTCTCCAACACTTCTCAGCCCACTTAACCACTAAAACAAGCCTTCAACTATGAAATTTTCACGCACAACAGAATATTATAAGCTGCCTTCAACCGCTCCCATGCTCAAGGCTCAAAACTTCTAGGCCCAAATTCAGGGTGTTACAGTCGAGCCCGAATACTAGGACGCTACACCATCATCACACATCATTTACTTAGCAAACAGTTTCACAAGTAACCAATCATCATCTTTATTCAATCATGCATAAGATTTGTAGTTGTTCAACCACTACTTATCGTTAAAACATGCCATACATACACTAAGGGTATTAAAAACATCAATCAAACTTGCAAATGGGCCAAATTGCAAAATTTCCAAAACTATTACGTAGGTATATTGTCTCAGGGGTATCGATATTTTCTTTATGTGGTATCAATATCACATGAAAATCGATACCAAACAAGCATTTTGTTTCTCACCAAATATCAAACATCGAAATTTATCGTTACTTTTCGAAAGGTATCGATAAACTTTCCCCGAGTATCAATACTCAGGCCAAGGTATTGATAATTCTATATTCTGTCTCCCTGCACTTTCGAAAATATAGAAGTGCCATTTTAAAAAATATATATATCGATACCTCTACTCCAGACTATAAAATCTTATTATACATCAACATTAAAACCATTCAACCTTAATCCTAAACAACATGTTTTATTCACCTAGTTAAAGAAACATCAAAATATCTAAAATAGCAGTCCCAATATCATATTTTAGTCCACGTACTTCTAAACATAAATAGCATGCAAACAACCCAAAAATTGAGTTAGCAAAATCGATATAAAATCTACCACATTGGCCTATCACATTGCTTTATTCCCCAAACATAAATAAGCATATAACACTTACTAATGGAAGCTAAATAATCGGTTTGGATCACATCTCGAGACCACACCGCTCACACCAGCACTGTGTATCTACAATGGTTAAGAATGAGGGGTGAGCTTAACAAGCTCAGTGAATGCTTAGAATAATCACTACGTAAACCATCCATTATGTATCAACTAAACAGATATATTTCATATTCATAACATATTTAAATCTAATATCATATTTCACACATTTAACCACATGATTATTGAGTATATATCACAACACAGTAAACCATATATAGTCACATTCAATCATATTATAAGATAGTTTGGCTTTTGAGGTTATGAAACATAATGTGGACTCTATCACCACATATCGGATACACTGATATAATGACTCATAGAGTCGTACATGTCCTATAAGTATAGCGTATAGCTAACACTCTCCAACACACCAATAATGACTCATAGAGTCGTACATGTCCCAAAGTGTAGCGTATAGCTAACACTCTCCAACACACCAAACACATATATCCCAGTAAATGGATCTTACTCACATTCCCTTATCTATTTGAAAACTATCCCTGGGCCTTAACGCCCCATATATCACAACACGAAGGTGAGTATCACAATCCTATGGCATGCTAACTATATCCAACAGTCTCATAATAACACAAGACCAATGTAACACCCCTAACCTGTATTTGTCGCCAGAGTAGGGTTATAAGGTACTATCGATCAATTCACAACGTAAGGCATACATTTATCAACAGTAAAGCATTCATTCTCAAATATCATTCAACACAATCACATTGTCCCTTATAAAGGCCTACAAAGCCTTAAACATGCTTTAGAAATGGTTCGGGACTAAACTGATATCATACGAGAATTTTGGAAACTTAATAAAATTTCAACCATACAGGGGTCACACGCCCGTGTGAATAGGCCATGTGACTCACACTGTTTCAAACACACCCATGTCTCAGGCCGTGTGAAAATAGGGCATACATACTGACTTGGGGCACACGACTAGACACACCGGCACACACGGCCAACCACACGCCCGTGTGTCTAGCCATGTGCCAGGCTATGTTCTAGGCCGTGCCAAAACTGTAGGGTATACTGACTTATGCAACACGGCCAAGTCACATGCCCGTGTGCTAGGCTGTGTGTCAATTAGGGGGTATATTGACTTGTGCCACATGGCCAGTCACACATCTATGCGTAAGACCGCGTGGAGCATACTGACTTCATTTTAATAACCACACCAAGGGACACATAGCCGTGTAACTTGACCATGTGTCACTCACAGCTGAGACACACGCCCATGTGGACAAAAATAGGCCATTTGCAAGGCCAATTTGCCACCCTTATTCATTCACACCTAAACAATCAAAATGGTACCATTTCATCATACAATTAAGCAGCCACAACATCAACCAAATGTACAATTCATATAATATTCATTTCAACCAATTTCAATACTCAATTCAATGCCATTTGCCTAATCAAATACTTATCAATTCAACTTATAAAATCATACCTCATCAAAGCATTTCTCAAGCCTTTAAACTCCACAATTCAATTTACCATGTTCATACCATACATGTCAAAATAAACCATTTATATTAGTCAAACACACATCAACATTAACATCATTTACAACCCAACTCTCATGGCAATAAACAAAATCAAAATACCACACTTAGCCTATTTATGCCATATACCATATATACACAACTCAAAAGTACCAATTAGATGTCTGATAGTGTGATGATGTTCTCGATGACTTCCGGATCCGAGCTAGCCTTGATTCACTATAAAACATAGAAAAATAACACGAAGTAAGCTTCATAGCTTAGCAAGCTCGTATGTAAATAACTAAATTCATCAAATAAATACAAATCAACCAATTATACTCATTAACTACAAACCTTTCTCATGTCTCAAAATATGACCAAATACCATCTCATCGAACTTTCTCTATTTAATACTCGAATAGGTTCTGTACATACCTGTATCGCCTTGTACTAACCTCTTTCACAACCACATCATTCATTTACCCATTGAACCATTCTGAATAAAGATTAGATACTCATGAGCCTCGTACGATAATTACCTATACCATGGCCTGTAGCCAAATTAAGGTAACTTATCTGAAGAACTATTTTCATGACTCGAAGCCAAAACATCTGACATGCTTGGCCCGAAGCCAAATCAGTATAACTTGCACCTGAAATACTAATATCATGGCTCGAAGCCAACTCATCCGATATGCATGGCCCAAAGCCAAATCAGTTTATCATCTTATAACATGTCACAAGTATCCAAATCTATTCCTAAAGTTCAATCGGGTTTTCTAGCTTATCGATTCCATCTTCGAATAATTTCGTAGAGTCGTATTTACATTTCATACATTAATGAAAATCTCATAATCATAGTCTAGGCAATATCGAAGCATTTAACATAAATTTATAATGAAATCGTCACATACAAACTTACCTCGGGTATGAAAATGGCGAAATGAGTCAATTACTCGATAACCTTGCCTTTCCCTCGATCTAATTTCGGATTCCTCTTTTCTTGATCTGAATATATTCAAAATTAATTTCTTTAATCAAACACTCATTCAATTTAGTCCAAAACATACATTTAGGCCTATTTGCACTTTACCCCTAAACTTTCACATTTAGTCAATTTAGTCCCTATTTCACAAATACCCAAAATTCACAAAATTTCATTAAACCTAGGCTTAGCTGAATTACCATAGTGCCCCTAGCAGTCCATAACTTTCATTTATTTCACATTTTAACCACTCAATTTGCACATTTCACAAATTAATCCGCATTATGAATTTTCATCAAAAATCACTTAACAAAACATATAAAACTATCATCAACTATTCAAAATCCGTCATCAACCATCAAATTACTCAAGTATTCAACAATGGAAACATGTTAAATCTTTAACAATTTCAAAATCTAAGGTACGGGCTAGCTAGAATACGAAGCATCGATCTCAAAAACATAAAAATCATCAAAAACGCATCAAAAATCGTACCTTAATTACTTGAATTTGCCTAGCCGAATAAAGAACCCTAGTTCTTCTTTTTCTTGTTTTTAATTTTGGTTAATAGATGATAATAGGAACCCTTAATTGGTTTTGTTTTATTTATTATAAGTTAAATTACGAAATTACAAATATAACCTTAATAAATAACCATTTAAATCATTCATTTTATACCGATAAATGTCCATTAACATTTAAAATGGTCTATTTACCATTTAAGGCCATCATATTTAAAATTCAAAGCCAATAGACACCTTTAACAAGTAGAATGTAACTTTTGCATTTTATGCGATTTAGTTTTTTCTTCTCAAATTGAACAATTAAACAATAAAATTAGCTCACAAAATTTTCACACATACATGCTATCATGTTGTAAACACCAAAAATAATATTAAAATAATTTTCCAACATCAAATTTATGGTTCCAAAACCACTATTCTGATTTAACTAAAATCGAGCTGTAACAACCAAAATATCCACATTATTATCACATATTTACTTACCAATCTTATGCACATATTCATTGTATATTCACATCATTAGCACATTATAAACACTGTCACATGGCATGAATAACATACCCACATATTTATTGTCACATGAAATGAACAACACACCCTTATATTCACTTTCACATTAGTCATCATAAGCTTATAGCATATGTCGTAGCAATCTCATATATGTTTATCATTTCACAATTTCACAAGCATACATATATAGCACTTGACCATAGGCACGAGAATACTTACTCTCAAAATTTAGAGTAGGGGTTTATGCTACCTTGAAATTCCCAGTTACACAATGAATCATCTACGAGCAGGGATTCCAGAACTCTCACCGAATATCAACTTTCGCCAAAACTCGAGAGCTCGAAGTAGCTCTTCCTCTAACTCGTAAAAGGCTCTAATGAATCTAAGACTTAACACATATCAATCACACAATACACACAGACAAATGATAGCTAAGGACCCACTTAAACTAACCAAAACATAAGCTTAAGCTACCTTCTTATATAACCAAACCATTTAGCATGACAGACTTAAAACACAAATATCTCGATCTAAACTTAACATTTTCACATGAAACAAGTTTCATTCATCCCCATATTCATCTATGCTTAAACCCCAACCTTTAAACCACACAAAACTACATGTTTTAAGGTATCGACATTTTTTGACAAGTTTTGGCCATAATAACGAAAATTCATTAAAACACAAGAAATTCTTAACGACACTTCGAAATAATTTTAGAAACCTTCTAATAAAGTTAAAATAAGTTGAAAAACACTTTTAAATAACATTTTCATCTACAATCTCAAATTCCACCATTAATGAGCCAATATTTGGGTTTTAATTAAAACATGCAATTTCATTACTAAAAACTCAATTTTAAAGTCTAGATAACATTAAAAACTAATGGGAAAGTGAATGGTTACCTTTGATGGAAGATTAAACAAGTTCTTACACAAATTCAAGAAGGGAATGGTTACCTTTGATGGAAGATTAAAAGAAGATGATGAAACCTATGAAGTTTTTGAGTGTTTTTCTTTGAGATTTATGAAGATAATTGACTTGGGAATGGTAGGAAATCAAAGTATTATGGTTTGGGAATTAAAAAACAATTGAAAGATCAAGGGGATAGCAAGGGACGACAATAGCAAACTTTGGAGAGCAATTATCGTGAAATAGAACTGGGAATGGAGTTTTATTAGGTTCACTTTTAAAAACTGGTAAAATTGAAAAATAAATGCTCACTATTTTGACCCTGTAACACCCCATACCAGTAACCCACTCGGAGTGGAATACGAGGCGTCACCTAACTCGATCTCATGCATAAAAATGTTCTTCAAGTCACCAAGACTTGGTCCATTTAGAACTTTTTTAATTTCTACTTTAAACTTCTTATTATCGGCCTACGAGCCCCAAATCGACCATTGAAAACTATTTGGGATCAACCGGGTCCTTAAACCATCTATAGAAAATTTGACTTTGAAACAAGGCACATGCCCGTGTGGCCATTTCAACATGGTTGTGTTAATAGCCTGTGTGGCTCACACGACCTAAGTAATATAGGGACACGCTCGTGTCCTAGCCCGTGTACAAAAACATGAACATTTTGTTCCTGACGTCAGCATCCCTAAAATGTTACACGGCCAAGGCACATGCCAGTGTGCTAGGCCGTGTCTCACACAGCTGAGACACATGGCCGTGTCTCTGCCCGTGTGTTTTCTACTATGTATACTAACTTGAAATTTTTACGTGCAGAAGACACACAGCTGGACCACACGCCCATGGGGTAGACCGTGTATCACACACAGCCCAGACACACGCCTGTGTGTCTACCTGTGTGGACGATATAAGGCTATTTACCAAGCCTCTTTGCCACCCTTACTTACACAACCTACGCAAAAGAAACGAAACCAATACAAGAATAACTTATTTAAACCAATCAGCCACGATAGACTACATATCAATTAAGCAATTACTCATTCATAAGAGTAACTTCATTTGCATATATCAAAATGAATATTTGCCATCATTGAAGGCTTGATACAAAATGAAGGGTTTCCAACCCAAGCCAACACATTTGGCCCATTCTAAATGACACAAAAAAGTAAAGTCTAAGTGCTATACATGCCATATTCAAAAATATAAATCAAACTATATCGAATGCTTCGATTGATAGTGTGATCGATATCTCTGTCTTCCTTTGGTCCTTGAGCTAGATAGGCGACACTATAAGAAAATGAAAAAAGAGAGGGAGTAAGCATAAAGCTCAGTAAGTTGCACATAAATAAATATACAACATAACTTTACCATTCATCAACAAGTATCATAATACATAAATGGCATAAGTAAAACTTACTCATCAATATTCAATACACTTCATATAGCATATATTGAGTTCACATTTCATACATACTATATAGGTACCTGTACCACTCACAACACGGTTATACTTTCCTTGTTAACTTGAAATCATACTTTCACCGTTGAACCATTTGGAACATCATCGGATACTCATTTAGCCTCAAACATGGAGTCAGGTGCTGATGTCATGACCCAGACATGGTCTTACACAAGTTCTAGCATATCTGAGTCGATGCCATTCCCAGACATGGTCTTACACTGACACATCTCGTAGCTGATGCATGTCCCGACATGTCTTACACTAGCTTATATCTTGAGGCCGAAGCATGTCCCAGTCATGTCTTACACTAGCACTCATCTCAATGCCGATCTATGTCCCAGACATGGTCTTATGCTGGCTCTTATAATGTGGCCAATGCATGTCCCAGACATGTCTTACCGTAGCTCACACAAGTGACCCAAACATCATGGCATGAATATCCGATTTATTTCTTAAAGTTCAATCGGGAATTCTACTATCTCTATTCTTATCACATTTTCTTATTTCCACAATCAAGAAATTTATGCTATAATAGTTTCAATACAATTCAAATACATATATTATTAATGTAGTTGTACTATTTACATACAACTTACCTCGTATTACAAAATGTGACGACTAGTCGATTTAGTTGATTTGCTTTGTAACACCCCAAACTCGGCCCAGACGTTATGGCCAGATCCGACATGCCACATCGAAGCGTTCAAAACATTTTATATTGTTGATCCAGAAAAACTTACTTAGTGTTTTAAAAGATAATTTCATTATAGGTTAAAGTGAATGGAAGCTGTGCACCAGGTAGGAAATCGAAAAAGAGGAGGTGAGTCCATCGGACTGCTTAAGTACCAAGCTCCCTTTGGATCCAATCCTAGACATGTATACCGCCATTGCCACACCTTAACGTCATGTATATTTCTAGGAAACAGATTTGATTAAGTCATTTTTAGGAAAAGTGATTAATTTTGGAAAATACTTTCATTGCGGAAGCTTTGCTTGTTGTCGTGTTATTTTGAAATCAATTGTTGTTTTTGAAAATGCGCCCTAAAGCTATCCAATTTCAACAGTTAAAATAAGTAATACCTATCTTAGTAATACATATTAAAACCATCAAAAATAATTAAGCGGCCTTATGACATTTAAAAACCCAAAACTTCAAATGTAAATAAAAGGATGTCCAGTTCACCAGAAGAAAATCAAACTTTCAAAACGGGTGGCCACTCCGAATTCCCTCACAGCTCCAAGTCCACTATGGTTGGGGATTACCTGCGTTGATGAAAATAAAAGGGGTGAGTTTGGGGAAACTCAGTGTGTAAATTAACCCAACCATAGCCTATATCAGCTCAAACGACAGAAACAGAATAAGTTGGCCTTAGCCCAGAACAGAAATTCAGAATAAAGCCCATAGGCCCATAACAGAACAGAACAGATATTACATGTTTATGCAGAAACCCAACCATATCCAACCGTATACACCCCCGTACCAACCTTACACCGTGTGGGGAGACAACTCGACCCACCCAACTGCTACACACCATAGAATTTGCAGCATGGCTGCCAGAACAGATAATGTGACAGAGTCACCAAATACAGATAATCGTGGCAGAGCCACCAGAATAGATATATGTGGCAGAGCCACCAGATCAGATATTTGTGGCATGGCCACCAGGATGCTTCCTCCATAGTATAACTCATGTCCCCATGCAACAGAAATAATATGTCATGGCATACGTATACAGAAACAGAACATCATGCTTTTCAAAAAAAAAAAATAACCCTAGGGGTATAATGGTAATTTTGCATACATAGGGGTATTCAAGTAATTTAACTATTCTTAAGGTTTTCATACATAACATAGCCATTTACATACGATCAGAAACACTTACCGTGTTTTCTTAAAAATTTGGGCCCGTTGGCCCATTATTCCGTTTTTGGCCCATTAAGCCCAAAAATATCGAAATGCACAGAATCGCACACTCTGCAGTCTTATCACTTTAATTTACCATATACATCAAACTATTAATCTCATGAGCATTCACATACTCGCAAGATCTCAAAATACCAGCGTTTCGGCATTTCAGCTTTTCGGCTTGTGCCGATCTAGTCTATAAGAGGGTGTTAGTTACACACCTGTTTGCGACGATATGCTGACGAGATCCACACACGAACCGCCTACAATTGGATTACTAACACGTTAATCTAACTATTCAAATACGAACTACGTATTAACCCCTTACAATATTCGGCCAACCACACCTACAGATCAGAGTAAGCTTATAAGAAATCAATAAGCAACTCATTAACAAATTTTTGTCAATATTTACCACATAATCATAATTTCACTGCAAGCTGTCTTCCTGAGCAACAGTCACTAAATCATTTATAACTGGAGCTACGAAACTCCAAATCAAGTGCCGTTAATTTTCCCTGAAAATAGACTCATATATCTTCTATCCATAAAATTTTCAGAATTTTTGGTTTGGCCAATCAATACCATATTTTTCTCCAAGTTTCGCATGTTTCACTGTTTGACTAATCTGACCACTCTTCATTACGAATCAAATTTCTCATTGTACAGAATTCAAAATATTTCTCGTTTATTTCATTTGAAACTAGACTCATTAACTTTAATTACATAATTTATTCAGCTTCTAACTCATCTCCCAAAATTTATAGTGATTTTCCAAAGTCACGTTACTGCTACTGTCCAAAGCAGATTTATTACCAAATTCACTCTTTCACACATAACTTGCATGCATGTTATTTAAACATGTATATCACCAATCAATCATCACATATCTATGATTTTACTTAAGTATAATCTCCATTTCATTATTTTAAAGCACAACATGTTAGCCGATTTTTCCCTTTAGCATCTAAGGCACATGCATGTTCATTTGTTTGGCTCAACTTCACCTATCTTCCATTTTTCATCAAAAGAACATGAAACAACAACCATTTCCTTCATTTTAATTCATGACCAAATGCTCACAACACAACCAAAAACCAAAATATGCTTCAAGAGTTAAGGTAGAATCAAGAAGAACTCATGAACATCATGATAGAAGCAAACTACCATGAACTTACCTTCAATTTTCTTCCCCAAGTGACCAAACATTCAAGAGCTTTCTCCTCTCCTTTCTCTTCTCTAACTTTCGGCTATGATGAACAAAGATGGACAAAACTTTGTTCTTTTCACCCCTTTTTCTTTTAATAAAATTTCATATTTCATCCATTTAATTCTTTAATACAAAAGACATGAAATGCCCATCATGGAACATTTACCTAACCCATTATCATGGAACATTTACCTAAGCCATTATCAAGTTTTATCAATTTGTACCATAAATTATGGATATCAATTGCACATATTGTCTACAACAACATGATGGCCGGCCACTTCTTGTAAAATGGGAGGTTTGACATGCAAATCCTCCTATTTTGCACTACTATTTATTTGGCCACTACAAATTAGCCTATAGCATTTTCAAACATTTTTACATAGGTCCTATTTCATAATTTCACTCACAAATGACAAAATCAAAGCATGAAATTTTGCCAACATTCACAGAATTCCCGAAAATTGGGGCGTTACATGCTTGGCTTTCCCCTGTTTAGGTTTGGATTCGATATTTCTTGATCTATAATAGCAAAATGTACTTACTTAGTCACTAATTAAAATTAGGCAATCGAAAATTCATATCTTTGGTAAAATGACCATTTTGCCCTAGGCTCGAAAATCAATTTTTATCGAATTTCTTCTTATCTTAAGTCTAGATGAACCCTTTTTACTCTTATAGCAACTCCAAATTCCCACTATATCACACATTTAACATTTATTTTACAACTTATGCAAAATAGTCCTTCTAGGTGTCTTTATGCTAACACCTTTCACAAAAGTTGTTTATTAGACACCCAAGACTCATTTTCTTCCTTAGAAACTAAAAATACATTAAAAATATTTTCATGGAAAAACCCTAAACTCTTAATCATTTAGCAAAATAATACCCTCATTTGAAAGCTCATGCTTCAAGGGCCTCAAAAATGTAAAAATCATCAAGAAAAACTACCAAAATCACTTACTTGTGAGGATTACAAGTTGCTGAAATTTTTAAGCTTTCAGACCCCCTTCAATGGCTGATTTTTGATGGAGAAAGAAGATGAAAAAGGGATGATATCATATTTCCTTTATTTACTCCTATTTTAGTCAAAATAAACCACCTAACTTACCAAATCTTGAAAATTTGACCACCTTTGTCTCCTATGGCCGGCCATGCCTCCCTAAAGGGTCTAATTGCCCTTTAAAGACCCTCAATTTAGGTTCTCTAGCTATTTAGCATTTTTAGCTATCAAAATAGGACTTTTGCATTTTATACGATTTAGTCCTTTTTCACAATTGGGCTCACAAACGTCACAATTAACTCACCAAATTTTTCATGCACTCTTAAAAACATGCTATAACATCTAAATAATTATAAAATAATTTATTTGACTTTGGATTTGTGGTCCCAAGACCACTATTTTGACTAGGCCCTAAATCGAGCTGTTACAGACCTTGTTACAAATTAGTCCTTTTTCTAAAATTAAGGTATTTAAAACTCATTTTCAGAAATTGACTCAATTCCCTAATAGCCATTGTCGAAAACATTATCAAATACCAACCTTACAAAATTCTAAGCACATGTAGGCTAAAGCTCCTAAAATACACTCGAAACTTTTGGGCCCTATTTTAGAGTGTTACATGGGGAAACATATTTGGAGGATCAGATCGAATCACCCCTATCAAATCCCTTGAATCTTGCCTTAGATTGAATTAGAATGTTGTATTATTAGCTTTCCACGTTTAACTTGTTCACTAATATTATATTGTATCCAACTTATAATGTGACTATTTGATAGGGATTGATATAGACATTATTATGTTAGCAAGTTTCAGAATATTCTATATAATTAAAAGACTTGTATAGGTTATTGTACTAAGAGATTGAACATTTAGTTTTTCTTTGTACGAAACTTTATTTTATGAGTGCATATTGATAGTGAAACCTTTTGTATTTTGGTTTTACTTATTGAATTCATAAGAGTAAATTTAGTGATGAGAGTATCATTCTTTAAGGTGCAAAAATGAAGAGATAGGCACGGGTGTATGATAGATTAGGATCACTTGTTGTAAGTGTTGAAGATAGTGAATATTTCTAACTAAACTAGGCTTTGCAAATGTAGGGAAACGAACTGCATAAACAAGTCTTGTATCCCCTGCTTGTTTTCTATTCTATGCAATGCTTGAAAGAGTGCCTACTCCCTTAGTGTAACACCCCCGAGCCGACGTAGGAGTTTCGGCTAAGTCGAAGGCATTACATTCGATCAACGAGGTGATCTTATAAAGCCATTCTTTTTGAAGCGTTGATTTATATGGAAAACACTCTTTTATTTTTAGGAAAAACATTCATAAATTTAAACCGACTTTACCTAATAAATCAATTACAACATCATTAATGTGAAGTTTTAGGAAAGCGATTTTGAGGCATTTTAGAAAAACCATTATCAAAAATTTAAGTGTTTTGCAAAGCAACAAAAAAATTTAAAGTAAGGGTTTCCTAAATCGAAAAGCATGAAAATATCAGAGTATTAACGAAGTGTCATGCTTTAAAATAAATAAAATAATCAATCCCAAATTTAAGATATAAAAGAAATTAATAATTACAATCCCAAAAATAAATTATAAGTGGACTAAGCATAGTAATGAACTAAGCATTCTTCATGTTACATATAATAAATGTATAATCAATTTATATGTGATGCAATACAATTTATGGATTAAGATCCCATCCGTCCATCCTATCTTCCTTCGAGCATAGCTCGACACTCCAAAACACATGACAGTAATTGACCATCCCGAATTTGATTTTTGATTTGATGGTAGTTCACTTATCATCTGTAAGGATGAATTTTGCTAGAATAACTTACCATTTCGGATGCCCAGTTTTTTATGGCTTTTTAAGCTATCGTTCTGGTTTATCCAATTTTGATGACATTGTCGTCTACTTCATGCAGTACTGTCTTTCGATGTGGACTTAAATTGCCATTATCTCCTACGGAACTCCTCCATCCTCCTTACTCATTTTCATGTACTTATGAACATATAATGCTTAGCATGTAATTCTTTTTATCATCAATCAATGTTTTATTCAATATTTCATACTAGCATTTAATGGCATGTGTTCATGCATATCAATTTCACATGTACACATATAATTTGTATGATTAAAAGAAAAGAATATCACAAGTACATAATTTTCATGTGATTTTAACAGGCCTAGTTATCTAGCACATATACAGGTTTGCATGTAAGGCTTGCAAGTGAGGTTTGCATCTATGGTTTGTATGTTATTGTCACATAGGGTTCGTATACTATTCATGGTTTTGCATTTTTCCTAGGGTTCGCTTAGTATACATGATCGCATCCTACCTAAGGCTCGCATGACATATAGGCTTGCATAAACCTAGGGTTTGCATAATATGTAGGCTCGCATGGACTTATGGTTCACATAACATATAGGCTCGCATAATCTTAGGGTTCACATGGCATATAGGCTCGCACAGGTAGGGCTCGCACCTAAGGGGGGTCGCACATAGGTTTGTACAAGTAGGGGTCACATCTAGGGGTTCACATGTAATAATCATATAGGTTGACTTGCCTATAATATTATGACTTGCATATAATAACATATATTTGACTCGCACAAATAATGGTTCACATGTGATTTTTAGATCGCATGTATTGATTCGCACATATTGACTCACATATATTAACTCGTTGGTGTTGATTCACATAATTGATTCGCATATATTGTCTTGCATATACAATAGTTTAGGGTTCATACATAATAACCTAAGGGTCTGCATGTTTTTCATATACGGTTTGCATGGATTTACTAAGCGTTTGCTTCAGTAATCTTATATGTTTATGCATGTGGGGTCACAGTAGGGGGTTTGCATGTATGGGGGTTACATATAAGGGGGTTCGCATACAGGGGTTTACATGTATTGGGTTTGCCTATTTAGAGGTTCACACGTGCTAAGGGCTCGAGCACATAGGCTCGCACCACTAGGGGTTATCCTAGGGAATCGTACTAAGGGCTCACATACACAAGCTCGCTCTTGGCCTCACACATTGGTTCGCACATATTGAGTTTTTCCTTGGTTCACCTCTACTAGTTGTAACACCAATATATCCGGTTCGACCCAAGGAATCTAATATAGGAATATCACATTTGGTGCCAAAGTGATTTTGGTTAATCACTAATATATCTGAACATTAAAAAAATAAATTTTTATAACTTATATTTTAGTCCCTACTACTTGGAACATACTTGATCTTCCTAAGTACATGCCACTCTTATTCAAAATTTTGAAACATACCCACTTGGCACTTGGAGATGTGATGAGATGGATGCTCACAACCTCAATTACAACTTTTCAAAATCACTATACCTATTCTACGCACGGAAAACAAAATCGTACCCTGAGTAAAACTTAGTGGTATTTCTATAATCCGAATATTTAAAAATAAGAAATTAAAAATATACAGTTGAAATATAAACATATATTAATATTTAAATATTATAACAACCATATCATATTTCATTTGTTTCACAAATATCTCAATTCTCATACTACTATATAAATAGCTTTTCACAATTTATTTCACATTTCATTATACAATTGTATTATTCATTCCATATTCACTTCATGAGTATATAACTCATATATTCCTTATATTTGTAACATATTTCACATTCTAATTTCAATTCACTATTTCACTTCCATTTCTCATACCATACCATTTTGATATCAATTATAAAACTTTATTATTCATTTACCTCTATTAACACAACTTGGGTTTGGACGGATACGCGGATCTAACCAAACACACCAGTTTGGAACCCAATGTCTCATCGAATAATTGAAGTAATAATTTGACACCCAGTGCCTCATCAAATTAATTCGAAGTAGCAAATTGACACCCAGTGTCTCATCGACTCAAAGTCGAATAAATCCCTCAACTCTTCCAATCCTATAGCATGCCGTCTATATCCGACTCAGCTCAATATAGTTAATAGGGTTTAATTTCACAATTCAAAAACAATCAATATCCAATATCAATTTTTCATATAATCACATATACATATAAATTCAATTCAATATCAAAATGTCAAATACTCACCTCAACCACTTACCATAACATTTAATCAAAATACAACAATTAATAACTAAATCCGGATTATTGAAATACAAACCGAACATTCCGAGCTGTTCCTCGTCGACTTTATCTTTTCCCTTTTTAGTCGTGGGTTCTGGTACGACTTTAGCTACTAAATTAAAACAATTAAAATTCATCAATACAACACAATTCAATCTCATATTTAATATTTCAATTTTTACTCAATATTTGCCTAAATTCCAATTTAGCCTAATAAACCGAAACTAACTTTATTTCTTTACATTTAATTCTTTATTTTCATACAAATTCTTCTTTAGACTAAATTTAACTCCCTATTTTTACTTAAATCCCTAAATTTTGATTTTTTCACAATTTAGTCCATATTACTCAAAAATTACAATTTATTCTACAATTCAATCCTTTTTCAGTTCTAACTTAAAAATCTATCAATTTAATCCCTAATACTAAAATTATTCAACATAGAAAACACTTAAAAACTCAATAATTTCTAAAATTTTGACATGAGTCGGGTAGTATTTAATATCGGGATTTCAAAAATATAAAAATTATAAGAAAAGGGACTAAATTGACTAACCAATTGAACTTGGAACTTTGAAACCCTAACCTTGCTTTCTCCTTCTTTCCTTCCCTTTTTCTTTTCTTTCCTTTCTATTTCTTTCTTTTTCGTTTGTTCTTTCTATTTCTATTTCTTTCTTTATTTGTTTTTATTATTATTATAATATAATATATACATACTTAATACTTAAGTGAAATATATTATAATATATATATTTTAACTTTAATTTATTATTAATATATATGATTTTTACTCTTATGCCGCCTCTTTTAAGGACAATGGCATAATTTCTTCTTTAGTCTTTTTAATTTTTCTTTAATCTATAATTCAACTTTCACCTTCTATGCAATTTAGTCCTTTTACTTAATTACTCTTAATTCAAGCAAATTCTCTTAACCAAGACCTAATTAACTATACAACTAGCTTCGTTACACTTTCTGACACCCCTGACTATCAGGTCATTACAATTCCCCCAAAATAAATTGTCCCAAAATTTACCTGAAAAGAGGTGGGGGTACTGAGATCTCATAGTTTCTTCCGGTTCCCAAGTTGCTTCCTCAACACTATGACTACACCATAATACTTTCACTAACGGAACTAGCTTATTACGCAATTCTTTCACTTCTCATGCCAAAATTTCAATCGGTTCTTCTTCATATGACAAATTAGGTTGAATCTCAATATCTTCCGTCAAAATAATATGAGATGGATCCGACCGATATCTTTTAAACATTGAAACATGAAAAATATCATGTAATTTACGCAATTCTACAGGTAAAGCTAAACGATGCGCAACTGGACCAACTCTTTCCGTGATTTCATACGGTCCAATAAATCGAGGACTCTGTTTTCCTTTTCGACCAAATGTCAAAATTTTCTTCCAAGGCGAAACTTTAAGAAATACTTTATCACCAATAGAATATTCAATATCTCGACATTTCAAATCTGCATATGATTTATGTCTGTCAAAAGTTGTCATCAATCTATCTCAAATTTTCTTAATAATGTCTCTCGTTTCTTTAATTAATTACGGCCCGATCATTTTTATTTCACTCAATTCCATCCAACAAATAGGTGATCGACACCTGATTCAAAATTAATAACACAAGGACAAAGCATGTCTTCCAAAATCTAAATAACACGCTCAGATTGTCCGTCAGTTTGCGGATGAAAAGCTATGCTAAAATTAATTTGTGTACCAAGAGATTCATGCAACTATTTCCAAAATCTCAAAGTGAATCGCGGCTCTCGATTAGAAATTTTTGGCATAGGGACATCGTGCAATCTCACTATTTCTTGAATATAAACTTCAGCAAGTTGTTTGAAGTGACCAATTAGTCTTGACTAAAATAAAATGAGTCGATTTCGTAAGTCAATCAACAATCACCCAAATAGCATTTTTCTTACTTGCCGATAAAGATAATATCGTTACAAAATCCATCGTGATACAATCCTATTTGCATTCAGGAATAGAAATAGGCTAAAGTAATCCGGTAGGAACTTGATGTTTTGTCTTAACTCGCTAACAAGTTAAACATTTAACCACATACTCGACCACATCTCTTTTCATTCCTAGCCACCAATATGATTCTTGCAAATTGCGATACATTTTCATTCCTCTAGGATACAAAGCAAAAGGACTATCATGAGCTTTGCGAAGTATCAACTCTTTCAATTCAGAAACATCTGGAACACAAATTCGATTATGAAATCTCAAGTAACCACAATTATCAATGTTGAAATTTTCTAATATACCATTCTGAACCATTTCTATTTTCTTCGCCAATTTTTCATCTTCTAACTGCGCTGACTTAATCTAATCAAACATCACCGATTTGATTTTTAATTTAGCCATAGGCTTCCATCATCATTGATACTGAGCTGAGTAAACATTGCTCGCAATTTAATTGCTGCTTTTCTACTCAACGCATCAACTACAACATTAGCTTTATCAGGGTGATAAACAATAACACAATCAAAATCTTTTAGAAGTTCTACCCAATGACACTGTCTCAAATTCAATTCCTTTTAAGATAAGAGGTGTTTGAGACTCTTATGATTGGTATAAATATATCACTTTTCACCATACAGATAGTGTCTCCAAATCTTTAGAGGAAAACCACAACAGCTAGCTCTAAATCGTGTGTCAGATAATTACGTTCATGCATTTTTAGCTTACGAGATGCAAAAGCAATCACTTTCCCGTATTGTATCAAAATGCAACTACGACCGCTCAAAGAAGCATCACTATAAATGAAAAAATCCTTTCCATAAGAATAAAAAACCTTTAGTAGATTACCTTTGGAGTTATTCTTATAATCCTATATTTCCTTTTTTACTCAATTGGTCTCTTATTTCTATCTTTTTTTCCACTTAACCAAAAGTCCTTTCTTTATTTAGTTTTCCTAAAATCATCTTTATAATTCTATAGTTCCTTTCCACATATAGTTACCTAGCTTATCATTTATGTTCATTCTCTATCCTTTCTTTTCATTTATTTTTATTATTATTCTTATCACAACTATCTCATACAAATCATAACACTGTTCTTTTAACATTTTTTTTAGACTCTACTTTGTTATACTTTTATATTCTCATTTTTATTTCCTTTCTTTTCTTCTTCTTATTCTTCTTCTTCTTCTTCTCCTTCTTCTTCTTCTTTAGATCACTCTTTATTCACTAATTCTTAAAATAATTTCATTGCCTTTTTATGTTCTCTAAAGTACTCACACTATTTTTCATTGTCAGTTCTATTCTTATCTTCTATAATCTATTTTGAATTTTTTTTATATTCAATTTATCCTCTTATTAATACCCATTACAGACTATTACTTGGTTTTCTCAATAATTCTGAACAATCCTTTATTCCATATCTTTTAGAGCCATACTTAAAGCATCTTTCAGAAAATATTCAATATTCACCTCAATGGGATTTTGTTTTTCGCATTTATCAAAAGGTCGGATAGTTCTTTTCCTTAAACCTTTAATACTTGCATTGGAGATAACCTGAGAACCTATTTTGTCTTGCTCTGTATGTTCGTATACTAGTACAAATTCTCAAGCTTCTTTACCTTTCTTAGCTGATTGTGGTAGAATTAAACTTGTCATCACTCTTTTACCTAATTCTTTTCTCTTTTCTTCTTTTCGTATTTTTTCAAGAAAATCTCCAATTCATCTTTTCACTAGAATTTATACCTTAAAAATATACCATTATAATTTTCACATTTTTTAAACAAAAATACTATGCTTCCTAACTATAACTTATCTTTATTAATACATTATAATATTATCTACCATCAATCTCTTACACTTATTATACTCTCTAATATTATATAACATAGACAACACTTAAAAACTCAATAATTTCTAAAATTTCGACATGAGTCGGGTAGTATTTAATACCAAGATTTTAAAAACATAAAAATTAGAAGAAATGAACTAAATTGACTAACCAATTGAACTTGGAACTTTGAAACCCTAACCTTGCTTTCTCCTTCTTTCCTTCCCTTTTCTTTTCTTTCCTTCATGTTTTTTTTTATTTTTTGTTTGTTCTTTCTATTTCTATTCCTTTCTTTATTTGTTATTATTATTATATAATATATATACTTAATACTTAAGTAAAATATATTATAACATATATTTTTTAACTTAAATTTATTATTAATAAATATATAATTTTTACACTTATGCTGCCTTTTTTAAGGACAATGGCATAATTGCTTCTTTAGTCCTTTTAATTTTTCTTTAATCTATAATTCAACTTTCACCTTATATGCAATTTAGTCATTTTACTTAATTACTCTTAATTCAAGCAAATTCTCTTAACTAAGACCTAATTAACTACACAACTAGCTTCGTAAATATTTTTAAAAAATATTTACGAGTCTAATTTACGAGAACAAAGTCTCAAAAATACATTTTCCTACACCCCTGACTATCGGGTCGTTACACGAGTTCTTTAATCCATAATATCTATCAATTATACACAAAGATTTAGGTTTAGATTCCACACTTAACTTGAGTAAAGACAAAAACCTTAGTTGGAAGAAGTGGCTGACGATCCACTTGAGGGAGAATGATGGTTTTGGTACTTAGACGTTCCAAATTTTTGCTGATCATGTCTAGAATAGTGTCCCGTTGTTGATCTTGAACATCTCGAACCTCTTGGTCCTTTTGCAACTTTTCAATCATAGTATAGCGAATCATTGTGAAAGCCTAAAAAGAACACAACACTCAATAAAAGAAAATTTAGGCAAGCATCACTGTTATGCACTCAAAAATAAAAATCAAATTCTCAATGAGGTAAGAATTAAAATTGTGAGTCTTTTAGAAGTGTTTATATCAACTAATCAGAATGTATTAGAATCGAACTAGTAAAGTAAACCTAATGACAGTAGAAGTCAAAATCGGCTAGACACTAAATAATTGTGTTACATGGAGGAAGGAATGTGCAATGTGCTTTAACCTACTAACACAAGAAACAATAAAGTGTTAGAACGCGTAAAGGAAAATTAAAAGCAAAAACAAATAAAAACCTAAGGCTAAGAGTTAATGAAAATTGTTGAAACCCGAAAGCCTGAAAAATTATAGAGAAACTTGACAAACTTCGTTCAAGGTGTTCCCTATTTCCAAAAATCACAAAATTTAAACTGGAGCCTCCTCAAATAATTTAAATACAATCTGAAAAGTTTCAGCACAAAATTCAACCCACATTATATTTTTTCTTTATTTTTCTATTTTTTCTACTTTTTTATCACTTTTTCTTGAAAAATATTTTTTAATATTAGAAAAGACTGCTAATAATATTTATGTAAAATTTTAGATCTTTTGGAAAACGTTTACCCACTAAAAAATATTATTTTTCGAATAAAAAATTTGGCTTTGAGGCTGTTTGTTGGAAATTAGTTTATAAGAACAAAACGAAGACCTAAAATGCCCAAGAAATTGATATCAAATTATATTGACGAGTGTGTAATAGGATCATAAGTTTTTTCTGGTCGTGGATTTTGTAACGCCCCAAAATCCTTTATAATTATTTTCATATGTTGTTGTTACACAAGTGTGTATCTGCTTCAGTGGTTAAGTGTTCTAGAAAGTGTCTGAGAGGTCCCAAGTTCAAGCCTTAGCTTGGCCAATTTTTACTTTTAAATGAATAAACCCCTATCTCTAGTCAGTAGGCTTATATATAAATGTTGATAAAATATAGCAGAATGGGCCTGCTAGTCTGGTGGTTAAACGGAGTGCACATGAGCAAGAGGTCTAAAGTTCGAATACGGACGCAAAAATAGAATTTATTTTTACTACTGGTGCAGTGGGAGTGTTTTGGTTTGACCGAAACACTAAAGATTTTGAGTGGAATTTGAATTTGGTGGTTGAGGAAGGGTAGACGATTTTGGAGAGAAGATTAAGGGATTTTGGTGAGGAAATTAAGGAGTGAGGAGTTTGAACACATTCAAACTGTATTTGCAAGTTCAGCTATCCCTCTTCCTCTTTCTTTTCTGACGTTACTCCCTCCTCTACCATCTTTTTTTTCTTTGTTGGGCCTGCTGGTTATGTGGTTAAATGGAGTGCACATAAGCAGGAGGTCTAGAGTTCGAGTACTGATGCAAAAATAGAATTTATTTTTACAGCTGGTGCCGTGGGAGTGTTGTGGTTTGACCGAAACACTAAAGAGTTTGAGTGGAATTTGAATTTGGTGGTTGAGGGAGGGGTGGATGATTTTGGGGAGAAGATTAAGGGATTTTGGTGAGGAAATTAAGGAGTGAGGAGTTTGAGCACATTCATACTGTATTTTTAAGTTCGACTATCCTTCTCTCTCTTTCTTTTCTAACGTTACTCCCTCCTCTACCATATTTCTTTTCTTTTTCTTTTTTTTTTGCTCTCTGCCTCCATAATTGAATTCTACTCCTTTTTCCCTACCCCTTTTCATTTTTTTCCTTTGACTTCAATCTTCCTATGTTGCTGTTGTATTTTCAAGTGCTTTCCCCTCTACCTACTGATTTGCTCCCTCTCCATCCTTTTTTTTCTTTTTGTTTTAGTCGAAATTCCCCATTGTTGCTATCTTTCTCTCTAATTCTCTATTGTAGTTGCCAAAACTTCAAGAGTTTCCTTTACCTTGCGTTTTTGGTCTATCCTGCTCTTTGCCGAATTAGTGTTCCATTTCTATTCTACAGGTTAGCGCTTTCGGTAAATGCTACTCGTTCTGGCTTAGACTGTTCTTATAAATATTCTTTTAATAGGGGTTTCAACTGGAATTGTAGGAATTAATCGAGGAACTTGTGATCATTCTTTTCCAACCGTTTAAGTGAGTAGGGCTTACGCTGTTCAAACAAGGTAAATGGTTGTCGATCAAATGCATAAGTGGTGGAATAGGGACCATTTTAAATTTGTTTTAGGTGTGGTTAATTATGTGATCATGGTTGAACACAGGTTTCGGAGTGCTCAAGGATTGTGTGCTTATTTTTCGTAATCAGGTGTGTAAACACGACTCTGGGAGTGGAAATCATTGAAAAGCTGAAAAACATGTAAGTCGACGCCACACGAACGTACGGCCACCCATGTGGTAGGCTATGAGATCGGACATGGGCATGTGGTCGATGAGGCAGGCCATGTGCGATTCATGGGCTGGACCAAATTGGGCCATGTGGGCCCTGCACGGGAGTGTGGGACTATTGGGCTAGATCACACGGCCAAGGCCATTTTGGGCCATGTGGCCACACGGGCGTGTGGGCCCACATGGGCCTATAGGCCCATTTTCGCTGAGTGACTACTAAGGTTGCACGGGTCGTTTAAGTCAACTGTGGACCTACAGTAGGGTCGGTAAATGTACGTAAACCCCTAATTGACTGAAGTGACTGTATGTTATATATGAATAAGCACGATAATGTTCCACTGATTTAACACTGTATGCCCTGATTACATGTATGATTTTATGTTATAGCATACCATTTATGTATATTGTATTGCATTAGGTTGGGGTTTAATTGGTCGGAGGAAGTGTACTGAAAGGCCTTAGCCTAATTTACTGGCAGCTCAACTGCAAACTACTGTCTAGTGCCGCATTCGGTACTTGCTAGAGTATAGAGATGGGTGGGTTAATTATATCCCCATAGGGAGTGTAGGGTTGGACGGAGGTGGAGTGTAGAGGCTGGCTGCGTAGGACTTGTATGCTGTATAATTTGTTACTGATACTGTAAAGGGCCAAGGCCCAAATGCATGACTATCTCTATACTGAAATGGGCTAAAGCCCAACCTGTTACTGTCACTGTTATGGAAAAGGGCTTAGGCCCAGACTGTATTTGTCGTATGTCTATTTGATTTATAAGGGATTACACACCGAGTTATCATAAACTCACCCTTCTAATTTGATCGTACAGGTAATCCTCAGGCATAGGCGGGTCGGTGCGGCGAAGGACTCGGTGGTGGCCACACAACATACTTCATTCTATTTTAGTACTTAAATAAATTATAATTTTATTTTGGGGTATTTTTATGTAATAATGGCCTCTTTGGATTTTTATTTTAAATTTGGGATTTTTACTGGTCTATTTTATAACTGCTAGAAATAGGGCTAATCGGGTTTTCAAAAGAATCAGGCGTTCCAACAAATTTTACAGAAATACGCAAATTATTTTAAAAGCTTCCATGACGAGTGACGTTTTGGAAATTAATGATGTTTTGGAAATTTAATATCATTCTGGAAATAAATAACTTCTTGATAATGATTCACGTTTTAGAAATGAACGACATGACTTCGAAATATAATAAAAAGAGGTTGAATAGAAAGGAGAGTTTTTAAACGACAGCTTGTTTTATGAAAAACACTTCAATGTGACATCGTCAGATTCGGCCATAACGTCCAGCCCGGGTTTTGGGTGTTACATTTAGTGATATCAGAGCCAGGTTGTAAAACTCAACTGTGGATTTGGGTTTTAAAAAGAAAAACTTATTTTTTAACTAATTTTTTTTAATACGAGAATATTTTTATTAAATGTGTGGTATATCGAGTCTTCGGTGCCAATTCTATAAGTCCTCTATAACTATTATATGTTTCTAACTAAAACTGCTATAAGAAGTATATACTGGGACTACTATAGATAGACTGTACTGAAAACACCTAAAAAATGGTATATCAAAACTGTAGTAAAATTGATAGACATTGATTAACACTGCGATGTACGAAACAAGCTTTAAACTTCTTATATTGTTCTTATAAAATATCTATTAATAAAAATTAGAACTGTAAACTGATGCATAAAACTGTTAATACAAATAAAACAAAATTAGACAATGAACACCAGAGGTACTCGCGAATGAGGTACAAGAGGCCGTGGTAGAGGCCGTAGAGGTGCTCAAGCTAGGTCTTCGTCATCTGGCAATCTGTTTAATTTGGATACTAGTGAGACATCGGCTTCACCTATAACTGAGACTGGGTCTCATAATCAAGTGGCTAGGGACGACGCACTGTTACAGGCTATGTTGAGGATTTTAGAGAGGGTCGCTGGGTCCAATACTAGAGCGGGAAGCCGAGGGTCAGTTACGGAACGCCTCCGGTCTAATGGAGCTGAGAAATTTAGGGGTGTCGTTGGGTCACCCCTAATGTGGCTGAAAACTGGATAGTGGCCACAAAGAGAATTATGGATGACTTGGACTACACCTTCAAGCAGAAATTAAAGGGTGTTGTATCACTGCTACGTGATGAAGCATATTAGTGGTGGCTTACGGTTAAGGAGGGCACTCAACCCGATCAACTGTCCTGGGAGTTCTTCAAGACTGCCTTGTAGGGGAAGTATGTGGGTGCCAGTTATATGGATGCTCATAGGAGAGAATTTTTGAATTTGACTTAGGAGGATAGATCAGTGGCTGAGTATGAGGCTGAATTTTTGATATTGAGTCGCTATGCACGACGTATGGTGGCGATTGAGTACGAGCGATGTGTTCGCTTCAAGGATGGCCTCAGGGATAATCTGAGGGTTCTAATAGCTCCACAAAGGGAGCAGGATTTTGCTGTCTTGGTTGATAAGGTGAAGATCACTGAGGAAGTAAAGCGCACTGGGTGCCAGAACCGAGAGAAGAGTAGGAGCAAGAGGGATTCGGAGCCCTCAAGTTCTATCTAGAGGCATAAGAAAAAGGTTAGAGTTGATAGGTTAATCAATTTTGGGGCTCCTATTACTGCTACTGGACAACCACTGTGTACTTACTGTGGTAGATACCATCAGGGCGAGTGTTGGAAAAGAACTGGGGCTTGTTTGAGGTGTAGTTCATTAGAGCACCGTATTAGAGAGTATTCGTGGAGGTCTAATCAAATGCAAGCTCCGTGGACTGGTACTGCACCAAATTTGAGAGTAGTTCAACAGCCACCAAGAGGCCGTGGTCAAGCCAGAGGTGGTAATAGGTTGGGCCATGGTCAGAGAGCACCGGGCAGAGGTACTGGTCATACTGAGGCAAGGTAGCCGACTCTTGTTTATGCTGCACATTGCAGAGAGGATGGAGATGCTCCGGATGTCACCACGAGTTCGTTCTTTATTTATAATGTACTCTATACTATACTAATAGATATAAGACCCATTCATTCCTATATAGCTTGTACCGTATCTGAAAACTTGGGTTTATTGGTCGAGAATACTATAAGTGAGGTCATTGTACTTAGTCCGCTGGGACAATCGGTGAGGGTTAACAAACTGTTTAGAGATGTTCCTCTAGAGGTTCAAGGGGCTATCTTTTTTGTTGATCTGATGGAACTGCCTTTTAGAGAATTTGATCTGATACTGGGAATGGATTGGCTGGTCAAGCACCGAGTGAGCTTAGATTGTGCCATAAAAAGGATTGTACTGAGAACTGCGGAGGACAACGAAGTAGTCATAATTAGGGAGCGTCGGAATTACTTATCGAATGTCATTTCTGCGTTAAGGGTCGAAAAGTTGGTTCATAAAGGATGTAAGGTGTATCTAGGCTACATTAGTGTTTCAGATCCTCGAGACTCTTCGATTAATGATATCAGGACAGTTAAAGACTTTTCGGATGTTTTTCCCAAAGAGCTACATGGGTTACCTCCGAACCGTGTAGTTGAGTTTAGGATTAAGATCTTTTCTGGTACAGCTCCGGTATCCATCGCCCCTTATAGAATGGCACTGAAGGAGCTTGTGGAGCTTAAGGCTCTGATTCAAGAGTTACTGGATCGTCGATTTATCTACCCTACTGTGTCTCCGTGGGGAGCACCAGTTCTATTTGTGAAAAAGAAAGATGGATCCATACATATGTGCATTGACTACCGTCAACTGAATAAGTTGACCATCAAGAATAAGTAACCACTACTGAGGATAGACGATCTGTTTGACTAGTTCTGAGGTGCTTTAGTTTTCTCTAAGATTCACCTCCAATTAGGGTATCACCAGTTGAGAGTTAAGGAGGCTAATGTGCATAAGATAGCATTTAAGACTCGATACGGTTATTACGAGTTCCTAATGATGCCATTTGGACTGACAAATGCACCGGTAGCTTTGATGGATCTGATGAACTGAGTGTTCCAGCCCTATCTAGATCGATTCATGGTGGTATTTTTTGATGATATACTAGAATATTCGAAGACTGAAGTTGAGAACGATGAACACCTTAGAGTGGTTCTACAGATTCTGCGAGAGAAACAACTGTACGCCAAGTTTAGTAAATGTGAGTTCTGGTTACGTGAAGTAACATTTTTGTTACATGTGGTTTCTAATGAGGGGATTAGAGTCGATCCTCAAGAGATTGAGGCTGTCTTGGATTGAAAGCAGCCTAAGATTGTATCTGAGATCCGTAGTTTTTAGGGACTGGCAGGGTATTATCGACCATTTGTAGAGGGGTTTTCACTAATCGTCGCACCCTTAACTAAGCTACTATATAAGGGTTTTCCATTTAACTAGATGGATTCGCAGCAAGAAAGCTTTGAGAAGCTCAAAACTGTACTGACTGAGGCTCATGTCTTGATATAGCCAGAGTCTGAGAAAGAGTTCACTGTTTACAGTGATGCATCACATGTCAGCTTGGTATGTATGTTGATACAAGAGAGTAAGGTGGTAGCGTACGCGTCTCGTCAGCTTGAGACTCATGAGGCAAATTATCCGATGCATAACCTAGAGTTAGCTACAGTGACGTTTGCACTGAAAATATGGAGGCATTATCTTTATGGTGAGAAGTGTATCATTTACACCGATTATAAGAGCCTCAAGTACCTCTGTAGTTAGAAGGAGTTGAATCTTAGGCAGCGTAAATGGATTGAGCTACTTAAGCACTACGATTGTACGATTGACTACCACCTTGGTAAGGCTAATGTGGTGGCCAATGCACTGAGCCATAGGGTTGTGACTGATCTTAGGGCGATGTTTGCTCACCTTATTTTATTTGATGATGATAGTCTGTTGGCCAAACTTCAGGTTAAACTGACATGGATTGAGCAAATTAAGGGTAAATAGTTGGAGGATGAGTCACTGGGTCTTCGATTCCAATAGGTTGAGAGTGGTGATATAGTGGATTTTGGACTAAATAGCGAAGGGGTGCTCTGTTTCCGTTGTCTTCCAAAGGATACTGATTTGAGGCAGCCCATACTGTGAGAGGCACATAGTAGCTCTTATGCTATGTATCCTTGCGAAAATAAAATGTACCACGACCTTCGTGAGTTATACTAGTGGCTAGGTCTTAAACGAGAGGTTACAAAATTTTTGGCTATGTGTTTGACATGCCAGCAGCTTAAGGCTGAGCATCAGTTACCTTCGAGATTATTGCAGTCAGTTACTATTTCACTTTAGAAGTGGGAGCGAGTGACTATGGACTTCATTAGTGGGTTACCCCTCACACCTACTAAGAAGGATTCTGTTTGGGTCATTGTAGATCGATTGACCAAGTCTGCCCACTTCATACCTATTCGTACTGACTACTCTCTGCAAAAGCTGGCTAAGCTGTATGTGTCTGAGATAGTGAAATTGCATGGGGTACTATTTTTAATATTATCTTATAAGGATCCTCGCTTCACGTCTCATTTTTGGAAAAAGCTACAGGAAGCTCTAGGTACAAGGTTGGACTTTAGTACTGAATTTCATCTTCAAACAGATGGACAGTCTGAGAGGGTGATTTAAATACTAAAGGACATGTTGAGGAGTTTGTGATTGACTTCTGAGGCAGTTAGGAGGACTATCCGCCGCTAACCGAGCTCGCTTATAATAATAGCTTCCAGACAAGTATACAGATGGCACCTTACGAGGCTTTATATGGTCATAAGTGTTGTACTCTTTTGTGTTGGACAAAACTGGGTGAGGGACGAGCGTTGGGTCCTGAGTTGATTTTTGAGACTGTGGATAAGGTTCGGCTGACTAGGGACCATCTAAAGGCAGCTTCTGACAGGCAGAAGTCATATACTGATCTGAGAAGGCGAGAGATTAAGTATTCTGTGGGGGACTTCGTGTTTTTAAATGTCTCGTCTTGGAACAAGGTTCTGAGGTTTGGTCGCAAAGGTAAGCTGAGCCATAGATTTAAGGGGCCTTACCACATTCTGAGACGAGTGGAACCAGTTGCCTACCAGTTGGAGCTACCTCCAGAGTTGTATCGAATTCACGACGTGTTTCACTTCTTTATGTTAAGGCGCTACTGCACTGATTCCACACATGTTGTTCCTATTGAGGACATCGAGGTTAGGCCAGATCTGACCTTTGAGGAGGAGCCAGTCAGGTATTGAACCGCGATGTTAAAGTTCTGAGAAGAAAGTCCATCCCACTGGTTAAGGTTCTTTGGTATAATCATAGTTTTGAAGAGGCCACGTGGGAGTCCGAGGATGCAATGCGACAGTAATATCCTCATCTGTTCTGATCAGGTAAAATTTCGAGGCCGAAATTTTCTTAAAAGGGGTAGAGTTGTAACGCCCCAAAATCTTTTATAATTATTTCTGTATGTTGTTGTTACACAAGTGTGTACCTGCTTCAGTGGTTAAGTGTTCTGGGAAGTGTCTAAGAGGTCCCAAGTTCAAGCCTTAGCTTGGGTAATTTTTGCTTTTAAATGAATAAACCCCTATCTCTAGTCAGTAGGATTATATATAAATGTTGATAAAATATAGCAGAATGGGTCTGCTGGTCTGGTGGTTAAATGGAGTGCAGATGAGCAGAAGGTCTGGAGTTCAAGTACTGAAGCAATCATAGAATTTATTTTTACTACTGGTGCCGTAGGAGTGTTATGGTTTGACTGAAACACTAAAGAGTTTGAGTGGAATTTGAATTTGGTGGTTGAGGGAGGGGTGGACAGTTTTGGGGAGAAGATTAAAGGATTTGGTGATGAAATTAAGGAGTGAGGAGTTTGAGCACATTCAAACCATATTTGCAAGTTCGGCTATCCCTCTCCCTCTTTCTTTTCTGACGTTACTCCCTCCTCTACCATCTTTTTCTTTACCTTTTTTTGCACTCTGCCTCCATAACCGAATTCTATCCCTCTTTCCCCAACCCTTTTTCATTTTTTTCCTTTGACTTCAATCTCCTTGTGTTGCTGTCGTATTTTCGAGTACTTTCCCCTCTACCTACTGATTTATTTCCTCTCCATCCTTTTCTTTTCTTTTTGTTTTAGACAAAATTCCTCATTGTTGTTGTCTTTCTCTCTAATTCTCTCTTGTAGTTTCCAAAAATTCAGGTGTTCCCCTCACCTTACATTTTCGGTCTATCCTGCTCTTTGTCGAATTAGTGCTTTCGGTCTATCCATTTCTATTCTACGGGTTTGTGCTTTCGGTAAGTGCTACTTGTTCTGGCTTAGACTGTTCTTGTAAATATTCTTTTAATAAGGGTTTCGACTGGAATTATAAGAATTAATCGAGGAGCTTGTGATTATTCTTTTCCAACGGTTTAAGTGAGTAGGGCTTAGGCTGTTCAAACAAGGTAAATGGTTTTCGATCAAGTGCATAAGTGTTAAAATAGGGACTATTTTAAATTTGTTTGAGGTGCGATTAATTGTGTGATCATGGTTGAACACAAGTTTCAGAATGCTCGAAGATTGTGTGCGTATTTTTTGTAATCAGGTTTGTAAACACGACTCCGGGAATGAAAGCCGGTGAAAAGCTGAAAAATGTGAAAGTCGACGCCACATAGGCATGCGGCCTCCCGTGTGGTAGGTCGTGAGATCGGATATGGGCGTGTGGTCGATGAGGCAGGCCATGTGCGATTCATAGGCCGGGCTGAATTGGGCCGTGTGGACCCTACGAGCTTGTGGGTTCCATACAGGCGTGTAGGATTATTGGGCCAGGCCGTGTGATCTACACAGCCAAGGCCATTTTAGGCCGTGTGGGCCACATGGGTATGTGGGCCCATTGGGCATGCAACATGGGCCTATGGGCCCACTATCACTGAGTGACTGCTAAGGTTGCATAGGTTGCCCGAGTCGACTGTGGACCTACTAGAGGGTCGGTAAGCGTACTTAGACCCCTAATTGACTAAAATGACTCTATGTTATATATGAACAAGCACGATAAGATTCCACTAATTTAACGCTGTATGCCCTGATTATATGTATGATTTTATGTTATAGCATACCATTTATGTATATTGTATTACATTGGGTTGGAGGTTTAATTGATTGGAGAAAGTGTACTGAAAGGTCTCGAGCCTAATTTACTGCTAGTTCAGCTACAAACTACTATCTAGTGTCGTATTCGGTACTTGCTGGAGTGTAGGGATCGGTAGGTTGATTATATCCCCACAGGGAGTGTAGGGTTGGATGGAGATGGAGTGTAGAGGTTGGCTGGGTAGGACTTGTATGCTGTATGATTTGTTACTGATATTGTAATAGTCCAAGGCCCAATGTATGATTGTCTCTGTCCTGAAATGGGCTAAAGCCCAAACTGTTACTGTCACTGTTACTGAAAAGGGCTTAGGCCTAGATTGTATTTTCCTTCTGTCTGTTTGATTTATAAGGGATTACACATTGAGTTTTCGTAAACTCACCTTTCTGATTTGACCGTGCAGGTAATTTCCAGGCATAGGCAGGTCGGTGCGGCGGAGGACTTGGCGGTGGCGACACAACATACTTCGTTCCATTTTAGTACTTAAATAAATTTGAATTTTATTTTGGGGTATTTTTCTGTAATAATGGCCTCTTTGGATTTTTATTTTAATTTTGGGATTTTTACTAGTTTGTTTTATAACTGCTAGAAGTAGGGGTAATCGAGTTAAAAGAATCAAGCATTCTAACAAATTTCAAACAAATACGCAAATTGTTTTAAAGGCTTCCGCGGCAAGTGACGTTTTGGAAATTAATAACGTTTTGGAAATTTAATATCATTCTGGAAGTAAATAACTTCTTGATAATGATTCACGTTTTGGAAATGAACGACATTACTTCGAAAGATAATAAAAAGAGGTTGAATAGAAAGGAGAGTTTTTAAACGACGGCTTGTTTTATGAAAAACACTTCAATGTGACATCGCTAGATTCGGCCATAACGTCCAGGTCGGGTTTTAGGTGTTACAGATTTGACTTACGGCTCTAGACTTTTAGAAAGAAACTTAAATTTTAACACAACCTCAAACACAAACGAATCCAAGTCAAATAAATAAAATTAAAGAAAGAAATTAAAATAAATAACTAAGATAAATAAAATAGAACAATAAATCAAAGATTAGAATAATAAAGAAGATAGATGGAAAAGATGAAACGTGCCGTGTAGAAGTTCTAAGGAGCCTTAGAAACAAGAAGAATCCACAACCCCTTTCAAATGGCTCTAATTTCCCCTCCAAGGAAGAAAACTTAGAAAGAAAAAGTTTGAAACTGATTCCCACAGTCTAAAAAGATCGTTAAAACTCTTCTAAAATAAAACTCAAGAAAAATTCATAAAAAGAAAAACTCAAAGAGAATTTATTAACTCAAAAGAGAAATTGTTGAATAATAATGAATTGATTGTTTTGTGTATAATGTAAAGGCTAGATAAATAAAATATAAATAAAACTATTAAGTATACTAGAACTTTAATTAACTTAAATAGGAAGTAATTTTAAACTAAATTTTTTTATTGACATAAAACTCCTAAAAAATTTAAAATACTTAATAATTATAAAAAATTTAGAATAAAAAATAATAAAATAATAAAATCTGATAAATACAATATTGGACTTATATATAATAAAAATTAAGCCTAAAACCCGAACCTAAAGCCTAAAACTTGTAATTTTCGTAATAATCCTGTTCAAAAATTTTGGTCGCATAGTCTTCACTAAAATAGTCATAACTTGAGTTCTCAAACTCTAAATCAAGTGATTCGAATTGTGTTTCAAAGATAAGAGATAGATCTTCAAACACCATGAAGACATCTTAATCTAGAAATATCTGGATCTCATGCAAAAAATTGTCGTCAGTTGACTAATCTTTTCATCTTTAAAATTGACAGCTTGGTTGAATTAACATTAATACTTTTCACCCATTCCGTGCATGTATCATTCCTCATTCCCTAGAAAAGATTCATCCTCACATACTTGGTTTGATTGAATCTTGGTTTGATTTGCTTGACTTTTGACCTTGTTGTTAGGCGTTGAGGTAATGTAAGCCCATCACATCCATGGGCCTAAAATTAGGCATTGAGACTCGTATCAGGTTTGCACTTGAAAAACAATTTCGTTCTAAATTATGTACAAAAGCTGGGTAGAATTTAGATAGTTTGCACAATTAGTCTACCCTTACACAAAGAAGTAATTGTAGCCCTAATACCTATCCCAATTGTACAAATCACTTTCCCTTAATTACCTTAAATAAAATTCTCCATAACAAATCCCTAAACAGGGGCATGTCAAAGACACCCCACATGACTAAAGAATAGTGTCGATCAACAACGCATTTATAGGCTCTACAACATGATCAACAATAAGTGTTTTGGTAAGCTTGAAATACTTCTGTAAAGGTTTTGGTTATTCCATTAATAATCTTGAATATTTATCTCATAAAAGCTTTCATAAACTAATTTTCCAATAGTTCAAAACTCCTCAAGAGATAAGATAATGATTCAATTTTTATCCAATAAACTCATGGCCCTCACAAGATTCGATTGAAGCACTTGAAAGTTCTAGTTGAACTATATTATCGTTTTGTCAAATAAGCCACAAATTTAAGATTACAAACAACAAGCAACAATGGGCCCGAAACCTTCCCACGGCCCAAGCAGAAATTTATTTTTGTAAATTTATATAAAATAGGACATGAAACGATTAGTAAAAAAAACCCAACAATAATTGCAAAATTCCCTCCCAAATTGCCTTCGAGAATCTACAATAAAAAATGATTTTTTATTTCCTGTTCTTCATAACAAAGTTTGTATCTTCCATCAATATTCATTCTTCTCTGAATTAGTCTAGTCTTTGCAAAGAGTCGATCTAGAATTACTAGCCAAAAAATTGTAGTATGCTTTGATATAAGGAAAGGGAACCAAAGCAGCTTGCTCCATTACACTTCTGCCTCTTATACCATTTTCTTTATAATTTTCTTTTAAAAGAAAACATTGATTTATTTGCCTTCCAAAAAAAATACGACAGATAGCCTAAATAAGAGTTCAAAAAGCGAGGCATAATTTAGACAGAGTATCAACAACGCATTACAATCAACAAGCACATTAGACTAACATAAATCTTGACACACTATAATTTTCTATAAATAAATATAATATTTTCAACTAATCTTTTTAAAATTTGACTAATTTTAAAAATTTTCTGTATTTCAAAATTCATTCAAATATCACAGTTCAAATTATTTTTTTTACCTCTACTTTATTTGTAGCTTCAAGATTGTACAACAAATATTTTGAAGTCATATTAATAACTAATTGTTAGGGATCGACACTATTAAGCAACAAACAAATAAAAAATAACAGAAGAAATTAAGAATTTGAACACATATATTTAACATAAAAAAACTCCACCAAAGAGGATAAAAAATCACGGGTAAAGATAATTTTACTATAATGACAAAAAACAAATAGTACAAAAAATGGATATAACAACTAACTCTTGAAACCCGAAAATAAAGAACCATCAAAATTTAAAAACAAAATTTTCTAAAAGTGTTATGAGTTCTAATATTTAATGGGTGTATTTTCTAATATTGTAAAAGAATCTATTTACAAGCTAAATTCGTAGGTTAAATAATAATAAAATAATCTAGACTAACCAGAGTTCGACTGAAACAAATAAATAAAGTTTAACTTGGTGATTATCTCTCAAATTTAACTAAAATATGAGTCATATTCAACACTAATATTTTACATAAGATAATAGTTAAGTAAAATATAGACTTTATTCATGGTTTGGCCATTGAACTGTATTCGTCTTCTCACATTTGTGCTTAAAGTTTTTTTGTTTCACTTTGATACTTAAACTATTTTCTATTATGCTTTTTGACCCCTAAAACTAATGGTGTTACAAAAAATCCTCAATCAATCACATTGCATCACATGTCAATTGTTGATAATTTATGTGGCTATTGATTAATGACGTGTATATTTATATAAGTTGACTTTTTTTGACCAGTTTTGACTGGCCAAAAATCATTAAAATTATTTAAAATTGTATTTTAAAAAAATTAAAAATGTAAAAGAATATTTAAAAAACATTAAAAAATTATTCCAAAAATCATTAAAATTATTTAAAATTGTATTTTTAAAAAATTAAAAATGTAAAAGAATATTTAAAAAACATTAAAATATTATTCCAAAAATCATTAAAATTATTTAAAATTGTATTTTAAAAAAATTAAAAATGTAAAAGAATATTTAAAAAACATTAAAAAATTATTAAAAATTATTAAAAATGATAATAAAATTTAAAAATGATTAAAAAATTATGAAAATTATAAGTTAAAAAAAATTGGCTTTAAGGCTAAATAAACAACAATTTGATCTTCAATTTTAGGTAATATTGTCTAAGGTTTAATAAAGCAACGAAGACAATTATGCAATTGATTTCGTGGGTCTCAAAACAACTTTAGAGAAATATTCTTTAAGACTAAAGCTTGATGAAGATGATGAAAGTTTCGCAAACTTGAATAAACTACGAAGCTTTTTAACTTTAGCTTTGATACAATAGATTGAATCTTGGAATTTGGAAACGAAACCAGCTCGATTTTGAGACGATAATAGATTCTTGAAAAAAAGATGAACTTTTGGGGTCCGTCTTTGAGGTGTGCACTTTAAACGAATGATTTAATGACCCGGATGATGGTGATGTAGACGATGACTTCACCTTGTTCTTCTTTTACTTTTGTCATCGACCCAAATTAAAAAAAAAACTTACAAACTAGCAAAAAAAAAAATAAAACCTTTTTTACTTTCATGAAGGATAAAATTGAAGATTTTCTAAATCGGTTACGGGGTTTAATGGATTTTTTTAATTTTTAATTTTATTTTGTTTTGCATTCAAACAGAAAAAAAAAATCTTTTTAATTGTTGTTTTTAAATTTTGTTGAGAAAGAAATAGGGGATGAAGGGCTTTGCTTTTTTGTAAAAATAACTCAAAGTAAGAATTTGACTTTTAAGTAATTTTATAATTTTTTTAACAATTTAAAAAATAATTTTACTTTTAAGTAATTTTATAATTTTTTTAACAATTTAAAAAATAATTTTATTTTTTATAATTTTAAAATACTTTTTTTAAGTAATTCTCTGACTTGGTTCACACGACCAAGCCACACGCTCATGTGCTAGGCCGTGTAACTTTCGACATGCAACCTATAAAAACTTACAAGGGACACACGGTCGCGTCGCGTGACCGTGTGTCACACACGGCTGAGATACACGCCCATGTCTTAGACCGTGTGGACAAGAAATAGGTCATTTTCAAGTCATTTCTTTCAGCCAAAATATGCTCATACATACAAAGCCTTGTACCTATTTCAAGCATTCAAAAATATACCTAAAACATGCATAATAAATCTAGATGAATATGGTGTTTATCCATACAACCAATATGCCCAAAAGGCACCTCAAAGCACGCACTCAACTTAGCAACACATAAGCATATTTGATCACCTTGCTACCATTTTAAAACATGTCATGCTTAACTTATACCTTGTCATTAGAACTTATCATTTGAATTATAGTTTTCATGCATCCCAAATATACATATATCTAACTTATACATATTTGACCATAACTTATCCATATATACATGTATATAGTTTAATTCCATACCAAGTTATACCATTTCAACTGCCATCATTTAAACATCATAAAGACTATAAAATCAACCATCATAAGGCCACATACATATATCAACCTAACAACCATTTCAATCACTTAAAATACCATAATTACAAGCCAGAACATAATGCCTATAATATCAACCAAAACACCTATACATGTGCATATGTAAACAATTATCACTTAACTTGTTTTAATGCCAAAACATAAAATAATTGATATGTAACACCCTCACCCATATGTAATGTCGGAATAGGGTTACAGAGCATTACCAGACTTATAACACATATAAACATTCACTTCACATATAATTCCACATTTTATGCATATATTATTCAAACTCAAGCACAATGTCCCTATAACCAGCCTACGAGGCCCTAAACATGCATTGGGAGTGATTCAGGACTAAACCGATAATTTTGGAAACTTTCACAAAACCTAGAATTTTTTTCTCAAAACAGGGGACCCACGCCCGTGTGACCCGCCTGACACGGCCACCAGACACGCCCGTGTCACAAGTCGTGTGGACATTCGAATTGGGAGCAAATGGCCATGTCCTAGCCCATGTCTGACCCCCTGTAACTCTCTGACTTGGGTCACACGGCCAACACACACGCCCGTGTTGCTAGCCTGTGTGCCAGGTCGTGTGCTAGGTCGTGCCAAACCTGTAGGGTATACTGACTTATGCCATAAGGCCAAGTTACACGCCCGTGTGTGAGGCAGTGTGGAGCATACTAACTTGGTTTCAAAATCAACACCAGGGGACACACGGCCATGTAAGATGACCATGTGTAACACACGGCTGAGACACATGCCCATGTCTCTACCCGTATGGACAAAAATAGGCTATTTACCAAGCCAATTTGCCACCCAAATTTGAATGTACCTACAACACATCAATTTGCACAATCACATAGCATAAATAGGCATTTAAACCAACCAATTAAAACCTAGTTCATGCATATGCTATACCACATTTCTCAATACATACAAGTTGCAAAATAAACCAATCCATTTATACCCAAAATCTCATAAACTTAGATCATCAATATGGCTACTTAAAACATGCATTCTTTACCTTGATTCACAAACAAATAACATCACCAATATCAACATTTAACTTCCTTAATATCAACTGTTAATAAGCATCACAAAACCAACCTCAATTTTACATAACATAAACTATAGGCACATACACATATACACAAGCAAATTAACTCAAAATAAGCTAACTCTCATGGCTACTATATACAAACCATGACATATGCATTTACAAAATCATCACCAAAACATAACCAACATGACCAAAGTCTCTATACATGCCATATACTCAAAACAAAAGCTTAAAGGTACCAAATCGTTTATAGGATAGTGTAATTAAATCACCAACGGTCCCCGAATCCAAGCTAGCTTTGAATTCACTATAAAACATAGAAAAAAAAACAACATAAGCTATAAAGCTTAGTAAGCTCGTATGAAATAAACTCGATATAATCATAACCACATAATTCCATAATTGATTATAGATACATGAATTCACATCAACTAACAAACCCTTCAATTACTCTTTCACAAAACTATATACTTTCTTCATCATTTCTTCGATTCAAAGCATGCACATACCTGTATCATCTCATACCAATCTCATTCTCAACCACATCATTCATTTACCCGTTAAACCATTCAGAATAACAGTCATATACTAAGGAGTCTTGCACACTAAATACCTATACCATGGCTCGAAGCCAAATCAAGGTAACTGATATCCGAAGTATTGATATCATTGCCCGAAGCCGAATCAGCCGATTTTCATGCCCCAAAGCCAAATCGGCATAACTCGCACCCAAAGTGCTAATATCATGGCCCAAAGCCAACTCAATGTATCCCCTAATGACATGTCACTAGTATCCTAAACTATTCCTAAGGTTCAACCGGGATTTCAAATGCCGAATTTCCATCGATTCATTGTCGAACTTATCTGAAGTCTCGTATTCACAACTTATACAATTTCAAAGCATTTAAAGTACACTTATAATGAAATTTATCACATACGAACTTACCTCGAATGTGAACACTACGGAATAAATCAATTAGTCGATAACTTTAGTTTTCCTCCGATCTAGATCTGAATTCCAATTTTCTTGATCTAAATATATTCAAAATTAACTTATTTAATAATCCCTCTATTCAATTTAATCCAAAACACACATTTAAGCACATTTACACTTTCACCCCTAGAATTTCACCACTTTTTCAATTTAGTCCTTATTACACAAAATCACAAATTCATGAAATTTCTTTAATATCCATGACAGTGGAATTACATAATGCCTCTAGCAGCCCACATTTCTCAACTTTTCACACATTTAACTACACATTTTTACATTTTTACAAATAAATCCCTATTTTATATTTTTACTCAAAATCACTTTACAAAATATGTAAATCTAGCAACAAGATTTCATATTTCATCATCAAACATCAAAGAACACATATTTTCATCAATGAAAACTTTCAAAATCTTCAACAGTTTTGCAAAATAGTCCCAGTTCTAGCTAGAACTAGTTGTAACGATCACAAAAACATATAAATCATTAAAAACGAGACAAAATATACTTACATGCAAGCAAAAATAAGAAGATTGAATGCTCAAGCTTCCATGGCTGTTCTTATTTTAAATTTTCAATGGTGGTAGCTCAATTAGAAAGATGATATCTTAATTTTCATTATTTTACTAAAGGTTATTTATTAAATTACTTAGTTAACCTTTGTTATAATTCACCAAAATTTACTTAGTCATGTCCAATAATGTCCACCAACATTAAAAATGGTCTAATAACAACATAAGGACCTTAAAATTAAGGTTCTATAGCTATTAGACACCTTTAGCTAATAGAACACAAGTTTTATACTTTACGCAATTTAATTCTTTTTATCAAATTAAGCACTCAATTGATAAAATTTCTTAATAAAAATTTCACACAATCATATTTTCATGCCGTTGACATTAAAATAATAATAAAATAATAATTTTGACTTTGAATTTGTGGTCCCAAAACCATTTTTCTGATTTGACTAAAAATGGGTTGTTACAACTCTCCCCCCTTAGGGATTTTCATCCTCGAAAATCTTACCACTAAAAAGGTTAGGGTACTATTTTCTCATAGCTTCCTCGGGCTCCCATGTAGCCTCTTTAACACCGTGTCGTTGCCAAAGTACTTTCACAAGAGATATGCTTTTATTTCTCAACTGTTTAATCTGACGAGCTAGAATTCTGATCGGTTCTTCGTTGTACATCATATCAGGTTGAATCTCAACCTCTAACAATGAAATTACATGTGATGACCGATTTATTTCGACGCAACATCGACACATGAAAAATATTGGATCCTTTCTAATTCTGACGGTAGCGCCAGGCGATATGCCACTGGCCCTATTATTTCAATAATCTCATACGGCCTGATGAAATGCGGACTCAACTTGCCTTTACGACCAAACTGAAGAATTTTCTTCCACGGAGATACTTTCAGAAACACTTCTCACTGATCTAAAATTCAATGTCTTTTCGTTTTAAATCCGTGTACGATTTCTGTTGATCTGAAGCTGCTTTCAGACTATCGCGAATTACTTTGACTTTTTCTTCAATCTCTCAGATCAAATCAACCCTGTGAATCTTTTTCTCATTCAGCTCGGTCCAATACAATGAAGTTCGGCATTTGCGACCACACAAAGCTTCGTACGGTGCCATCTTTATACTCGATTGAAAGATGTTGTTATACGCTAATTCAACCAATGGTAAATATTTCTCCTAGTTGCTTTCAAACTCTAAAACACAACATCGAAGCATATCTTCAAGAATCTGGATTACTCTCTCAGACTGACCATCGGTGTGTGGATGAAATGTTGTAGTAAAGTTCAACTTAATACTCAAAGCTTATTGCAATTTCTTCCAAAATCGCGATGTAAACCTTAGATCTCTATCTGAAATAATCGAAACTGGCACCCTGTGCAGTTTAACAATCACATATTCAGTCAATTTATCAAGTGAATAATCAGTATGTACCAGAATGAAATGTGTCGATTTTGTTAATCGATCAACAACAACCCAAACAACATCTTTCTTTTTTGGAGTCAAGGGTAATCTCGATACGAAATCCATCATAACTTTATCTCATTTCCACTCAGGTATCATTACTGGCTGTAGTAGTCCTGAAAGCACTTAATTTTCTGCTTTCACTTATTGACAGATTAAACATCTCGATATAAACTCTAAAATATCTCATTCCATGCTCGACCACCAATATAACTATTTTAGATCATTGTGCATCTTAGTACTTCCAAGATGATCGGATAAACAGCCACTATGTGCCTCATGTAAAATTTCCTGAATCAACTCTGGATTTTTCGATATGCAGATTCTATCTCGGAATATCAAACAATCATCGAATCCGATTTAGTACTCTGAATCACTAGTCGACTCACATTGCACTATTTCAGCTTGCAATTCACTATCACATTTCTAAGCTTCGCAAATTGGCTGAAGAAATACTAGTTTAGCCTTTAACTCAAATAAAATCGAACCATCATCAGACAATGTCAACTGTGTATTCATTGCTCTCAAGGCAAACAATGATTTTCTACTCAAAGCATCTGCGACTACATTAGCTTTCCCCGGATGATAATCTATTACTAACTTATAGTGTTTTAGTAGCTTGAGCTATCTACGTTGTCGAAAATTTAAATCTTTCTAAGTCATAATATACTTTAAGCTTTTATGATCGGTAAAGATGTGGCATTTTTCATTGTACAAATGATGACGCTAAATTTTCAATGCAAAAACTATAGCGGCCAACTCTAAATCATGCGCCGGATAGTTCTTTTCATGCGGCTTCAATTGTCTTGAGGCATAAGCTATAACTTTTCCTTCTTGTATTAAAACACAACCCAAACCATTCAATGACGTATCACTGTAAACCACAAATTCTTTACCCCGCTCAGGTTGAACCAAAACTGGTGCTTCGGTTAACAATGCTTTCAACTGATCGAACCTCTGTTGAAATTTCTTAGACCACTCGAATTTCACATCTTTCTGTAACAGTCTGGTCATCGGTGTAGCAATAATTGAGAATCCTTTTACAAAACGTCGATAGTAGCCAGCTAACCCCAAAAGGCTTCTAACTTCGAATACATTTCTCGGTGGTTTCCAATCAACAACTATTGAAATATTACCCAGATCAACTCTTATACCTTCTGCTGAAACAATGTGCCCAAAAAAATTGACTTCTCTGAGCTAAAACTAAAATTTGCTTAATTTGGCAAATAGTTGCTTATCTCTCAAAGTTTCCAACACAATTCTTAGATGTTCGGCATGTAACAACCCTATATTGGGGCTAGTCGGAACAGTGGTTTCAGGACCAAAAATTCGATGCAGAAAAACTTATTTTTATTATATTCTTATGGTCTACAGTTTTACAGAATGATTCCGTAAAAAATCTCGTTTGAAAATTTTGACGTTTGGGCACTCAATTTAGTCAAAAAGACTAAATTATAATAAGTGCAAAAGTTGAGTTCTAATTGTTAAAGGTGTCCAATTACTATGGGATTTTAAATTAGAGATCATTATATGATAATTAGACCATTAGTTAAGTTTATGGACAAAAATGGACATGATTAGGTGAAATTTTGAAGTTTTAAGTGAAGAGCATTTTAGTCATTTGGTTAATAAAAGAATACAAAGGGAAAGTAAAGCCAAAATTGGTGTCCATCTTCTCTTCTTCGCCAAATTTTACAAGACACCATAACTAGGGTTTTCTTCAACTTTCAAGCTTGATTGTAAGTACATCCTAGCCCCATTTTTAATGCTATTTACATTTTTGAATTTCTCGTAACCTTGTTTACCTATTTCTACCATTATTTTGACGTAGGGTTCATGTTTAAAAATTTACCCATGTGTGATATGCATGTATTTTGATGTTTGATGGAAGATATTGTATGTTTAAGGTGTGATAAACAACTTTTTCTAAGAGTGAAAATGTATAAAAAGGACTTATTTGTAAAAGTTGTTAAAATGGGTAGTAGAAATATGATTTAATGAAAAATGTAGGCTGATATGAGCATGCATATGGTTCAGCTAGGCTTAGGTAACAAAGAAATTGAATACATTTCATATTACGAGCCTAGGGACTAATTTGCAAAAATGTGAAACTTCAGGGGCAAAAAGGTAATTTTGTCATAATATGATGTTTGGACTAATTTGAGTAATGTGAATATTAAATAAGCTAAATTTACTATTATAGATCAAGAAAAATGAAGTTCGAACCTTGATAGGGGGAAGAATAAGGTGTTTGACAATTAAATCCTTTTCTACTAATTTGTATCGAGGTAAGTTCTTATGTAAATAATGCATTGTTTTAATTATGTTTTGTATGCTTTACTTTTTACGAATTATGATTGACCATTGAGCATGTTCGACAAAGTTACGACAATTGTGAAATCCCAATTGAATCTTAGGAATAGATAGGGTACAAATGTCATGACATTAGGGTTTTCGAGTCTTTGTGTAAGACCATATCTGGGATATGGAATCGATATGAGATTTCGTGTAAGACCATATCTGGACTATTGGCATTAATACAAGATCCCATGTAAAACCATATCTGGGATATGGTATTGGTGTGGTATTATGTGTGCGAGATACCCGAGTATCCTTTAGTATTCCAAGTAGTTCAAAGGGAAATGAAACGAGAATGTCAAAGTTGTGAAATACTATGCTAAGTTGTAAATTGGTACATGTATGTACATGAAACTCATGCTTAATGAGCTTGATATGTGGGAAATCCCTCGGTAAGGTTGTGATTGAGTAAGTTGGGTCCTGAGATTTATAATGACATTTATGTTAATTTACTTCAAATTAATTGTATGTTAAATGTGAGTTTATAATACTTATTATTTGCATGGGAACTTATTAAGCTTTAAAGCTTAATCCCTTTCTTTTCCCTTGTCTTATAGTGTCACCAAGCCAGTTTAGGGATCAGAGATTGTCAGAGATCTAGTCACACTATCAACTTAACATTTTGGGTACCAATGATTTTATTATTTTGAGTTATGGCATGTATAGGGACTTGGTCTTTTGTTATGTGTCATAATTGATTTGGCCAAATGTGTTGTCTTATGTTGGTTAATAATTCATTTTGTAAATGGCGATTGAAATTGGCTAATATTGGTTTAAGTATATGTTTATGATGATGCCTTTCATGGATGTGGAAATTGTATGGTTTGAGTTGAATAGCATGTGATGGTTGTATGTGATAGATGATAGTATGTGAATGATGTGTGAATGCCTGGTTTATGGCTGATTAGGTTAAATGTATATGCTTGGAATGGTGCTATGTTTTTTTGTGTAGGTTTGTGCATGGAAGGGTGACAATATGGCTTGAAAAATAGCCTCATTTTTCTCCACACAGGTGTGTGTCTAGGCCGTGTGTCCCCTGCACCTTAATAGTTACAAAACAAAATGCTCAGTATCGAGCACATGGGCAGAGACACAGGTGTGTGTCTCATCTGTGTGGACGGCATGGCCTCAGGCACCGTGTAAAGTCTGCACCTATTTTATGAAAAATTATGAAAATTAAATCGACCACACGGCTAAGCACACGGGCGTGTGCCTTGGCCGGATGACTTAAATTTGTTCTTTGGTAACAAACAGAGAGTTACATAGGTTAGGGACATGGGCATGTATGACCACATGGGCATGTTCCATGCCACACGGGCGTGTGGCTCTTAAAACATGAAAATTTTGTAAGTGTTGTCAAATTTTCCAAGGTTCTTAGTTTAGTCTCGAACCACTTCCAAAGCATGTTTTGGGCCCCGTAGGCTCGTTATAGGGACAATTTGAATGTATGTGAAAAGTTTTAAATTTGAACGGAAATTTATGTCTCGATTTTGTATGTTTGCTTGTGTTTAAGTCTAGTAATGCCTTGTACCCTATTTCAGCGTCGAATACAGGTAAGGGGTGTTACACGGCAAGCTCAGACTCATCTTGAGAATAGATCAGAATGTTGTTAATGAACACAACAACAAATCTATCTAAATACGATCTAAATATCCTGTTCATCAAATCCATAAAAACGACAGGAGCATTACTAAAACCAAAAGGCATAACAAGGAATTCATAATGTCTGTACCTCATTTTGAAAGTAGTTTTCGGACATCTGAGTCTTTAACTCTCAACTAATAATAACCCGACCTCAAATCAATCTTCGAAAACACTGTTTCCCCTTTTAACTGATCAAATAAAACATGAATTCTCGGCAAAAAATACTTGTTCTTTATCGTAACTTTATTAAGCTATCGATAGTCAATACACATTCTCATTGACCCCTATTTCTTCTTTGCGAACAACACTAGCGCGCCCTAGGACGAAAAACTAGGTTGTGCAAAACCTCTATATGTTAATTATTGCAATTGAAATTTCAATTCTTTCAATTCTGCTGGAGCCATTTTGTACGGAGCTATAGATATTGGCGATGTTCCCGGTACCAGTTCAATAGAAAACTCAACCTCTCTGACTAGTGGCAACCCAGACAATTCTTCTGGAAATACATCTAGATATTCACAAACTACAGGCATTGATTCAATCTTTATTTCAAACACTTTTGTATCTAAAACATAGGCAATATATGCTTCACAATATTTTCTCACATATCTCTGAGCCGACATCGACGAAATCACTATAGGCAATCTACTTGACTCATCTGATTCAATTTGAAAAGTTTCATTGTTTTGACATTTCAATTCAATTATCTTTCATCTACAATTCACAACAGCATCATGCAGAGTCAACCAATCCATACCCAGAATTACGTCAAACTCATCAAAAGGTAGTAGCATCAAGTCAGCCGAAAAATAGTAACCTCGAGTCACCAAAGGGCAATCTTTGCAAACTTTATCAACAATAACATACTTGCCTAAGGGGTTCGATACTTTAATTACAAATTCTGTAGACTCAACAAGCAATTTCTTACTAGACACTAAACTCTCACAAACATATGAATGTGTCGATCCAAGATTAATTAAAGCAATCAAATTAGTGTTATAAAGAAAGAATGTACCGGTGATAACATCAGGTGATGACGCTTCTTTGCGAGTGCAAATAGCGTAAGCTCTGGCTGGTGCTCTAGCCTCGATCTCACAGTTGAATCCCTAGTCACACCTTTTCCACTAGACACATTCCCCGTATTTTGCGGTAGTCTCCCTCTCGCAATCGTATTGGTCGGTCTTGCATTCTGAAATTTATCTTTCTCAGATAACTCTAGGCAATCTCAAATAAAATGATCTGGCGAGCCACATTTGAAACAAGCTTTATTACTCTTATTCCAGCACTCTTCAAAATATCGTCTCCCACACTATTAACGCTCGGGTTTATTGTTTCTCACACTGCCAACGCTTAAGATAGAAATTGCTTAAGCTTTAGGACTTACATGTTGATTCCACGATCTCTATTCTGCTATCCTAATGATGCATTTGATCGACTATATGAATCTCAGGATTTTTTTGATGAAGAATGATAAGGTTTATTCATCGGTCTTTTTCTCGAATCTCTAGCCTCTGAATTAGCTTTCTTCTTTTCTCGGCTAAAGTCTTCGGCTTTACAAGCCTGGTCAACTAATACAACAAATTCTTTCAAATCTAAAATCTAGACCAGATGTTTAATGTAATCATTCAAACTGTTAACAAACAGCTTACACATGATCTCTTCGGTAGAAACATACTCTCGAGCATATTTGTTCAATCGCATAAATTCTCTCTCGTACTCGGTTACGGTCATACGACCTTGTTTTGATTCTAAAAACTCTTTGTGCTTTTGATCCAGAAACCGTTGGCTTATATATTTCTTCCTGAATTCGGTCTGAAAGATTTATTAGGTGACCGGTTCTCTAGGTACCACAGATACTAATGTATTCCACTACTGATATGCGATATCTCTCAATAATGAAATGGCACACTTTAAACTCTCAGCTAGAGTACATGATAGTTCATCACAAACCAGAATAGTGTTTTCAAGCCAAAATTCAGCTCTCTTAGGATCGTCATCAACGGCAGCTCTGAACTCCTTGGCCCCGTACTTACGAATTTTATCAACCGGGGGCTCATTTAGTCGTTAGAATACCATAACTTGAGGGGCTACAGGGATTAATTGAGGATAAGGTAGGGGTGGAGGTTGTTGAGCAGCCAGATTTGTCCAAACATACTGCGTGAACCATTCGTTCATCATTTGGAAGAAGGCTTCTTTAGCCTCTCCTCCCTGGCTACTCAATACGGGTTTAGATTTAGAAGGAACTGTCCTTTAAGCGTGAGCTGGCGCATTACTTTCAACCTCATCAGCTACAACTCAATTGGGATCCATTTACTATATGAAAATACATTTTAAAATGTCAGAAGTCATCACACTATCACAGTTTATATATGGCATGTATAGCTAGACTTTAACATATGCTACGTTAGTCCTAGAATCGACTAAACCTAGCTGTGATACCAATAAATGTAACACCCTTCACCCGTATTCAACGCCAGAATAGGGTTACAGAGCATTACCGGACTCATAACACATATAAACATCCAATTCACATATAATTTCACATTTTATGCATACATTATTCAAACTCAAGCACAATGTCCCTATAATGAGCCTACGAGACCCTAAACATGCTTTGAAAGTGGTTCGGGACTAAACCGATAACTTTAGAAACTTTCACAAAATGTAACACCCCATACCTGCAACCCACGCCGAAGCAGAGTACGAGGCATTACCTAATCTTATACACGCAAACGTTCCCAAGTCACCAAGACTCAGCCCAATCCGAAACTTTTTCAATTTCTACTTTAAACTTTTTATTATGGACCTACGAGCCCTTAATCGACCATTAAAACTATTTGGGACCATTCCGAGTCTTTAAATAATTTATTGAAATTTTACCATTGAAACAAGACATACGCCTGTGTGGAAGGGTAACACGCCCGTATGGTAATTTCGACATGGTCATGCTGATGGCCCATGTGGCTCACACGACCTAAGCAATATAGGGACACGCTCATGTCCTCCACTCATGTGGAATTAATTCTAAATGCACACCTACAGGGGTTTTTACACGGCCTGACACACGCCCGTGGCCCTGGCTTGTGTCCTTCATACAGCCATGACACATCCGTGTCCTAACCTATGTGCAAAAACATGGACATTCTATTTCTAACGTCAGCATCCCCAAAATGTCACATGGCCAAGGCACACGCCCGTGTTCTAGGCCGTGTCTATCACACGATTGAGACACACGATCGTGTCTCTGCCTGTGTGTTTACTACAATGCATACTGACTTGAAATTTTTACGGACAGGGGACACACGGCCGGATCACACGCCCATGGGGCAGACCGTGTGTCATACACAGCCTAGACACACGTCCGTGTGTCTACCCGTGTGGACAGTATAAAGCTATTTACCAAGCCTCTATGCCACCCTTACTTACACAACCTACACATTAGCAACCAAAACCAATACAAGGCTATCTTATGCAACCAAATCAGCCACAATAAACAACATTCCATGTATGCATTTTACTCATCTATGAATACAACATCTTTGTATATAAATCAAAATTAATATCAGCCATCATTCGAGGCTTAATACAAAATAGGGAATTTATCCCAAGCCAACATATTTAGCCAAATTACTAATAATACAAAACACAAGTCTAATCCCATATACATGCCATTTCAAAAATATAAATCAAACTATACCGAATACTTCGATTGATAGTGTGATCGATATCTCTGGCTTCTGATGATCCTCGAGCTAAGAAAGTGGCACTATAAAAAAAAGAATGAAAAGGTAGTAAGCATATAGCTTAGTAAGTTGCACATAAATAAATATACAACAACTTTACCAATTATCAGCAAGCTCATGATACAAAAGATGGTATAAGCATAACTTACTCATCACTATCCATAAAAATCACATAGTATATACATTGAGCTCACATTTTATACATACCAATTAGGTACCTATACCACTCACAACACAGTTATATTTTCCTAAATAACTTAAGTTCATAACTTTCGCCATTAAACCATTCGGAACACTATCGGATATTCATTAAGCCTCAAACGTGGGTAAGGTGCAGATGCCATGTCCCAGACACGGTCTTACACTAGCTCATATCTCATGTCGATGCCATGTCCCAGACATGGTCTTACACTGACTATCATCTCGTAGCCGATGCATGTCCCAGACATGTCTTACACTGGTTTACGTTTCGAGACCAATGCATGTCCCAGACATGTCTTACACTAGCACTCGTCTTGATGCTGATGCCATGTCCCAGACATGGTCTTACACTGACTCTCATAATGTGGCTAATGCATGTCCCAGACATGTCTTACACTAGCCCACAATAACCCATATGTCATGGCATGAATATCCGATATATTTCCTAGGTTCGAACGGGAACTCTACTATCTCTATTATCATCATACTTTCTCAATTTCAAAATCAAGCAATTCATGCTATATTAACTCAAATACAACTCAACACATATACATTAGTGATGTTGTTGTATTATTTATATACAACTTACCTCAGATTACAAAAAGTAGGCGACTAGTCGGTTTAGTCTAATTGCTTATTTTCCCCTGGTCTAGGTTCGAATTCGGTAATTCTGGATCTATAATAACAAAGTGCACTTATTTAGTCCCTTTCTCGATTTAAGCATTCAATAATTCATACTTGGGCAAAATGACTAATTTGCCCTTAGATTTGACAAAACGACCATTTTAACCCTAGATCCGAAATTCAATTTTTATCGAATTTATTCGTATCTTAAGCCTAGCCGAACCCTTTTTACTCTTATAGTAACTCCAAATTCCCACTATATTACACATTTATCATCTACTTTACAACTTATGCCAACTAGTCCTTTTTAGGTATCTTCATGAAAATCCTTTTACAAAAGTTGTTTATCACACCACTAAGCTTCATATTCTTCCATAAAATTTCAAAAAACACTCTAAATGCTCTCATGGAAAGACCCTATACCTTCAACCATTTGCAAAATAGTCCCCTCATTTGAAAGCTTATGCTTCAAGGGTCTTAAAAATGTAAAAATCTTCAACAAAAGGGTATGAAAATCACTTACTTCTAGAGATGATAAGTTGCTGCAAATTTCAAGCTTCAAAACCGTTATATGGCTAGTAAAAATCAATGAAGAAGAAAAATAAAGAGGATATGGCCTTTGTTTTATTTTAAATATTAAAACTAGTCAAAATTGGTGACTAAAACTCACCTAATTTTGATTTTCTCATCAATTTCTCTCCTATGACCGGCCAAGCTATCTCTGTAGGGTCTAATTGCCCTTTAAAGACCCCCAATTTATATTCTCTATCTATTTGACACCTCTAGCTATTAATTAAGGACTTTTACACTTTATGCGATTTAGTCCTTTTTCGCAATTGGGCTCACAAACATCAAAATTAACTCACCAAATTTTTCATACACTAATATAAACATACAACAACTCCAAAATAATGATAGAATGTTTTATTCGAATCCGGAATTATGGTCTCGCGACAACTATTCTGACTAGGCCCTAAATCTGACTATTACACAAAATCTAGAAATTTTTTCTCAAAATAGGGGACACACACCCGTGTGACCTGCCCTTATGTCTCACACAGCCACCAGACACGCCCGTGTCACAAGCCGTGTGGACATTCGAATTACGAGCACATGGCCATGTCCCAACCCGTGTCTGACCCCATGTAACTCTTTGACTTGGGTCACACAGCCAACACACACGCTCGTGTGGCTAGCCCGTGTGCCCTAAAATGGCCATACACGCCCGTGTGTCAGGCCGTATTCTAGGTCGTGCCAAACCTGTAAGGTATACTGACTTATGCCATACAGCCAAGTCACACGCTCGTGTGTGAGGCCATGTGGAGCATACTAACTTGGTTTCAAATTCAACACGAGGGGACACACAGCCATGCAACATGACCGTGTGTTTGCATGGCCGTGTGTCGCACACGACTGAGACACAAGCCAGTGTCTCTACCTGTGTGGACAAAAATAGGCTATTTTCCAAGCCAATTTGCCACCCAAATTTGAATGTACCTACAACACATCAATTTGCACCATCACATAGCATAAATAGGCATTTAAACCAGCCAATTAGAAACTAGTTCATACATATGCTATACCAAATTTCTTAATACATACAAGTTGCAAAATAAACCAATCCATTTATACCCAAAATCTCATAAACTTAGATCATCAATATCACTACTTAAAATATGCATTCTTTACTTTGATTCACAAACAAATAACATCACCAATATCAACAGTCAACTTCCTTAATACCCACTGTTAATAAGGATCACAAAACCAACCTCAATTTTACATAACATAAACTATAGGCACATACACATATACACAAGCAAATTAACTCAAAATAAGCCAACTCTCATGGCTACTATATACAAACCATGACATATACATTTACAAGCTAATTTGAATGGCCAAAATCATCACCAAAACAAAACCAACATGACCAAAGTCTCTATACATGCCATATACTCAAAACAAAAGCTTAAAGGTACCAAATCATTTATAAGATAGTGTGATGAAATCCCTGACGATCCCCGAATCTGAGTTAGCTTTGACTTTACTATAAAACATAGAAAAAAATAAACGACATAAGCTATAAAGCTTAGTAAGCTCATATAAAATAAACTCGATATAATCATAACCACATAATTCCACAATTGATTATAGACACATGAATTCACATCAACTAACAAACCTTTCAATTACTCATTCACAAAACTATATACTTTCTTCACCATTTCTTCGATTCAAAGCTAATATGGTTTATGCACATACCTGTATTATCTTGTACCAATCTTATTCTCAACCACATCATTCATTTACCCATTAAACCATTCGAAATAAAATTCGGATACTTAAGAGTCTTACACACTAAGTACTAATACCATGGCCCGAAGCCAAATCAAGGTAACTTATATCCGAAGTACTGATATCATTGCCTGAAGCCAAATCAGCCGATTTTCATGCCCCAAAGCCAAATATGTATAACTCGCACCCAAAGTGCTAATATCATGGCCCGAAGCCAACTAATTGTATCCCCTAATGACATGTCACTAGTATCCTAAACTATTCCTAAGGTTCAACCGGGATTTCAAATGCCGAATTTCCATGATTCATTGTCGAACTTATCTGAAGTCTCGTATTCACAACTTATACAATATCAAAGCATTTAATATACACTTATAATGAAATTTATCACATAAGAAACTTACCTCGGATGTGAAAACGGAAAAATAAATCAATTAGTCGATAACTTTAGTTTTCCCCAGATTTAGATCCGAACTCCGCTTTTCTTGATCTAAATATATTCAAAATTAACTTATTTAATAATCTCTCTATTCAATTTAATCCAAAACACACATTTAAGCACATTTACACTTTTACCCCTAGAATTTAACCACTTTTTCAATTTAGTCCTTATTACACAAAGTCACAAATTCATGAAATTTCTTTAATATCCATGATATCCGAATTACTATAATGCCCCTAGTAGCCCACATTTATCAAATTTTCGGACATTTAACCACACATTTTCACATTTTCACAAATAAATCCCTATTTTGCATTTTTACTCAAAATCACTTTACAAAATATGTAAATCTAGCAACAAGATTTCATATTTCATCATCAAACATCAAAGAACACATATTTTCATCAATTGCAACTTTCAAAATCTCTAATAGTTTTGCAAAATAGTCCCTGGGCTAGCTAAAACTAGTTGCAACGATCACAAAAACATAGAAATCATTAAAAACGGGACAAAATATACTTACATGCAAGCAAAAATGAGAAGACCAAATACTCAAGCTTCCATGGCTGTTCTTATTTTGAATTTTTGGTGGTGGTATCTCAATTAGAAAGATGATATCTTAATTTCCATTATTTTACTAAAGGTTATTTATTAAATTACTTAGTTAACCTTTGTTATAATTCACTAAAATTTACTTAATCATGTCAATAATGTCCACCAATATTAACAATGGTCTAATAACAACATAAGGACCTTAAAAACTTTAAGGTTTTATAGCTATTAGACACCTTTAGCTAATAGAACACAAGTTTTACACTTTACGTGATTTAGTCCTTTTTATCGAATTAAGCACTCAAATGTAAAATTTCTTAATGAAAATTTCACACAATCATATTTTCATGCCGTAGACATTAAAATAATAATAAAATAATATATTTTACTTCGAATTTGTGGTCTCGAAACCACTGTTCTGATTTGACTAAAAACGAGCTGTTACATGATATATAATAACCATACCATTTTGGTCATTTAAAGATACAAATCTAGCAATATCCAGATGGTTCTAACAATCAACATGTATACAAACCATATTTCAGTCATGTACATCTATCCAAAACCTTTCCAAAGCATACCATATCTTGACCATTTGAGGTCAATTCATCATATATCACTTTAGCCATTCAAACATGCTTTAATACATTATCAAATTAACACATATCAACAAGCCATTAAATGTACCAAGGCTACATCACCCCAAATGACATATACATGCCAAACTCATCAATTAACATTCAATAAATCATCAACCATAAGTCCACCTATACATGCCATTATAACTTTAACCAAGATATCAAAATCTACCGATATAATCGCTGGATAGTGTGATAGATCTCCGACGAGCTTCCAACTTGATCGAGCTTCCAATAATCTAAAAAGTAAAGGCAAAACAACTACGTAAGCAGTGAATGCTTAGTAAGCTCGTATAAACTTTAGTCATATTAATCCATTTCAAATATGAAATTTATACATATAAAATATAATCCTATACCAATACCGCAAAATTCATGAAACCATATTCAACAACTCACAAAGTAAATAAATCCACAACATCACATATACATATCATCCCTAGCATAGTAGGATTTTATAAAACTTTCAACCCTTTCAATTTTTCTTATTTTCATTTGCATTTCATTACTTTCTATTGCATTTACTTTCTTTAGCTTAAACAACAACATCAATTCAACTCATTATTCCCTTTTTCATCATTCTACATGTAACAACCCTAACCCGTATCCATCATCAAAATAGAGTTACGAGACATTACCGAACAAATTATAACATAAATCATACATTTCTCACACATAAATCCATTATCACATAAACATCAATCAAATATAATCACATTGTCCCTTATAAGTCTCTACGAGACCTTAAAACATACTTGAAAGAGGTTCGGGACTAAGCTGATAACATTTGAAAACTTTGGAAAACTTATAAAATTTTCATGCATACAAGGATCACACGCCCGTGTAAACAGGTCGTGTGCCTTACATGGCCACCAGACATGCTTGTGTCACAGGTCGTGTGAAAACAGGGCATACATACTGACTTGTACCACACGGTCGGAGACACGCCCATGTACCATGGCCGTGGGAAAACTAGAGGGTTACTGACTTGGGTCACATGGCCGGCCACACGCCTATGTGCCAGCCCGTATGTCATACACAGCCAGTAAACACGCCCGTGTGTCTAGGCCCTGCCAAACCTATAGGGTATATTGACTTAAATCGAAGGGCTACCCCAAGGGACACACGGCCGTATACCAAGGCCATGTGTCACACACAGTCAAGCCACACGCCCGTGTGCTCAACCGTGTGGATTGAAAATAGGCTTAGTTAAAGCCACATTTCACACCCTCCTTGAGCACACCTAAAACACATCAAATTGCACCATTTTCATACATATACAAGCAACCAAAACATGCTAATTTATACACATTTTATGCGATTTAGAAACCATCCTCTTAACTACTCAATTCCATAGTCAAAACATACCAAATCAATATGCAAAAATCATCAAACTTTCATAACTTCTAAATGCATTTCCTCATCATATTATCATCTATTTCATGCCTCAAAACACATCATTTCATCAACTCAAAATCAAGCCATAATATACCATCTTCCAAGCAATAATATACCAAAACACAATGTAACTATTACTACATATATCACTTATCAAACTCATAACTTAAGCCAACTTAAATGGCCAAATATACACCAGCATTTACATCATATACAAGCCAAATCTCATGGCTATATCATATCTCAAAACTTATCATCAACTCACTAGCCTATACATGCCATATACCATATTTACAAAGCACCAAAAGTACCAACAAGTTGATCGATAGTGTGACGATGTTCCCGATGATCCCTAAGTCTGAGCTAGCTTCGATTATCTATAAAACAATGAAAGAACACACAAAGCAAGCTTTAAAAGCTTAGTAAGCCATACACAAATAAATTACCACATGAATCAACATTATTTCCATCAATAGGCAAAATATGAGTAAGCACAAATAGATACAAAAACCTTTCACAATGAATACTTATTCAAATTCACATGTAATTTCATCAAATACTTCCCTTTTCAGTACCTGTATGAATCTCGTACGTACCTGTGTCACTTAATTCAATCTCATATTCTTTCTCAACTTGACTTTGCCCGTTGAACCATTCGAAATTGTTAAGGATACTCGAAAATCACATATAGCTTGTACAACGCCATATCCAGATATGGTCTTACATGTTATCACATATCGATGCCACTATCCCAGACAAGGTCTTACACGAAATTATATAACGATGCCAATGTCCTAGACATGGTCTTACACATAATCACAAATAATGCCAATGTCCTAGACATGGTCTTACATGTAATCACATCTCGGTAACCTAATGTCATGACATTTGTATCCTATATTATTCCTAAGGTTCGTACGGGACCTTCGGATATCGTAACTTCGTCGATTCTTGCTCATCTTTACTCGGTCAACATCCATAGCAATTTAATGACAATTAAACATATATAAATCAATTTAAAAGTATTTATTTGCATATGAACTTACTTCGTATATACAATGAACGGATCGGATCGACTATTTAATAACATTCGATTTCCTCCGATCTAAATCCGATTTCTTTCTTTCAGGATCTATATGAATTCAAAAATTAACTCATTTATTCATTGAGTCATTCAATTCAGTCCAAAAACACATTTAACCCAATTTTAACTTTGGCCCTAAACTTTTACATTTCTTACAATTTAGTCATTATTTCAATAAACACAAAATAACACCAATTCAATTCAAATCCATGTGTTCTAAATTACCATTGTACCCTTAGTAGCCCATATTTCACATTTGTTCACACCTTTATCCCCACATTTTCATCTTTTCATAATTTAACCCCTAATTTGTATTTTCTCTAAAAATTACTTATCAAAACATATTAATGTTTCAACAATTACTCATTTTCCATCATCAACATTCAAAAACATCAAGCTATCATCAATGGAACTTCACAAATTCATCAACCAATTCAGAAATTAGGGTACGAGCTAGCTAGAATACAAAGCAACAATCACAAAAACATAGAAATCATCAAAAACCGAGCTCAAAGCATACCTCAATCAAGAATACAAAGGGACCAACCCTAAAATGCTTCAAATGGTCTTTCTTATTTTGATTTTTTGTGAGAAAGATGAATATTAACACTAATTGTTATGTTTTGTTTTATTAAATATACATTAATACATAGTTTACCATTTTACCCTTGGTCATTAAACTATTTAATCATCAAATATAAGGCCATTAATGTCAAATTCCACTATCAATGGTCTAATATCAACATAAGGACCTTTCATTTAATAAATCATAACAATTAAATACTTTTAACTTATAGCATGCCACTTTTACATTTTACGTGATTAAGTCTTTTTCTCAAATTAAGCATTCAAACGCTAAAATTAAATCACGAAACTTTCACACATACATGCTATCATACTGTAAACACATAAAATAATATTAAAATAATTTTTTGACTTCAGATTTGTGGTCCCAAAACTACTGTTCTGATTTAACTAAAATCGGGTTGTTACATTACAATTCAAGTATGAACTTACTATTTCATTACCTTTCCACACCCGTTTCATATGCATAAAACACAAGACATAATCATATCATCAACCATGACTACAAGCTAGTACATTTAAACATAGCTCTTTTGGAATTAACCACATGATAAACCATTTCATAAAGAATTACATAATTTAAACATTACCATTCTTTCATGAACATAAGCATATTTCCATTTGGGCACTTTCCATTTCAATGCATAGCTTATAAGTAAGCATAATACAATCCATCCAATAGCTTGGCCAAAGCCTAAGAATTCACACCAAACATGTTAACAATGTAAGCATAAGACATAAGCAATTTACTCATGGATGATCACAACATTTAAACGTGTAACATATGAATATATCACCCATCTCAACTTACATTTATCCATGTATCACCAATTCAATGCAATTCATATGTGAACATGTCTTATTTCATATCAAACTCATACCATTTCCTTTCAAATCATGCCCGTTGAACCGTTTAGAATACCGTTGGATACCCAGGATAGCTCACACATAGTGTGATAGCTCATATAACTGTAATTCGTCAATTCATGTACATGTATGCTCACACGAACTGTGAATCAGAATGCTCACATGAGCTGTGAAAATGGGCCTACTCACACGAACTGTGGGTTGGAACGTAGCTACACGATGCAGCTCAAACGAACTGTGGAGTATCCGCAACACATGCCAAACCTCAGCCATCGGTAGGACATTTAAGACCAGCACCTGAATCATGTAAATCCTAATGACAAGTCATTTGTATGCTACAAATTCCTAAGATTCAAACAAGGCTTGGTAGTCGTCAAAACATTGTTGGATTTTCAATCGTTTCATTACAAGATAAATTACATACAAATACATATATATTTTTTGATTTAATCACAATATAATCACATATTAACATTAAATTTAATCAAAATTATACAAAATACAGTTCATATGAACTTACCTAGCTAAATTGCAGAAATGTCAAAACACAGGGGCATTTTGGTAATTTTCTATTCTCCTCGATTTTCTACCCGATCTTGATCTAAATTAATAATTTCATTCAATCTATCAATTTAGACAGTAAAAAAATGTATTTTATGCAATTTAGTTATTTTTATATTTTTACAAATTTGCCCCCTAAAGTTTTACTTTTATTCAATTTAGTCTTTGAGCCTAAAACATGCAAATTAACCCTTTTTACCCAAAATTGAGCCTAGCCGAATAATTATGGCATCCAAAACATCCCATTCATGCAATAATTTCACATCAAATCCTTGTAATTTTACTATTTTAACAATTTAGCCCCTAATAGAAAAATTCATCAAAAATCACTTAATAAAATACTTTTAAATAACAACTAATATTTCAAATTCATCATTTAACATCTAAAATCACAAGGATCATCAACGAAAACATTCAAAATCTTCAACAATGTCAAAATCGAAGGTATGGGCTAGCTGGACCTATTTGCAACAATTTCAAAAATATAAAAATTATTAAAAATGGGACTAAAATAGACTTACATGCATCTTCAAAATTAAAGCCGAAGTTTCAAGCTTATCCCTCTCTATTTCCATGGAAAATTCGGTGATGAAAGTAAAATGAGGAAGAAAATATTTTATTTTCTTTATTTTATTAACCTTTTATTTTTATTTTATTAAATAAATAACATATAAAACATTATAATTAAAAGAAATTAAGCATCCAACCACCCCACTAATATATAATATGGTATATTTACCCTATTAATTCATATTCTTTCATTCATTAAGCCATTTAATGATTCAAATCAAATAGCGACCAAATTTTACATCTTTTACGATCTAGTCCTTTTTAATTAATTAACTATCGGAACGTTGAAATTTTTCAACAAAAATTTAATACCACCTTAATGAAACTCTGTAAATATTTATAAAAAAATTACGACTCGGTTTATAGAAATGAGATCCTGATACCTTATTTTCTAAAACCACTTAACCTTAGGGTTTTACCACTTGAACTTAATAAATTTGTTATATAACAAAAATCATTATATCAAAAACCTTTTTAAGACCATGTTTGACTCGTAAATATTAAATAATAATATTTACGAACTTACTTGTCAGATTTGGTGGCCCTGAAACTACTGTTTTCGACACCACTAAAAAACGGACTATTACAAAGAGATTGTATAGAGAGCGATGAATGAACAAGGAAAGATTATTGGCATGATGAGAAGGATACGCAATGATTATGAATGCAATTTCGAAGATGATGATTTTGTGATGAAAAGGGGATCAAACATGAATTTTTTGCACCAAAGACTCCTCAACAAAATGATGTAGTTTAGCATAAGAACAAAACCATGCAAGAAATGGCCAGAGTAATACTCAACAGTAAGAACATCTCAAATAATTTTTGGGTTGAAGTAGTTAACACTGCCGTACATGTTTTCAACTAAGTGATAATTAGACCAAAGACTCATATGACTCCATATGAGTTGTAGAAAGGGAAGAAACCTACTATGAAGTACTTCCATGTTTTGGGGGGTGCATGGTTCATCCTAAGAGATACACACCAAGGTAAATTTGATTTTGAATCTGATGAACTTATTTTCCTTGGTATAAGCCAACAACAGCAAAGCCTAAAGGGTGTTCAATAAACATACTCAGAAGGTTATGGAGTCAATCAATGTGGTGGTTAATGATGTTGGAGCTCATGAGATTCATGGTGATGATGATGGAGATAAGACTTATGATTTAGTGCTTAAGGGAGTGCCAACTCCCTTTATTTGGCACTATTAAACCTAAAGAAAAGTAAAAAGTAAAAAGTCAAAATGTTCAAGTTACTGATCTGGTCAATGACATTCTAATGATGATGAGTCACTTCAATCTTCAACAAGAGTTGGGAAGAATCACTTGCTGATATAATTAGTGATGTTCATGATGGAACCAAAACAAGAGACAAACAAAACTACAGATGCATGGTTCATTTAGCTTGCTACACTTATCAGATCAAGCCAAAATGAGTTGAAGAGGCCCTTAAAAATGTTGATTACATCTAGGCCATGCAAGAGGAGTTGCAATTATCATATATGGGTCTCTAATTCTATGATGCATAGTTATGATGAGTGGGTTTTGTTTGGTTATAAGCTTAATGATATTATAAGCCTTCAAACTTAAAAAAAAATTCAATTAAACCACTCTAAACTTTTTGCACCCAGTTAAGCTATTAAGCTAACAAAATTGGTCAACTAGGTCCTTTGACTAACATTTAACGTTAGTATTTACAGTAAAGTTGGCATGATATTAGCAAGGGCAAAGGCAAGAGTATGATATTGGGGTGCCAAAATAAGGTTTAAAAAGTTTGGGGCACAAATGTTTAAAAAATTACTTTAAAAATGACTTAATTAAATAATTCAAAACGACAATGGACTAGAATTGTTATTTTACCCCTCAGCTAAGGGAAGGCCAAGGCATTTGTCTACCCCCAATTACACCTCTGACCATTAGCCCACATCAAAAAATAAAAATAAAAATTTCAAAAAAATAAAAAAAATATTTAAAATTATTTTTAAAATAAGTACACAATGGATCTGGACAAATGGTTGTCCAAGTTTATTTGAATTGGGCACCCATGTGTCCGTATACTTTCTATTCTAGAATTATAAAAATATAATAAATTATAAAAATAATTAAACATTATAAAAATTATTAGAAATTAATTAAAAATAATAAATTTTATAAAAAATATTATATTTATATTTTAACTCAAAAAATGAATTTGAACAATTGCTTAACATGTTTTGTTATATTTTTGCCTCTCATTCTCAATTAACACAAGTTATATTAGTCAAATAATTTAATTAAAATGAGGAAAATAATTTTATAGAATTTTATGGTTTTAAATTAATTTCTAATAATTTTTATAAATATTAATAAATTTTAATGATTTTTTAATTATTTTTATAATTATTTTATGTTTTTTTATAATTCTAGAATGAATTCAAATGAACTCGAATAATAATTTATCTAGATTCATTGTATATTTTTTTAAATATTTTTAATTTTTAATTTTTAATTTATGTTGATGTGGCACTCTCACCATAGATTCATTGTATATTTTTTAAAATATTTTTAATTTTTAATTTTTAATTTATGTTGATGTGGCACTGTCACCATAGCAATTAGCGCTAACTAGACCGTTTCTTAACAATCACATCAGCGTTACTATTAAATATTAATGGTCAACATTAGTTAAAAGGTCTATTTTTTTAATTTTGTTAATACAAAGGCTCAATTAAGTGCAAAAAGTTCGAAGGGACTTAATTAATTTTTTAAAAAATTTTCTAAAATTTATTTTACCCATAAACTTTGATTATATTTCGATTTTTCGTCTATTTGTGCTCTATATTATTTTGATTGTACTGTCTAATTACTTATATATAATATTATAGTTGTGATTGTAAAACTTAAAAAAATACATATGAAAAAAAGGATTAGAAAAATGGTGAAATGAAAATGGGCTATAAATGAAACAAAGTAAAGTGGGCTCAGTATTGGCACCAGAAGCAGAAGGTTGGATTATATTTATCTGAGACTGATTTGAAATGATGCCTTCTGGCTTTCTGCTGCTTCTATTTCAAGCTGCAAGATTGTTTGTTTTTTCATATAAATAATCTATTTTAAGAGAGTTTTCCCATTCTCCCTCAATAAAAGCAAAATAAAAATCACCATAATTAAAGTGGTTGTTATACATCCACTACTAAAGCATACAAATGATTTTTGAGAATTTACAAGTTGTTTTTAATTATATATTAACTTAATTATCTAAATATATTTTAGTAACCATTACAATATCATTAAAGTCACATCATTGTGGACCATTATTAATTAATATCTGGGTCAAGGAGATATCAATATGGGAAAAAAATAAGTAACAAGATGAGAAAAGAGATATAATTTAAATATTAAAAATAAAATTTTGGCTACCAAAACTATTATGCAACAATAGTACATTGGTTGATTTTTTTTTTTTTGTAACAATGTAAATTTAAACGTCAAAAGTTTCTCTTCCACCAAGTTAAAAGCTTTAAACTTAAAACTTGGAGGAAGTTTCTAAAAAAATGCCTTAAAAGATTGAGGTTGAATGAAGGGTAGAGGTGTGCATGGGCCGGGCTATTCGGCTCGGCCCGAAGGCCCGCCCAAAATGTGAGAGGGTTTGGGCAAAAATATAGGCTTGAAAAATAGGCTTGGACAAAAAATAAGGTCCGTTTAAAAAATAGGCCGAGCCTCAGGTAAAGTATTTTTAGCCCGGGCCGGGCCGGGCCTGACCCGAATCACTAAAGGACAAAAAAAATCTGTATATTTTTTTTATTTTTGAATGTTATTTTCTTGTTGTTTTCTCCCTATTTTGCTACCATTTTACTATTATGTTACTATTATTTGTTGTTATTTTTTGGATATTGTATAAACTTTATTTTATTGTTAATTTTCTTATTATTTTAAAGGCATTTGTTAATTTTTTTATTATTTTAAAAGCATTTGCTTGTTAAGTTGCATTTATCTTAGTGTTATTTAAGTCTACATATTTTTTAAAATTTATTTTTAATTTGTTGGGAAATATTTATTTTGATATTTTTTATATTTTTGATGTATTATATATATTTAAAAATAATATAAAAAATTAATACGGGCGGGCCAGGCCGAGCCCGGATTTTAGTATTTTTATCCGAGTCGGATTTGAACAAAATTTTAGGCCCAGCCCGGCCCTAACCAAATAAATGGGCATGATTTTTTAGTTGAGCCTGGCCCGGCCCATGAACACCTCTAATGAAGGGTATCTATACATGTTTTATAGCTTATTACGTTGTTGTATTCTCGATGTGGGATGATTACCTTAAACCTTGTTTGCTCAGTGTAACTAAGAACATATAAACACACTACTTTTAAATAAACATTTTCAAATTTGGTAACTTGGGCGGTAACATTTTCAACTACTAATTCTCTCCTCTCTAGAAGTCTCATTTGTTTTGGTTTGCCTATGAGCAGCCGCCTGTCCTCTGGGCTGGCGCCACTTACTCCCCTACTTCGATTTCCATTGTTTTTATGCTTTTTAGCACACTACAGGAAAATAGGGCTTTAGCGGCATTTTTAGCGGCGTTTTATCAAAAAACGCCGCAAAAATTGTAAAACACAAAGCAATAGCGGCGTTTTACCAAAAACGCCGCTAAAAACTGAGCAATAGTGGCGCTTTTGGTAAAGCGCCGCTAAAAGACAGAGATTTAGCGGCGCTTTTGGTAAAACGCCGCTAAAAGATAGAGCTTTAGCGGCGCTTTTAGTAAAACGCCGCTAAAAGACAGAGCAGTAGCGGCGCTTTTGGTAAAACGTCGCGAAAAGACATAGCAGTAGCGGCGCTTTTGGTAAAACGCCGCTAAAAGACAGAGCATTAGCGGCGCTTTTGGTAAAACGCCGCTAAAAGTCATATAACTCTTAAAATCTTAAACCCCCAAAAAATCATAAGCACTACTTTATAACCCCTAAAATAGTAAACCCCTAAATCCTAACAAACCCTAAACACTAAACTATAACCCCTAAAACCCTAAATGACGCAATAGGTGCATTTTTAGCGGCGCTTGGTTATAAACGCCGCTAATGTTAAATTATTTTGTTCAAAACTTCGTCGTTTATCTGTCTTATATATTTTTTACCCACACCTGATACACTTAACATTTTCTCCATTTTTCCCTAGTTCTATTTCCCCCTTATTCCTCATCCTAAATCCCTAAAGTATTATCACCCATTCCCAAATTTGACATCCAAATCCCTAACGAATTTAATAATAATAAAAAAGTAATTTTAATAATTAAACTTAAATTCAGAAATTTGAAACATAGAGGAATTAAATTCTTAAGAATAGAAATATAATGACTAAATTTTAATTTTACGAAAAGTACAAATACTTATCTCATATTTTAGCTTTTACAGATTAAGTGGTTTAGTATTCAATTTGTTAAAGTATGTTAAGAGAATTACTTTTTCTTTTTAAGATTTAACACTCCTATGTGAGAAAATATTATTTAACTCATATATTTATTAAAAGTTTATATAAAAATTAATTTAAAAGTCTATATAAAAATTAATTGTTATTTTAATCATAAAGTTAATTGTGTTTCGAATTTTTATTATAGAAAAATATTTTTTAAAAATGAAAAAAATTAAAATACTGTTATTTAAAATAATTTTAAAGTTTTTGGGTATATGACTTATTGTTTTTTAATTTATATATTAAATAAATTCTTATATAATAGTAAAAGAGATAGTCTTAATAAATTTTAAAATATTGAATTAATTATCATTATAGTTTAAGATTTATGGCTTAACGTATATGATTTAGGGTTTAAAATATAAGAGTTACTATTTTAAGGTTTATGGATTATGGATTATGGGTTTATGGATTATGGTTTACAATTTATGGTTTAAGGGTTGGGGTTTAAGGTTTAGGTGTTAGGGGTTAGGGGTTATGGGTTAGGGGTTATGGGTTATGGATTTAAGGGTTATGTTGTATGATTTAGGGTTTAGGGGATAAAAGTTAGGGGTTTAGGTTTAGATTAGTTAATTAGTATTTTTTAATTTATATATTAAATAATTTCTTATATATTCGTAAAAGAGATAATATTAAATTTTAGATATTAAAATTATGATTATAGTTTAATTTATTTAAGAGATAATAGATAAACTTTATATATATTTAGGATTTAACTTGAGATTTGTTAAATGATGAAATTTTATGTAATCAATTAATGCTTTTATATTTAAAAATATTTAATCTAAACAATTTGATATATAAAAATATATAAAAAAATTAAAATTTAATCTAATTATTTTAAATATTACTTAAATTTTTAAAAAAAATTATTTAAAATTAATATAAAAGATATAAAAATTCAATATAAAAATTATAAAAAAGTCAAAAATTAGCGGCGTTTATGATAAAAACGCCGCAAAAGGCAATCAATAGCGGCGTTTATGATAAAAACGTCGCAAAAAGTAATTTATTTTAAATAAAACGGTACCATTTTGACAAAATACGCGGCTAAATTTTAGTTTTGATTGAAACGACACCGTTTTATTTCTCTCCCCCCCCCCCCCCCAATTCCCTTCTTTCCCGATTCCACTCTCTTTCTCAGCCATTCTCAGCCCGTACTTCTATTTCTCTCCCCCGATTCCCTTTTCTTTCCCAATTCCCTTTTCTTTCTCAGCCTTTCTCAGACTAAGCCATTTGCCTAAATCATAGTTCCCCCGAAACCCTCATTTTCCCCCAAATCATAGTTCCCCTAAAACCCCAAAATTTCTCTAAATCAAACCCATTTGCTGTCTCCCTCTCTCTTTTGGATCGACAGGTATTATAATTTTCTAATCAAACCCAAAGCTCCTTCTTTCATTTTGATTTCATTGCAGCAAGCAAGCCGTTTATTTTTTATTTCATTTCGACTTCGATTTCACTTCTGTTTTATTTTTGCAGCAAGCAGAAAGATTAAGGGATTTCATTTTGAAATCAAACCCGATTGAAGGCTACCTTTGGCGAGTCCATCAAATCAAGGTACTCTTATTTACTTGTTCTTTTGAATCCTAGACTTTAGCATGCTGACATTTATATTTTTTTTCTTTTGTGTTCTTTAGTATATGCCATCTATTGGGAATTTTATTGTTGTTCTCTTTCCCCCTGCGTATGTAGTTAGTTTCCTATTATGGGAATTTATTTTGTTGGTTTTGATTTCTGCGTTTGATTTTGGCTTTTTGGTTTTTGAGTCGGAAGATTGATGGCCTTTTATGGGCTAGTTTGATTTATATTGGCATTTGATTATACATGATTGGAAAATGGTTTAATATGTATAGATTCTCCAAGACTAGAAACTTTATCCTTGATGTTTCAAGTTACTGAATGATGAACTTGGCTATCTTGAAACTACAACCTACACATGAGTGACCTTCGATACCGTAAACATGTTTTCGGTTATCAGTTCAGTGTCTTCTCATGTGATCATTGGTAGAAGCAATTCCTTGTAGGATTAGATAGTTTAGGTTAGATAACCCGACCTATATTGAATTGCTTGTTCTATTTATTGTGTTTTGGTTTCAATGGTCAATATTCTGGGCTTATTAAACTCTAAAAATGCATGTCACCAGTCATCCTCATGAAAACATGCCTCAAAAACACTCTTTGCTTATGCTGTTGTGCTTGTGCTGCCTTACACTCAAATATTTATGTTACCAATCTTAGCTGGTCCAGTCACCTTTTCTTCCATGATCTTCTGCATATTGTGTAACGTTAATACATCTTTCCTTATCCTGCATTGCTTTTACACTGTTAAATAGCGGGTAGTAGCTATCCCTGAAGTTTTCTGGCGAACTTTAGAGTCATAAAAACCCTGGCTAAAGACTTCCTGATTCTGAAATTTGCTGCCTTGCGTTGGAGGGCACCTATTGATATAATTAATAATTACGACCTTTTTAGGTAAAATAATGTGAATTTGCATTTAATTAAATTGTTTATTTACCATAGAATCTTTTTTCACAAGCCCCATGATATATATTTTCATTTCTCATTATTTTCTTCTAAGATCTTTTTATCATAATACTAAATCTACAGTTAATGGCTCCCTACCATCTTAAAAGTTGAATTATAGTCTAAATCACCATTTTTTCCCTTTAATTTCTTCGGTTAATAATTAGTACGGTAAACATGGACCAATTGCCATCTTTAAAATTAGTTGAAATGACTCTTGAAACCCGCAAAAAAGCTGGTACACTTCTCAAATTTTTATTTTTATTTTGGTGGAAAACATTTCTCAAATTTTAACCACGGTGTGACAAGAGATATGTATTTCTTCTTAACTTGGCGAGCTATACAGACTTCGCCAATACAAATTAGTCACGCTTCATAATTGTGAATCGGTAAGCAACTCACCATTTTTCTATATAAAAAAACATTTGGGCAAATCAAATTTATTATACATTTTCATGACAAGCCTCGCCAGCTGTTATCAATTTTATTATGTGCATGCCTCGCCATTTTCTTTTTATTTTGGTATATATCATTAAAGCTTGGCAGTATACATACTATTGGTGCTTATAATTTGCTCATATCGTTGGCTGTCATTAGTGATACCGTAACTGCATATTTGTTTAATTTTCTCCTTAATCCTCAAGTCATGCTCTAAGAAATACACTCAATTGAAGTTTGGAGCAACTCTATCCTCTTTTAACTCTATGATCTTATGAATGTGCAGAGCATGTTTGTAATGTCTCTGTCATAGTGGCTTCATCATATGATATCAATTACTATGTTACACATTGATGGTTAGAAAGCTGTAATTAATTATTTTTTATTCAATTTGATGGCTCGGAATAAATTGTTTGTGGTGACGCATGCATATTCACGTAACAGATGATGTGATTGTTATACATAGCTACTACATGAGTTGAGACCTGATGAGAGTAAGTTGGAGAATAGCCTGTGTTATCCAAAAATTAGTATTTTGTTCTAACAATCACTCTTTTGCATGCTAACTCAGCATATTACAGTGACATCTGTGTCGGATCAATTGCTTGCCAGCTGGAAAAGAAGGAATGTGGGGCTATCCATTTGTACATCATGACATTGGGGTTATCCATTTGCCAGCATATTACCCTAGACTTCTATGATGAGTTAAATGGATTTAACTCAATTGAATAATGATTAATTCACTTGTTTTAAGTGTTTTTTTTTCATTTTATATTTTTATATAAAAAATATATATACTTAAATCACAAAATGATAACTAAACTATACTTATTTTCCCAAATTGATATTTAAACTTTTTTGTTGTCATAAGTGGTACTTAAACTATACCACTTACCCATTTTATCTCTGTTGTTAAAGAAATTCCCTTAACCAATCATTTTGTGGCACGATATAATTTTTAACTAAATTATCCAAAAAAAAGATTAAATATTATTTCCTTTATAAACATATTTATCTTTTTTTGTTCTTCACCTAAAAGTTCTAGTGACAAAAAATTCAAGAACTAATCGAGAAACACATTTGTACCTAGTTTTCGACAATAAAGCTTAGATTGCGATGAGTTTTTTTTTCTTTTAAATTTTTTAATCTATTCTACCGGACACATCGCAATTCCAAGTATCTATGTTAGTGATTTAGTATCTCTTCTTAAATTTGAATCTCAATGATAATTAAACTGGAGGATGCCATTACTGTAGTGAGGATCCTTTAAATATTTACCTTTTTTTAATAAATTTTGAACTAGAGTGAACTGGCAAAAGTGTTGTTAAGAAGCTGAGGGTGTTACCGTAGCTCAACCAATTTAATAATTTAGGTTGATGCTATAATGTTATTGAAAGGCATATTTGAGTCAAATTATTTTTTATTTTATGGCTGTTTATTGTTTGCAGGTGTAATTTAATTTGCTAGAATTGACTCTTCCATCCAATTTATAATTTTTAAGAGGTATGTATATTTAATTTGCTAAATCTTTATTTCTAGGAGATTATATTTGGTATGTATTCCATGAGCTAATTACAAGGTAATTACAATTTCAAATAGGTATGTATATTTAATTTGTTAAATTTGTTTTTAACTTGTTTTTTAATGGATCATTAATGGATCATGTTTTTAACTTATTTCAAGTCTGTCCTTTGATTATTTTTTTAATTTGCTTATGCTGTTTATCCTTAGAGACTTGTTATGTTGTCTTTAATTTTTTTAATTTGCTTATTCTGCTTATCCTTTGGATCTCTTTGCTACTAGTTCCAATGCGTATGTTCTTCTCATTGCTACTGGAAACCTTTGCGTATGTTCTTAAGTATGAATAAGTATGAATTAATTTTATTACCATGTAGCTTGCTTGTCCATTAAAATTACAACAATAGCTGACCTTCTCTCCAACCTTTTTTAAATATTTTAAAGATTCAAAGTATATAGGCTGGAAACCTGACGGGTTGCCTTATATCGAGCTGTAAGATATAATGGATCCTCCCTAGGTGTAACAAGGACACGTATGATGAATCTTAAAAAATTCAAAAAGACTTGAAAAAAGTTCTATCGAGCTCATTTACTATTGAATATTTATTACCATGTAGCTTGCTTGTCCATTAAAATTACAACAATAGCTCACCTTCTCTCCAACCTTTTTTTAAATATTTTAAAGATTCAAAGTATATAGGCTGGAAACCTGACGAGTTGCCTTATATCGAGCTGTAAGATATAATGGATCTTCCCTAGGTGTAACAACGCCACGTATGATGAATCTTAAAAAATAACTTACATAATTCACATAACTTACATAATTTACATAACTCACATAACGTACATAACAACTTACGGAACTTAACTAATACATGTAGTGCAATCTAATAGTTTCCTTAAAAGCATATAGTTTAAAGTTCAAATTTCATAACTTACATAATCTACATAACTTACATAAAACATAAAAATATATCATATCAAGACTTACATAATAAACAACTTACCTATGTAATTTATTGTCAACTTTAGAATTCAAGAACTACGAAATGGATAGGAGTTGGATGAAATTGTCAAGGGTAAGCAACGCCTATCGAAATGGAGTACAAACTTTTCTGAATTTTGCATTTCAAAATGCAAGACAAGAGAATATGATTCTTTGCCCGTGTAAGAAGTGTGGCAACATCAATTGGCATACTCGTGAAGTTGTCTACGAACATCTAATTGTTGATGGCTTTATTCGGGGGTATAAAAAATGGATTTTCCATGGAGAGTGTACAGCTAGTGGAACTTCTTCAATGATTAATCCGAATTATCATGATACTGATTACCATCAGTATGTCAGACAAGATGACATGGAAGGTATGTTGCGGGATGTATTTAATATGCACAGTCATGGTGAGCAATCGTTTCCACCTGACTTTATTGCATCCGATGATTGTAATATTGGTGGAAATGTTTTTGGCGAAACGGGAACAAGTGCACCTTATGAGGAGCCAAATGAAGAAGTGGCGAAGTTCTACAATTTACTTAATGAAATGAACGAAGAACTTTACGAGGATCAAAATATTCGAAATTGTCCTTTTGCATTCGTTTATTTCACTTAAAATGTTTGGGAGGGTGGACTGAAAATTCTTTTACAATGCTGCTAGAGTTTCTCAGAGAGATGTTTCTTTTTGCAAAAATCCCCCAATCTTTTCAAGATATGAAGAGACTAATAAAAGATTTGGGCCTTGGGTACGATAAAATTCATAGTTGCCCAAATGACTGCATGTTGTACTGGGTGATCAGAAGAACCAACAGTGTTGTAATGTTTGCGGCAAGTCTCGTTGGATGAATGGGAATACAGAAGATGTGAATGCGGATGAAGGTGGGGCACAGTTAAGAAAGAAGCCAGTCAAGGTTTTACGATACTTTCCCCTAATACCAAGACTTCAAAGGCTTTTCATGTCATCAAAGACGGCCGAATCTATAAGGTGGCATAATGATCAACGGACCGATGATGGATTATTAAGACATCCTGCGGATTCTTTAGCTTGGAAATAATTTGACATGAAATTTTCAAACTTTGCAAGCGATCCTCAAAATGCGAGGCTTGGGCTAGCAACTGACGGCTTTAATCCATTTAAAATCATGAGTACTTCGTACAACACTTGGCCTGTGGTGCTTGTTCCTTACAATTTGTCTCCATGGATTTGCATGAAGCAATCTTCGTTTATTTTATCAATGATTATTCCTGGAGAGAAAGGTCCCGGAAATGATATTGACATCTATTTGCAGCCACTTATTGAAGAGTTAAAACAATTATGGTCGGGTGTTGAGACATATAATGTATTAAGAAAAGAGAACTTTTATTTACGTGCAGCTTTATTGTGGACAATTAATGATTTTCCGGCTTATGCTAATTTATCGAGTTGGAGTACTAAAGAACGTTATGCTTGTCCTTGTTGTGCTGCGCAAACTTGTTCGAAGTGGTTGTACAATGGGAAGAAGTTCTCTTACATGGGCCATCGTCGGTGGTTAGATAGAAATCATAAATTTAGATTTCAGAGGACTTTATTTGACAGTACAGAAGAGTACAGAGGAGCTCCTCAGCAGACCGTTGGATCTGAAATCTTGTTTATGTTAAAAGATATCAACTTCAGTTATGGGAAGATGAATCAACCACCTAACACGCAATCAAAGAGAAGATCGAGGGATGAATTCGATGATGAATCTGACGAAGAGGATGATCCTAATGAGGCAGACTTGTGGAAAAAAAGAAGTATTTTTTTTTAGTTGCCTTATTGGGAGCATAATATTTTACGCCACAATCTTGATGTCATGCATATTGAGAATAATGTCTGCGAGAACATAATTGGGACAATTTTGAATGTCGATGGAAAATCAAAAGACAATCTTCAGAGTTGACTTGATTTAGTTGACATGAGAATTCAGCGTGATCTTCATCCTCAAGTACTTCCGAATGGGAAATATCGATTGCCACCTTATATTTTTTCAATGTCAAAGGAAGAGAAAGAGGTGTTTTGTATGGTGCTGAAGGATATAAAGGTCCCAGATACGTATGCGTCAAATATATCTTGATGTGTGAGTCTTAAAGATCGAAGATTATATTCATTAAAATCACATGATTACCACATCTTGATGCAAGATTTACTCTTAGTTGCTTTACGGTGCTGCATGTCAAAAAATGTGACGTCCTGTATAATTGAACTATCCAATATAATGAAAGCTATTTGTGGCAAAGTTTTGGATGTTGAAGAACTTAAGAAAGTACAAGATCGAGCTGCTTTGACTTTATGCAATTTGGAGAAGATCTTTCCACCTTCCTTCTTTATTATTATGGTGCACTTGGTAATTCATCTCCCTCACGAAGCAATACTTGGTGGACCGGTTTTTTATCGATGGATGTATCCAATAGAAAGGTGCTAATTTATTTGTCAAGTATTTATTTATTCGCGTCTATACATTTAGTTACAACTTTTGATAAATATTGTATATCGTGTTTAGGTTTCTAAGCAAATTGAAAGCTTATGTCGCAATAAGCGTTATCCAAAAGGATCAATTGCTGAAGGCTACTTGGCAGAGGAGTGCATGACATTCTGTTCTAGATATTTAGAAGATGTTGAAACACGATTGAATAGACCAAATAGAAATACTGGGCTCAATGATCATAACTTGGCCGAAACTTATTTATTCCAAAGTTATGGAGAACCAATCGGCAAAGTTTAAATTGCAGAATTATATGATATATCGTGGATACAAGCACATCGATATGTACTTTTTCACCACGATTTAGTTGAACCGTTACGCAAGTAAGTTCTAAAATTTCCTCACATATTCGTAGTTTTGATTTGTTTATCTTCTAACCAATTACACTTGTTTTTAATATAGTGAGTACAAACAAATTTTGAGATCTCATGCACGCTCTCGAAGATTGCAACATCGAGAGATTAATAAGTTATTCACATAATCTTTTCATGAATGGTTAAGTCAAACGGTATGTAACTAAAGTTAATAAGTTACATATAATCCCGAAATTTAGTTAATTATTCAATTTACTTTCGATTCAATAGGTTTGGAGTGGAAAGGACGTCAATGACGAAGTTAAATGGCTTTCCCAAGGTCCGAACAGAATAATAAAAAGATATAGTGCCTTCCTCATCAATGGATACAGATTTCATACAAAGTATCGTGAGAGAATGAGGAGAACTCAAAATTGTGGAGTTGTTGTTAATTCTTCAATTACAAGTTATGCTAGTGCTAGGAACAGTAATCCAGTTGAGGGTAATGTGGAGTATTATGGACTTCTTACCGACATTATTGAGTTGGATTACTATGGCAGATGGAAAGTTGTCTTATTTCGGTGTGATTGGGCTGATGTTAATACTGCTCGAGGAATTAAAGAAGATCAATTTGGTTTTACAATGTTGAATTTCTCTCGCTTGATTCACACTGGACAACAATTGATGGACGAGCCATATGTATTTTCCTCTCAAGTGAAACAAGTTTTTTATTCTAAAGATCCAACTGATGAGGGTTGGTATGTTGTACTCCGGAACACCCCTAGAGACTTGTTTGAAATGGGTAATGGAAGTAGAGATGACATCGTCGAAAGATCAGAAACATTACCTTTTCCAGAACAAAACTTAGATGAAAATATCCCTAGTACTAATAGACAACATCAATGGGTTCGACATGATGTGGATGAAGATATTTACGAATAATGATGTAGTAAGATTTTACAATTTTTTAATTATATGTAATATTATAATTTTAATCTTTGTCATGTTATATAATTTAACTATTTTATATGTACTACTATTGTTGTAATTTGTTACTAAAACTTTAACTATTTTATGTGTATTGTAGGAAAAATGCGTAGAAGAAGATTAAGAGATTTAAGTATTGTCCAGAATACTCCAAATTCGGAAGAAGGAAATAGTGAACAGTAGACAGTTGTTGGATCTTCGAATGTGCCGGAGACACTTGATGAGCCTGAAGAATTTCAAAGTAATGTTATGTTCATTTTACATGTGTTGACTTTTATTATTGAATTATTTGTCAATTTTAATATGATAATAGTATATCATTTTTCAGCTGAAAGTGGTGGGACGCGTAGAGTTCGAGGACGTACGCTGCTTAGAGATTTATACGACTTAGATCCTGTCGAGCGTGTTAAAGTAAGTAGAAATACTCATGGTCAGCCTATTGGATCTGAGGCTCGACTTTTAGCAGGCTATTTGGGCATTTTAGCACGAAATGCAAATATGTTACCCATCAACTATGAATCATGGCATCACATGCCTGATAGCAACAAAAATCAGGCTCTCACTAATATTAAGGTAACAAAATATGAATGCAATTTATAATACTTTGGTTTAAGTTTCATTTATATTTACATTCTAAACTTATATTTTTTTAGGAGAGATTTGCTTTAGAAGTCTCCGATGATTATATCAAGAAGGCATTAGGTAAAAGATGGAGAGACAATAAAAGCACTTTAAAGAAACAATATTTTAAGAAAGACATAAGCCTCGAGGAAAAATTGAGAAATGTTCCGCCGGGAATGCTAAGGTATCAATGGGAAGATGCGGTTAGATTTTGGAATTCAAAGAAAGGAGAGGTATTGCGTATTTCCAAACTCTTATATATAGTGTTTACTTTATACGTAATAATAATTTTATTATGTAGGACCGTGAGCGAGTTGGAACAAGTAGCAGGCAAAAACAAAAATTCACGCACACGGCAGGGTCGAGAAGTTTTGCTTCTGTAGCTGAGGCCGAAGTATTATGAATTTATTAATTCTTTCAAATATTAATAACTTTCTATTATTAAATAATATTCTTACTACTATATTGTAGGAAGTTAAATCCGGACAAAAGTTGGACGCCTTCAGCTTTTTGAGATTACGCATAGGAAGAAAGATGGATCTCCTATGACATCCGAAGCTGGAGAAATTATGGTATATTTACTTAATAATATTTGATTTATTCTAAATATTTATAATCTTTAATGATAATTTTTTAATTTGATTTATTCTAAATCTTTATAATCTTTATTATAATTGTTTAATTCAATTCATCATTAGTAGTTTTAAATAATGTTAAGTTATGTTGCATTCCTTTTTATTATATATTTCGTTTCTAACTCTTTAATTGATTTTTTAGGAGAAACTAAAGGAAAAGAAGGCAGAATATGAAGCGATTGCTTCTAGTGATAGTTCTGTTAATCTTGAGAACATTGATAACAGAATTATCACTGAAGTTTTGGGTCCTGAAAAGTTCGGTCGGGTTCGATTTCAAGGATCTAGTGTTACCCCGACCCAATATTTTGGATCCGGCTCCCAGCAATACATGCCTTCCGGAAGTCAAGCTCAAGCTGAAGTTCAGAGGTTAAGAGACCAGATAGCTCAGATGCAAGCGAACACGGTTGAGCAAATTGCCGAGGTTCAACGAAAATATGAAGAACTCCAGCAACAACTTAGAGCGGAGGCAGCAGAGAGGGAGGCAACGGCTGCAGCGAGAGAGGCAGAGGCACGGGCGATGGTAGCAGAGCAAAGCAAAAAGTACGATGACCTCCAGCTACAGCTTCAGCAGATGATGCATATGTTTCAGCAATCGCAAAAGCCGCCATCTTAGACATTAGTTTTCTTATTGTAAGAATGTTTTTAAGTTTTGTCACGTTTAACAGTATTGTAAAAATATTTTAAATTATACTTTATTTATTAATTATATCATATATCTTTAGTTAAATTTGAAGTATCATTTAGAATTAATTTTTTAGTTGTATTTTTATGCTAAATTTGCTGTTTTTGGCTGCATTTTATACTATATTTGTTGTATTTGGTTGGAATTTAATGCAGGAAGGGCTGGATATTGATAAAAAAAATATTGCAAATCTGCCAAAATTAGCGGCATTTATTGGAAAAGCGCCGCTAAAAGTCACGGCTTTTAGCGGCGCTTTTCCCACAAACGCCGCTAAAAGTCACGGCTTTTAAAGGCGTTTTTTCAATAAACGCCACAAAGTTTTATGGTGTTACCTACAGCGGCATTTTTGGCGGCGTTTTAGAAAGCGCCGCTAAAAGTCGATTTTCCTGTAGTGGCAGAATCATCTCATGACCTGCCTTCCTTCATCTCCGCCTAACCCAAGCCACAGATGAGAGGTCAGTTTGCTTGTCTCGTTTTCTGTGCCTAACTCAAAAATTGAATCCACTAAATAATTATCAAAGTAGACTCAATGATAGTCCTAGACTACTTGAAAGCTCAAGGTAAAAACAATCTCACAATGTACAATTTTTTGCACTCACTCTCTCCAAATGACAGCTAATTTTACCCACAAAATGTTCCCAACATGAATTGATAAAAAGACTCAAAACTCATCTCTAACAACATTTATATGGGTAGAGTAGTTGCTTAGAAAAACTTATCCAATCAGTTTGAATTTTGAATTTTGAAAAAATCCCAGTTGATGAACTTGGAATGACTCAAACTCTTCAAAGACTTTTAAACTTAGTTACCATAAGGACTTTGTATGGTTTTATCTAATTCCTTATTATTTCTTACAGTTGCTATCTATCACATATTTACAAAACATTTATTACAATAATACGTCTATCAAATATTAGCAATATTGAATAAAAAATTGTTTTGCCTAACAATTATAATCAATCATCTCCTTTACTTTGTATAGCTTAACAAAACAAAGTTTGTGATTACTTATTTATTTACTAATTTCAACCTTCTAAACGAAAATACATATTAATTTTGTTCTTTAATAATATAACTAGTTACCAAATACAGTATAAAAAGAGATAGAAACAAAGAGAGTGGGGGGTAAAACGGAGGACTGTGTTGGATGATAGGGAGTGGGTGACAGTGGCTCACATGATATATATGTATAAAGATCTGTGTATGTATGTATAATTTTGGTGCAATCAAAGAGTCCAAAAAGGGGGAGAGCAGGAACTGGCAGTGAGGATAGTGGTGGATAAAATAGGGTTTTGGATGTCATGCATAATTCCTTTGTTTGTGAATTGGCAGCCAACGTCCCCTTCACGAGAACGACCATTTCCTACTCTTCTTGTTTTCTTCTGTTCTTCATCTGCTTGTCTTCTTCTTCTCTTGGAATGTGTGTTGAAATTGGATCCCTTTCTTTTCCATTTTTTACCGCCACAAAAAGAAAAAAGGTATTCTTTATATAAATAATTTAGACGAGGGTATATACCATTAGTTTAATAGAAAGCTGATCGTGGTATTTACTAATTAACCATTAATTGCGACCAAGATTAGAACCCTAATTTATATATATATTAATAAATAAATATTCACCATTGGGTTTTGATGATTATCAGGATATATATCATTATAATCCCTTTTTTTCTTCATGGTCCATGCTAGGTAGAGCTGCTGCAAACCAAGTAGTCATCATTGCCAACTTAAACTTAAATAATTTCACTTGGAAATACTTCTTGCATGATTCAACCTAGCAAACGTCTCTATGCTCTAAGCCTATACATACACACACGCAAATTATTTCTCCATAATCATCACTTCAGGGCCCCGTTGATCATAAAAAAAATTTCACTTGATATGATTTCTACTTTTATACATCACTCTCTCTCTCGTTACCAAAACCTTGGATACATATCATAATCATTATGTATAACATAAACAAATACACCATGTTATGTTTTTCTGTAACTGGGATGACACTTTGATCGACGAGTACTTTTTCAAACATTCCAAATCATCAATTGAAATGGTGTTGTTCGAGCCACGGCCAAAACCCCGTTTGATCCTCGATGTTGCAGAACATGTTACCCAGGCCTTCTTCTTTAACAATTTGATCCATCTTTTGGCATTGAAGGTGATTATCAGGCCTTGATGATGAGGTTTGAAACAGCTGTGCGACTGCTGTAGTTGGCCTAATGGATGTTGGGAAAAGGGTTCTGCAGCTTGTCGGATGGCTGTCAATGACTGTTGGTGTCCTTGACATACCCAGCTTCACATCCGAGCTGTTTTCACTTCTGTTACTACATGAACCTTCCGTTTCCTTGTTGAGGTTGATGGATTCCGTTGGTTCTTTGCCTTTCAGTGCCAATATCTGCACCCACAAATTAACTCTTGCAGTTAAAGATGAAGTATATACGCATGTTGTTGCACAAACTACTAAATAACTCAATAGTTTTGAAGAGGTTTAATCCATAATTTCATACTAAGACAATGAGATCCTTGTTCTAACTTGTAAGAAAAGATCTCTCATTCATTGCATTCCATAAGTTATCACTCATGATTACCCCTATTAATTTGAATTCTAATTATGGTTTTAATCTCTCTATAATGCTAAAATTTGTGATTTAATCATTTTACATTAATTCGGCATAGTTTATTCTATCTTCTTTTATAGTATCATTAGTAGGTCTAAATTGATAATACTGTTAATTGCTATTTGTAACTTGATGAAATGGTTTTTTTTTAAAATAGTTTAAGTATTCAATTAAGATTTAAATTTATTATTGGTTGGACACAAATGATTAAATTTTTGCATGATCTTTTGTGATAGAACTTTAGCAATAACAATTAATGGTGTTATCAATTTGAATCTACAAATATCATTATAAAAATAAATGAGAAATTATACTAAATTAAAGTAGAAAGATTGAATCTGAGGCTAAAAAACAGAATTAGACCGTCAATCAATAAAAAAAAGTAAAATTATGTGGCAGAAATAAGGTTCTGAAAATAATGGTTCATGGTAAGTCAATAAAGCATGAAGAAATGGATCAAAATAATCTTCAAAAAGCTCAATTATTCAACACACACACACACACTTACATATATATGCTTACCTCAGCATGAAGCTTTTGGTTCTGAGCTTGGAGTGCATCATTATCAGCTTTGATAGCTTCATACTGTTTTTTAAGGAGATCATAGTCTTTCTCAAGTTGCTTGGTTTTCCACCTTGCTCTTCTGTTTTGGAACCAAATAGCAATCTGCCTTGGTTGCAACCCAAGAGCTCTAGCCAGCTGCATTTTTCTCTCAGGTTCAAGCTTGTTCCCCAACTCAAAGTTCTTCTCAAGGGTCTTCACTTGTTCCATGTTCAGCCTTCTCTTCTTCTCTCCTGCCTGTGAACCATCATCTGATAAATCATCCTCCCCATTTCCTTCTTCACATACATGATCTATACCAGCAAATGATATTGATCTCTTCCCCAGAAATGGTGCAACACCTATATATATATAAAAGAAATCAATTCCATGATAGATTTTACATATGTAAACCCTAAAGATTCAGATTGATATATATACCGTGAAAGTCTTGGGGTGTGCATGAAGGAAGCATTTGATTGATGGAAGTTGGGGGTTGATGATGATGATCTTCTTCATGAGGAGTTTGGAGCATGAAATTGGCCGGAAAAAAAGCCATCCCATTGCAAGACATGTCTTAATAATAATGATCTTAATTCAAACAATATTGAGAAAAATATATATTTTCATGCTTGACTGCCATGGCATGATGTTCTTCAAGGAAACAACAATACGCAGAAAATCCTGAGAGTAGACACAGAGTTTAATGAAAGAAAAAGCAAAAGAGAGGTTTGATAATTCAGTTTATAAAAGAAAAATAAATTAGTTTCTTGAATTGGAAGGTGATGCAGAGATTTTTCTGAAATGGATGGCTTATATATATATATATATCAATTCTGTGTGTGTGTGTGTGAGAGAGAGAGAGAGAGAGAGAGATATGCATGTATGTGACTATGCCATTGGGTGAGGGAAATGCTAGCTGATATTATTATTATTTTCTTTTAAAAACTAATTAGCAATAAAAATAATATCATGAAATTTAGTTTAAATAATTGCAACAAAATTTTTATACACGTGCATGCATGTTCATGAAAAAAAAATGAGAAAGGCTACTAACTAAACATTGGTTATATTATGAGTGTTGAAAGCATTTAAAGTAGTGATACCAATCCAAGTCCAATAATTTGAGGTCATTTTCATGTTACTAGACTTTTATTTCCACACTTGGGAGACAATTTGTGGTGTTTTTCTCAATAAAGACAGTTGTCTTTAGATGTAAAATAAATTTTCAGGATAGGGATGCAACCACTTTTTATGAAGCTTTGATTCCATAGGTGAATGTGGGTGCTTCTTTTTAACTGGTTAGAAATTGAATTTTAATTTTAGAAAACCTATAGGTTTAAATAGTAATTTTACAAATCAAGGAAGCCTCCCCTACCTCTAGTGAGTAATATTAGATTCTACTGTTATTATTATATTTTTAATAGTGCTAAGATTCCGGAGTATATCTTCTTTTAAGTAATATTACATTTTCATGATAATGTGAGATTTTTGATAAATTTATCTCAAAAAGGGTAAAAGACACCTACTCCTATAGTTTCAAGAATGCTCGTACCCATCAGGTTTAAAGAAAATTTCATAAACACCCCTTCAAATCTATTTACCAATTAAAAAGATAAATTATTCCTTTATTATTATTTATCTATATATTTTCTATTTAATGTATTCATTTCTCTATTTTTAATATTAAAAAATTGAATGCTATACAATATATTTGACTTTTTTCATAAAAATTATATTTGAATTCAATTAAAATTAAATATTTTAAATTTATTTTAATTAGTTATGTATAAACCGTGTGAGATAAACTCTGTCATATATTTTTATGTAAAAATAATTAATTACTAGAAAGTTTTAATGGGAAAAATTGATTGAAATATAAAAGTGAAATTTAAAAAAAAAATCATCTAAAATTTAATATTGAAAGTGCAAAAAGAAAAAGTTGAAAATGAAAAAAAAACGTAAAAGAGAAAAAAAAATAATTGTCCAAAATTTTAAAATAAACTTATGGCGAACGAGGCCTTGGCTGAACTAGAAGGCTAAGACCCTCTAAACTTTAAGATATCATATCTTAAACTATATTTATTAAAAAAATATTAATTGAAAATTATTTATATTTAGCATAAGATTATATTAGAATATAATGTAATTTATAATTTAATTTAATAATAATTAAAATATTTTTAACTAATTAAATTTATTTAATTTTTCATTGAATATAAAAGGTGAAATTGTCATTCTATTTATTTCATTTAATAAAAAAACTTTAAGAGGATCATGAATTTTTCATCAAACTTTACAGAAGGGTATGTGAGAATTTTTTAAATCATTGCGGGTAAGTGGATCTTTTTTTATCAAACCTGACTTTTTCCTAATAAAAACTCACCAACGACTCTGGATCCTTGATGTTGTTGTTAGGAGTTGAGAAAAATAATAATTTCTCTATTTTATTTCTGCATGAAATTTTATATTTATGATAATTTTACCATTATTTTCTTTTATTATTTTGGTTAAAATTTCCATTACACCATAACAAATAACATGTTTTGGTAAAATTGTATTTTTTTTCTCCTGTCACTTTGATCAAAGAGAAGCCTTAACTATTTCCTAATTTCAATTTATCTATTTGAAAATGAAGATATTAAATAAATTTTTTTAAAAAAAAAAGTATTCATTTATCAGTAAAATAAAATACTATAAGCTTAAACAGTCGTGTTGTAAAGAATAAAAAATAATAAAAATTTTATATTTCCTCAATCAAATAACAAAAACTTATCTTCAAACTAAATAAATTAAACAATATAATATAACATACCCAATAACGTGTTAAGTAATATTACGTTCTAATAATCATATTACAAAAAATAATCATACATTCCTTAAACTAAACACCTTTTAAATGTATGGTTATCAAGTTGTGATGTTTAAATCAGCAAAAAATTTACAAAGGAATGCACATAAGATTCAAATCAAAGAAGGATGTGTATAAATGGATTGTTGTAGGGCTTTAGTCTTCTCCCATTCTTACATATACCAGTTCTCATGTAACGTGTCTTCCGTGTTTATTTTTTAAATTTACTAAATAATATATTTTATAAATTTTTTAAAATATATATTTGTTAATTAAATTAAAATTTGTCTAATTTATAATAAAAGTCTGTTAATTTTGAAAAATAGTTTAAAGAAAAAAATAACATTTTTTAAAAGTAATGAAAATAAAAGAGTAGGAAATAATTGATAGTAAAATATTAAGTAATTAGATAAAATAACTTATAATTTGAATATAAATCAAAATTTCACCTATAAAGAACCAGTACTTTAATACTTCATTTTCTTTAACATAATATTTCATAACACAATAGTAAACATCATTCACAATTATGTAAATATTATTAAAATCAAATCATAGTAAAACTATCAAGTATTAAATAATAATAATAATAATTAAACATCTCAAACAATAATGAAGATCTTTTTTTTTGATGGAAACAAAACCTATTAAATAATACTAAAATATGAATTTTCTTATAATTCTTTAGATGTTATTTTAAATGAAAATGCATTGATAATGCATGTATTTATAGTACTAAATATTAGTTTTAATTTATATGCAACTGTAACACTAATTAAGTGATAATTAATCTAAAATAGCAAGTGTAATTTTATACGAATCCAAAATATAATTAAGTGATGAAAACAATAGTAATAAAATAATTATAAGTAAATTTTATATTCAAGTTTTAATAAAAATATTATTAATAAAATATATAGTTATTTTGATATAATATTATAGATTTTAAAAAAATGAGAAAAATAGATAATACAAAATATTAATTCTTAATTTATTGATTTTATTTACATTACTTTCTCAAATAGATATGAGGCACACTATTTGATTATATGCACTTAGTATTTATAAAAAGATTTAATATTTAATTTAATTATAAAATATATCTATTTTCTTTTGAGTTTTTGACATGTAAATTAGACCATTTTTCTAAAAAAGGCCCATTGCCTACTTTATTTACGGAAATGGACCACTTAAAACTTGATTGACTGGAATGGACCAAAAAAATCCAAAACGTGCCTACGTGGAAGCGTTTTAAGGAGAAATTTCAAAAAAAATGTGCTGACAGGGGCGAGCTTTACCCTATGTTAGTAAAAACGCACTAACGTGGGCACGCTTTTGCCTGTGCTCAAACTAAATATTCAAAAAAGATCATTTTTTAAAAATATTATAAAAATAGACTAATTTTTAAAAAAATTATGAGAACAAGCCTTTAAAAAGACCCAAAATGGTAACATTATTATTTTTTAAAGGTGCAACCAATTAATATGGAAATAAACTTTACAAAACAAATTTTTAAATAGACCCAAAGTTTCATTTCCCTTGTTTTCTTAAGCAACATGAGATGTGACATATGTGTATATATAGAGCCATGAATAGGTTTGCAATTTGTTTCTAGACAATATATGATTTCTTCCTCTTTTAACTAACAATATAAGATTAAATGCTACACTATATTTTATAATTTTTTTACAAAAAATTCTATTTTTTATATTTTGTTAACATTTTCTCATATTATAAAATTATCTTTTGAGATCTTTAATATTGTTACATTTTAGAATTGTTAGCATATACAAAAGAACTATTAAAAAAATAACAAATTGTACATATAAAACTTGTACACGCAGTAGTATTCTATTCAATTTTAAATGTTTGAAGTTAATATCCATGCAATTCTAATTTTTAAAATATATGTTATGAATGTTTGATTAATAAATAAATGGTTAGTATTTGGTACTCAAATAATATTTTTTGTAATTTTAAAAAATTGATATATCTTTTTTTAATATTTTACTATACTCATTAATTTTTTAATCCTAATTTTAATTTAATTTTCATCACCTAATGAATGCTGATAAATTTATTTCAAATGTACTTTGATTAGATAGATAATCTATTTAAGCATAGTATATAATTATGTTAAATAAGTTTTTTATAGAAATATATAATATACATAAATTATATAAATTATTTTTCATATTTTTATATCTAGATTAAATTATATTAGTAGTCACTTAACTATGATTTTTTGGCTATCAAATTATAAAAACTTACAAAATGATTACTCAACTATTAGTAGTTTTTTAAATATTTATTTTTTTAATATTTTGTCATACTCATTTTATATTTTATAATTTTTTTACTTATAGAGTTTAAAAATTTTATTTATAATGTAACAAATTTTAACTTTTTCTAAAAAAAATTAAACTCTATAAGTAAAAAAGATATAAAATATAGTGTAGTCTTTAATTTTATGTTGTTAGTTAAAAGAGAAAGGAATCTCACATTGTCTAGGAATAAGTTGCAAACCTATCAATGACTCTATGTATACACATATCTCACATCCCACACTTCTTACAAAAACAAGGGAACTGAGACTTTGAGTTTATATAAAGATCTGTTTTGTAAGTTTTATTTCTATAAATTGGTGGCACTAAAAAAAATAGTGTTGCCACTTTAGGTCTTTATAAGAGCTTATTATTGTAATTTTTTAAAAAATGTGATTTATTTTTTAAATATTTTTTAAAAATGACTTTTTTTGAAAATTTAGTCTAAGCATAGGCAAAAACGTGTTCCTTTCAGCGCATTATGGACATTTTTTAGTAAAATAATTTGTAAATTAAGAAAAAATAAATAAATAAATTATACATTGTAGATTAAATTACCAATATATTGATCTATATTATCTTTTCTTACATATAATTATATTTATTTAAATAAAAAAATTATATTTTTATTATTTCTAATTTATCCAATTATATTTAATGAATTGTTAGATTTATAATATTATTAGTTAATAATATAGTAGGTAGAAGGAAGAAATTTATGACTTTTATGTTAATAGAGTATCATATTAATTAATATTATTTTTATTATTATCACATAATACTAATAAATTATTATATTAATATGGATTTAATAGTAAAGTGTAATCACATCAATTCAATTTTTTTATCAAATTCATGCTTGCACAGAATAATTATAGATAGATAGACGGAGCATATAGGGAATGCTAGTCCTTTTACGTCATGTTTCCTTAAAAAGTATCCCATACATATTTAAATATTAATTAAGTTGTTTTAAATATATCAATATTGAATATGTTGCGTGGGCAGATCCGTTTGAGATAGGTGTTACATTCTGAAAGGGGTATCCACTAGCTTCTGCCAAATGGGGTCATGCGGGTCCGCCCATCCTGGCGTTATATAGTATTGGATGTGATACTGTGTATTTCATTTATTTATGTGGGGTGACTTTGAGGGACTACTATTAGCCCTTAAGAAATCTGAAATTCTTTTCCTTCAGAAGGAATTGAGGGTCGACCAAGTTCCTGCTGTACTGATAAAAAAAAAAAAACATTTTGTTGAAAATAAATGAAATCTAAGTTTATATTTAAAAAAAAAAAAAGATTTGAGTAGTGGGGGTGGGTGAGATTTCACTTACTAAACTCCATTCAATTTGATTTTATTATTAATAATTTAAATCTATCTAATTTATTTAAATTTAAATTTATTTGAATCCAAATTTATTTGGACATATAATCCACAATAATCAAATTCAAAGTGATTAGAATAAAAAATTATTTGAATTCATCATAATCAGATTCAAAATAATTTAAACCTTAAACTTTAAATGACAATTTAAATTTAAAACTGACATAAACCGAAATTGCTTGAAAATTTTGAAACAGGACTCAACCTGGTCCAAATAGACCCAAACCCTAACTAATTTGATGGACTAATGTGAAAAGAGTGATAGAAAAAAGGGAAAGGGAATTAGGGGATATGTAAGGGAAAAAAGGACGGGGTTGCTTAAGAAGAAAGAGAAATGAGGTGGCGTGCATGGTTTAGGGAGTAGGCTAAAGGGGATTCACATTGGAAATGAGAGGGGGGTGGAATCTAGTAGATGGCCAAGGTGTGGGGGAACACCCATCGTGCTTTAGGACCAAAGCTTCTTTCCCATCCTCTATCCCCTTTTCATCTCTCTCTCTCTTTGAAATTGAAACACCACAACAAAATAAGTAAATAAATAAGAGGGGGTTTTAAAAGCCCAAGCGAAACACCTCTTGTTAGGAACCCTACAAGTACAGGAGCTGGTCTCTTTTTTGTCTTTGAGCCCCTCCTTTGTCCATCTCTATCCCCCACTCCCACTCTATACATCATGCATTCACTCATTTCATTTCATGTTATGTCATTACTCTTTAAGTTTTGAAATTCGAATTTTTATTTAAATGTGAATTAAAAACTGTGAAGTAGAATTAAAATATGTGAATCAATTATCTAGAGAAATAATTTAAATATGTCATGATAAAAAAAAATAATCTATCATCAAAATTTTGGAGCACATGTTTTGGGCACGCTCCACGTGACATCCAAGCTAATGATAAGATGTAATTAATAGGATTCTAATATTAAATTAAAATGTGGTGCAATTAATCTTCTGATTTTCCAAAATTAAGAGAGAAAAATAAAAAAGTTAAATAAAATGTTTCCCACAAATCCATGCTAAAGCAAGATTCGGGTGCAATGATCAATCCCAAATCAGAAACTTCCTAACTTAAACAAACTTATACTCTTATGCTGGTTGTATGATTAGACATAGATGCTTCCATAAATTATTTTTTTCAACAAGGGGTGGTTTTCGTTTTAGAAACCAACTTTTTTAATTTTCTTTATCCAGATTTGCTGGAGATTTTCTTTTTCACTGTTGGATGGGAAAATAATTGAATATTTCAAGCTCAAGTGTGGATTTTCAATGTAAAATATCGTATTTAGATCAGATTTATGTATCGGCTTATTTCTAAAAAGGAGATTAATATGCAATATACTATCAATACATTAGTCTCATTTACCATTAGTTAATAATAAGACAATATATCATCACTGGTGTAAAAAAAATGAATGACTTTTAAATATTAAACCTTTTTTTTTTCTTTCAAGTTTTGGGTTCCAAGTTTTGATTTTTGAATTTTGGATTTCAAATTTTGAGTTTGATATTTTTGTATTTATTTATGTTTAACCATTATTATTTATATTTATTTTTAAATCCTTCAATTTTTTTTATTTTACATCATAATGATATATCATCTTATTATTAATTGACAGTGTATAAGACCTATGCATCAATAATAAATCAAATATTGCCTAAAAAAATTAACCAAAATATCTTCTTTAACCTTACAAATATTTTAACTAGATATTTTAAAAAAAATTATAATATTTTAACTATATTATATGTATTTTAATTAGATTTTTTATGAGTTTATAAAATGTGTTTTAGAATTTACAAAAAAGAAAAAAACAACATTAAAGTAAAAAAAAGGATAAATATTAAAATTATACATGAACTTTTTATCTAATATGTAATGTCATACGTGAGCTTTGATTTTGTGTAATTTTATACATAAAATTTTGATTTGATTTAATTTTCTCAATTCACTAACAACATTATTAAATTAGTGCCGGTTTACATTGATATATTGTATCCAGAAACAATTATATTAATCCAATATAAAAATAAATGTATGAATTCATTTTTTTAAATGTTTACAATTGAATCAAAATTAAAGTTTTATACATACGTATAAACTATAATTCAAGTTTATATATAAAATCGTACATTAAACTAAAACTTATGTATAAATTTGGTATTTATCGAAAAAAAAAAAGGGTCAGTCCGGTTGTATTGCCATCCCTTGGCTCAACCTTAATATTTACTAAACTTTAGTATGTATATTTAGAAGGTACCGAAAACAAGTCAAGTGTAGGTTTACTCTCATGTAGCCACAAGTTAATCCCCTTAGCTTTGACATTTTCTTTACCCTTATGATTGACTATATAAAATACCCCATATAGACCAATCATCTCGGAACACAAGTAGATAAATAATACTAATACCTTTTATTAAATCAAATAGAAAGAAAACTAGAAGCACTTGTGACTTCCAAATAAGCAAAGACTTGTTGTGGTAACTAATTTATTTACCAAAAGTTTGTAAAAGACAGTGGAAGGGTGGAAGTGAGTAAATACCCTTACAGTAAAATTCTAGTTTGACTAAAGTAGCACAGAATGTCCGTAAATACAGTAACGTTGAAATTTCATTTTACCACATTCTTACACAACACAGAGAATGTATTCGTGGTAGAAGAGAAGCTTGGCCTGAAAATACCGTTGCAATATTCTGACTTCACAATTACAGAAAAGGAAGTGTGCAAAATTTTTAACTTGGCAAAATTTTCTGACATTCTCCTATTCCACCTTTCACTTGCTAATTTTACAGAAAGAAAAATGGACAGATTTTGCTTTTCATTTCCCTCAAGTGGTAAAATTCGTAGATGATGAAATGGGTTGTCAATTTCTTCTCTTTAGATTCAGGGTTTTGATCTTGACGTTTTGAAAAACCTACTGTCGTCCTCACTCACACAATTTCACCTCTCTCTTTTTTTCCTTTTCAAACAAAATGACATTTCATAAAAATTAGTTTATCAAATTATAAAATATTTATATATTTAAATTCATTTTTTATAAACAATTTATATTGGTTGATTAAAAAGTATTTAAAATTTATATTTTATAAAAAATAATACTAACAATATTAATAATGAGTTTCTATAAATTATTTTATTATGTTTTAACTTAATTTTTTAATACCAAAATAATACTAATAACATAAAGATATGTTATTTAAAGTACTGCGTAGTATTAACAAATTTGAATATCATTTAAATTTACTTATTTCTTGTTTTATAACATCATAATCATTTTGACTTTTCATAGTTTGACAACAATATAAAATTTAAAACCAAACTTTTTAAATTACTCAATTTGGGACAAGTTAATTCAAATTTTTTTTTAGTTATTTTGAGCTTGAATCAGTGTTAAATTTCATGTTATTTTGGGTTTACTTGTTGAGTTTTTTGGATTGAGTCATATTAAGTTCATATAATATTGAGTTGTTTGAAGTTCAAGTCATTTCTTACTCTAACTTTTTGAAATTAATTCATGTTAAGCTAAGTTTTAATTTGGATTTATCTTTTTAAATTCGAAATAAAATTGTTTGGTTCATTATTACACATATCTCTTAAACCCTAATAAGCTCAAACCGAATATAAATTTTGAGATGTTAATTTTTAATGGAAAACATAAACATACTAGGTTAAACCTCATATTAACACCATAAAACAATATTGAAATATGTCTCAATCATTATAACCAAGACGGAGGTCTTGAGGCAACTGTGAATTTGATTTTACAAACTATGTTGTTTTGATCTATAAAAGTTTTAGAAATACAAATGAAAGAAAGGGGATAGGCAAAGACCATAGATGTTAGAGTGGTCATCCATGTATATATAAATATGCATGGGAAGAATTCATGGTTGATGTTAAGTGGACGTAGGCAATACATGTTGTGGTTAGCTGTTTGTAACCTAAAGAAAGGAAGGGAAGTTGGGACCCCATCCACCAATCTGCATATTGTTGGTGGGTTCCATTAATATTCTAAACATTGCAGTTGCTGAAGAACAATAATAAAAAAATTTGAGCAAAGACAAAAGCTACTCTCACACTCGCTGCCTTTCACCATGACTTTATTAGCTGGAAATCTGAACTCAACCATGGCCCCAACTTTCAAAGTGTGTGTGAGGTGGAGGATCCATTCCATGTTCCTCACCCTTTTCTCTCATCTCCCCCCATTTCCATTTTTCCATTTAAACTCAGTAAATATTAAAAGAATGATTTATGCATCGGAATATAAAAGAAAAAGAAAAAGAAAAAGAGAGATTACCAAAATAAATAAAACAGAAAAAGTGAACGTTGGAAAAACACATGGGATATAGGTTGTGTTAAGGGGTGGGGGGAGGGGGGTTGAGCTTCAGCTTTGCAATCCCATGTGCTAATCTGTGCTTCACGACGTTACCTGCCCACCTCTCTGCCTTTTTATTTCAATATTTCTGGGCCTAAGGGAATATGTTATGTAACTTGATAGTGATTTCTCAACCACACTCCTCCACTTTATTTTTTCTTTCTTTATTTTATTTTATTGAATTTATTTATTATGGTCATGGTGTGGCCCATTACTATCACATCCTTTCCATTCAACTCTAATACTTCTTGGATTCGGCATAAATCAGAAAGGACTTTAATTTTCTGTTTTCCTTTTTCAAGTAAAATATTTTGTTTAAATAATGAATTTGAATTCCAAATATAATTATATAATAACGCATCATAAACTTGTTTACATAATTGTTTTTTAAATTCTTGAACTTATTAAATATCTATTTGATGATGCATTTAAAATATCTAAATAAATTTGAATATCATAAATAAATATCAAATTGAATCCTAATTATAATGCACATATTTTATCATTTATATCCCCATTAAATTTGTCAATTTTGATTTTTATTACTCAAATCCTTTCAACTTTAATATAAATTTGAAATATAATATATATATTATAAAAGCTTCTTTGAATTAGTCTTTAAATATATATTTAAAATTAATTCAATAAAATATTTAAAATAATTAATTCCAAAGTTCAAAAGATTTAACTCAAAAAATGTCAACCGCACAGAGTATATTAAAAGGAGTTTAAAAATCTAAATCTATATTTTTATATATAATTGAATTTAAATATAAATTCTAATTAATACCCAATCATTATGCAATCAATTTTCTCTATAATAACTTCATCTGTCTCTCAAGATTTTAACTATTATAGATAAGTTGTTATTTATACTATTTTTTAAATGTCACGAATTTGATGTCACAAGTCAATCCATCACTATTTTAATTAAATAAAATACTTTATATTATTATATTGATACTTTTGTTTTTTTTATATTTTTAATAAAACTAATAAAAGACTATATAATGAGCTTTGACCCCATGCCACCAACATTTATAACATCTTTTTACTTCTTAATCAAAGCTTTATTTTGACTTTTTTATACATATCAATATTATTACATAAATGTTTTCACCCACATCATTTGTATATGTTACAAATAAACTCGATACCAACTAAAAAACATAACAATACCACAATAAATAATTGGAATGCATTTAATATTCTTAATATGATATATTTATCTATTAAAATTTTCTTTTACTTAAAATTTAAACTATTTTTTAAATTTTAATTTCATCCATGTTACGTATGTGTTATTATTGTTAGTTCAAAACTTTCCATTTCATTGTTTATGATATGTTACATATTCTAAATGTGATTTTCTTATGTACAAGTATAATAGAATTTCTATTATCTATAACAACATTTAATATTTAAATAATATTTGACTTTTATTTTTATTTTAAATGATATATAAAATTTACTAATATACTTTCATTTATTAAATATTATTTTTATCGATAAATATAATTAATATATTTTTATGTAAAATTTAAATATTTTATTAAAAATATATTAATTAAAATTTATTATTTTTATCTCACTTAATAATAGAACTAAATTCATTAAAATTTGAGAGAAATGATTGTTATAAAAACTAATTTAATAGATGATACTTTGTAGTTTATTTTAATTGTTGAAAATGGAACTTTTTTATAAAAAGTAAAAGATAAAAAATCGAATTTACAATAAATTTATAATATTATTATAGTGATGATATTATAAAAGGTATCCAGTAGTAACATATACTGATAATAACTAAATTCAAGTTTTTTTTTTTTTTTTGAGAAACTACAACAAGACCTAACCTAATCAAAGGATATATATAATATACACGAGAAAAGCCAACTCACCTTTTTTGTCAGTCAAACAACTCTTCCCTTAACATGAAATGTAGCATTCAACGAGTTATTTCTAAAGCTGAAATCAGTCACCTTCGTTAGCCAAACTTTACTACTAATGAATGGTTTCCTCAATAAAATAAATAAATAAACAAACCAAAGCAGTACTATTTTGTCAATATTCTGAGAATGCTACCATTGAAATAATTCAGCATTCACACGGCAATGGCATTACAAATTGCATTTACATTCAACCATACAAATAAAGATCCGACATGACTAGACCCGACAAAACAAGCTCAAATCCGAATACTCACCCTTAATGATTTGAGCCTGAAAAAGGTTAAATTTATAATAAATTTGAGTTGGACAGAATTTGAACTCATAATATACCTGAATCTGATATCAATCTCGTCCGAGCTTGAAATAAATTTGATCTAAAAAAACACGAGAGAGCTCAACTTTAATCATTAGTATTCTAATTTATTAGTATTACTAATACATAAAATAATATTATAATATATAACTATTACTAAAAATATTAATACATATATAACTACAATTATAATATAAATTATAATAAAGATATAGTATTATATGATATGATATAACATTATATAATAATGTAGGAAGTCTAACTTTGAAATGTACAAAAAATATAGAGACTTAGAGCATATTTCAACTAGTATAATAATATGTATGTATAATTATTATTATATTATATATTATAATAAAAGATATAATATTACATTATATTATAATGTTTAATCATTGATGCACATACATAAACTATTAATATTTTATAAACTATATGATATGATATATCATTATATAATATAATAGGAGAGCTAACTTTCAAATATATGAAAAATATAAGGAATTAAAGCATATTTCAACCAGTTTAATATCTAAACAATAATATATGATAATAATTAATATATATAATGTGTTACTATTATATTATAGAATAACATAAAAATTATATTACATGATATTATAACGTTTAATTATTAATATATATAAATATATATATATAAATTACTAATATATTATGTACTACTCTGTTTGTATGTGATACAATATTATACAATGAAATAATATATTTTATAAGTATTAATATATATAGCTATTATTCAATTATAGGTTACAATAAACAGATACAACATTAATAATTATGTGTAATTTAGTATATTAAAATACATGTTTATAATTATAACTCGCAATATATAAAATATTATTAAAAAATTATTATCTCAAAAAAATATATTAATTTTATTACATTAATTTTTGACTTAAGCTTTCAACCTTTACAAATTGTATTTGGATATTGAGTTTATTTCATTTTATTTTGAATTTGAAACTTAAGCTATTATTTTATTTTGAATTTGAGTAATAATGAGTATATTATTTAAGTTTGCGATTAATATAATATATTTGATTTTTGAAATAAATATTTTAGAATATAAGTAAAAGGTTTATACATTTAATAAGAAAGATAAAAAGTTATTCAATTGTCAATATAATATAATAATGAACAATAAAAGATATTTTTTGTTAATTCATATAATATCATAGAATAATAAATTGACATACAACAATCACTTTAATTATTTTACATAAAATAAATTTATTAAATATATATAATTTATACTTTTTGTAAGACAAATTTGAATTGCGTTATCATCATATAAAAGCAAAATAGATTATTATATTCAAAATTAAAATATTTATAATCTATAAAATTTAAAATTATTTGAATCCGTTAAAACTCGCCCGACTAGATACGAGCCTGAATCCAAACAATCCTAAGCTGAAAAGACCCAAGCTCAAAAAAATTTAAGCTCGTAATAGATCCAAGCCCAAGAAAATCCAAAAAAAAAATCCAAGCCCGAAATAAGCCCACCCGTTTGCCAGCTCTAAACATGACCAAATAATTCCACTAGGCTAGCTCATATGCTTATTCCATATGTCATTATAGCGCTTTTATTTGATACTCGAACTACCATTTCATTGCTTGCAAAGAAGAAATCTATTCTAAGTCCCTCTTCCTAACACCCAAACCTATTACATAGTATGAGCAAGCAAATTCTAAGGCACAGTAATCCTAGTATTAGTTGTTCAGACAGGAAAATAGTTGCATACAGTATGTTTTTTCAGTTCTCATAAGAATTCCGCACAAGAATATTTCTGGAAATATATATAAAAACGGAAGTATATTCTCAAAACCAAAGGCGTTGAGTCCAGTGAAAAAATTTAATTATAAGGGAGCTGGTTCAGAAGTGCAGCAAACCTGGCTTAAGGACACGTCTAGAAACAGTCAGAGTTAAGTGGGGAATCAGGGAAGAAGACATTCCTCCTTTTACAGAATGAAGCCTGCTGTTTCTGTTAGGTAGCAAGTTCAGGTCTGCACATCATCACATGTCATCCACAGATGCCAGCCCCTAAACAGCTGCTGTATGCTTGCCCACTTAAAACAGAAAGAAGAGCTACATCTATTCTATGAAGCAAGTGGATGCTCAACATAATAACGCCATCACTACACACACACAGAAGCGGTCAAGAATCCAGACATAAAAGTTGCAGAACCGGAATAAGCTAGATGTATATGCTGTTAAATCATCCACATCATAAACGGCTACTGCTTGATGATAACGGGGCCCTCTAAACTTTTTATCAGGCTACAATTCTAGAAAATAGAAAATGACAATAACAATAAGAAACAAAGGAAACGATCTTTATGATGTGAGAAAGGTAAGTATAGCTACCAAAGTACATAAGACACCGATAATCCTGATTATGTATATATTTTTCAATATGCTAACTCGAAATTTACACTCTGCATAAAGTACATGTACCAACGAAGTGGGGGAATGAATGAATCTGGATACATAATATGCATAGATTTTAATATGAAAAATATACCTACAAATCATGTTAGAGCCATCCCCTGAAAACACATGGCAGTATTTTCATGGTTGCCAAGTATAATATACAGAGTGGTAGTCACCCAATATAGGCCATTTGAATCCTTATCCAAAATGAAAACCAGATGACTTGAAGGAACTTGACAGATCAGGCAGCCTAAGAGTTGCAATAACCCCTGCAGCCAGAGCGCAGAAGGAAGCCAAAATAAAGGCCGGTATATTTCCTCCACCAAATAGAGCATCCCATGGACCCGCACCAAGAGATACAATCATCTGATAAAATCAATATTCAATAATACATTAAAATTCAGCTTTTACTAAAATTGACTAACTGAGAACAAACAATACAAGTTTCAATTTACAATACAATCAACATTTCGCTTTATTTACCCAAAATATCACCAGAATACAAACTTTTTTAAATACAGGCACTCAAAATACTCAGATATTTGGAACTCAATTTAGGTTAGACCATATGAACTATGAAAAAAAGAAATCATCTGAAGTAGCAAGAAATCTTCAGTAATAACAAGAACAATATCTACCAACATGTCTAATTCTGTACCTGTGGAATGACAATTGCAAGGTTCAAAACTCCAATTGCCAATCCTGAAAAAACATGCAGATTCTTACAACATTTTCCAAATTTGGCAACTGCATAAAGCAGAAACACACTAGAAAAGATAATTGAGATATAAACCTTGGCCACCACCAGAATCTGCAGTCAACTCTGCTGTAACAGAAAATGGAACACTATAGGTAATCTACAAGAACAAAGAGAAAAAAACAAATTAGTTTTTAAAAAGTGCATCAGTTTTTTAAACAAAAATGGCAGGATATAGAAATTTTATAGAAATTTACTCCCAGTCATTTGATACATACAGCCAGAGGAAAGCCAAGAAGGGTGAAAACACCCAAGGCAGCAATCCTGATTGCTGCACTCCCACCAATTACATGTTCGATCCCTTGAGTATATTCTTTGACAGATACCAAACTAATGATAGCTGTAATGGCCATACAGGCAAATACAGTATAGTTGCTTGTTGCCCAAACAAGTCTTGACCCCATCCGTCGACACATAGGTCTAATAAGGAACGAACTAACCCCCAGAACAACCTACACCAAAATTTAACAGAAATATAAAAACTTTGTTAAATGAGTAAAGAAGAGATCAAATCACCTACAGCCCTCAAGGAACAATATATTACATTAATGCCACAGATGGAGCAAAAGAACGAAAAATCTAAAAACTAGCAATTGGTGCACAATTTTGAGTTCTTACAGAATTTAATAGCAAACCAAATGCACCTTCTCTGACACCTTGATCATACAACTTTATTTCAGCAGCATTCCCTTTTGGATCGCCATGGTATACTTCTCTTCCCATCCAATCCGTATCAAATAAAAAGAATGGGAACCAGGAAAGCTGCAAATAAGATACAAATAGACATGAAAACAACAATAATTAATGTTTGCTTCCCATGGGGGAAAGGAAAGGAAAGGGTTGTGAAATTGAAGGCAACTATCAGACAAATGCTAACAACCCTTAACTGTCTACTATCAATCAACAGATATTAGGCTCAATGGCAATTCAAAAATAAAATGTAATGCAGAGAACAAATTGTTGAGACTTACCCAACTGAGAGCCATAACAATAAGAACCGAGTGCATTGCAGGCGGTAAATGCCTTAAACTGGTTAATAAGTTGACCAATACGGCTCCAGGCCCATCACCGAAAACTTCATTTTGAACATTTGTATCTTTCAAGTTAGCATGTCTTGATTTTGAAACTCGCTCATATCCATTTTCAGCGGTGCTTCTGTTAGCATTGGCAACAGCGGACACATCAGATTTTGAATTTGAGTGTTGAAAGCCATTTTGTGTGGAATCATCCAACAAAGGTGCAGAATCAGATATATGGGTCGATTCGTTTGCTGGCGGTGGAAGCGGAACCTCCTTAGCAAACAATATAGTCACAGCAGTACAAAAGAAGAGAAATACCTGCACAAATGCCAAATGATTTTTTGAACTCATACAGGATGGCATCAAATAAAGTGTCAGGAAACATGTGCAACCGCAGAATGCTCAAAATTAGCATTCAAACAAACTCAAATATATTAGAGAATCTACACAACAACTTCATTGTTAATCTTATACAGTAGCATCAATAACTAATTCTAGGTCAACTCCTGAAAATACATGAACAAGGAAAATGATTTTTGTAGCTCATTGAATCAGCATGATATTGATAAATTAAACTAGTGGTCCACAAAATGCAAAGAAAATGGAATTTCGGATCAATAGTTTCAATCATAGTAAATGTCATGCTCATCTTAGCATACTTTGTCTAAAGAATCGATAACAATGTCTAAGTGACGTACCATGATTCAAGCCATAAATTGACCAAAAAAAAAGGGGGTACTGAAAGTACTACTTAGGAGGTGAATATCACTATAACATCCTACAGAGATTTATCCTTGTGAAACTTCAATGCATAATGCTACTTACAACAGCGACAAGAAATGCTGCCTTAAGATTGGCACAGGCTTCACAGCAAGCTCTACTTTCCAAGAAAGGAAACCACCTGTATTGAGATCATTTATAAGGATTAGATCAAAATTTAAATGCAGTATAAGATGAAACAGAAAACTTGGGTCTCCATAATTGTTTGTTTCATCACAGTAAAAACAGGTGGAAACATTTTTACCGATGCCAACTCCCACTAGCACCAGCCGAAAACCCCAAGATGTTTCCAACAGCCATCCATAAGCAAAATATGGCATTTGAAGAATTGTGCTGATCAGGACCTGTCATCCAGCATCTTGTCATGCACAGTATCAAAGAAGTGTAAAATTATACAACCTCGTAAATTAGAGGCATCAAAACTAAACGTCACAATGTTACCATGTACAGACTAAATTGTTTCCATTTTCTTAAGAAAGAAGTTCACCTGATAGATCAGCCAGAAGGGCACGAGCTGGTCCCTAAGAAAATAAAAATTCTATCATTCACAAACTTATACAACAGAAAACTTGAAAGTAAGAAAAAATCACCATGGATGGCTTACCTGCACTGTATTGTTAGCAAGATCCAACATCCAGAATCCAATAACAAAGACAAAAGCCGCCCTCGTTCGTGTACCTTTAAATGTACTGCATTGCATACATTATTTGGTCAATATCTTTCTATTTTTCTTTTGGGAGACAGGGGGTGCCAGAAAAGAATAGAAGAAATCAAAGCAGAAAATGATACCTGCAATGCTCCTTCGTATCACCTAAAATGTATCCAATGTCTGCAGAAAATCCGATTATTATCACCTAAATTACAAAATTTAGTTTAGCAGATATAAAACCCAGAAACATAGTATATAAGAATGAATTATGTAACACTTCAATGCTTACAGAAAGAGAGATCATGAATGATCCAGCAAGGATAAAAGGCCGTCTCCTTCCATATTTTGAAGTGCATTTATCACTCCAAATACCGACACAAGGTTGAACCTAAGATCAAAATAAAAACAACTCAATAGATCACATATAAAGACAGCAATCTTTTAAGTGTAGTCATTTACATCAATTATTGCACCACCATAATAATGAACAGGGCATCAATATAAATTTATATGTAATATGGTTCCCATCACCTACCACAAGACCAGTTATTGGACCACAAAGCCAAATGAACGAAGAAAAAGCATGCTCTATTCCAAGTGTCTGCATGAATCAGCCAATATGAATGGTCAAACAACAAGGGAAATGCACCATAAGCTCAAAAGAAGCTCAGAGCAGTTGAAAAGGAATCAAGGCTGAGGCTAATAAAAAATAAATAAATACAAAGATAATGTTACCCAGTTTCACAAAATATTTTGAGAATTACTTTATGATTAAAACATGTTCTTCGAACAATGGCCATACTTTTTCTTCTTTTCTCAGAAGAACGACAATAATCAACAAAGCAAAAGCATTCTAGCCTTTTACTCCTTTTTTTTTTTATTCCTTTTCAAACACTGCGAGGGCCTTCTATGATATGTTAAAAATTACAAGTATTTCTAGAAATTATGAGAAGAAATAGAAAGAAATTATATAAAGAGTTTTTCTCTCACGCCATAATCTTTCTTTTCCAAATTGTAATTGCACCCAAAATTCTTTCTAAAAATCCATGAAAATTAGGCAAATTACCGACTAAACAATAAAGAAAAAGTATTGCAGTGTATACTTTCTAATTGATGATTCAAAAATATCAACAAAAGAGTACTTGGCGCTGATATTCTTTTATTTCTATTTCATAAAATTAACAAAAGCAAAGCACAACATGCCATCTAATAATAACACTGATCTAATTCAAACACATTGCACAGAGTTCAAAATTAACAACATGCATAGTAAATAACCTAATTTTCTCCGTTACTTAAAAATAAAAAAAGTATTAAGGGAAAACACACACAAAAAAAGGACCTGAATGTAAGGAGTCAAAAGCGAAAGTTGCAAAGCCCAACCAAATTGAACCCCGGCGGCGATCGTACAACTAAGAGCGAGAGTTATCAAGCTACAATCCTTAGATCTAACGTGGATCGGCGACGATAAGTTAGAGTTTCCGTTGGGAAATCTAGCCGAAGGCGGCGAAGCAGAAGTTGAAGGAGAGCCAGGAGACGAATTTAGATCGATCCGACGATGATATGGATCGTCGATCATTTCAACTTCCGAATCTTTCCTTAAGTTCCTGTAAGGAACCTTGACAGAAACTGAGTCACTCGTTCCTGCCATAGCCTCTTTGACTCAGCCGCTGGTTATCCTCCACTAGTTAACTCAATTAAAACCTTTCACATTAAAACTTTTGAATATACCATGAAAAAAGAAAAAATTGAAAATTGAAAATTGAAAAATGAAAATAAAATTGTTCTCTTTTTGTATATTAAAATTTAGATCTAAATTGCTAGAGCAAGAGAAGAAAAGGAGATTAAAGTTAAAAAGGTCAAATTTGGGCGGGTGTGAAGGAATTTTGCAATATTAGAAAGGACTACGGTCGCTCGTTCCCTCGCGCTTCTGGCTCTTCTTTGGTACGTCACATCTTCCTTAATGCGGTTGCGTTTTGTGATTTCTTGGGTTAATTCCAACGAAGGAATTCAAATTAATTTCGGTAAAAGTAGCATATAGAGCTTTGTATTTGGAGTCAAATTATATTTTGTCCCTCTTTATTAAAAATGGGTATATTAATTCTTGTACATTAGATTAAAAAGTAATTTTTTTAATAATTTCATCCATTTCTACTGTTAAAAATTGGCATGCCTGACAAAATAACTAGTTAATTACATGTGGCATGCCATGTATACCTCATTTTGACATACAAGGACTAGTTTTAACAATAGAGATGGGTAAATTTTTTATCAGAACAATTTACTCTTTGATCGAATGTATAAGGACTAATTTGCCTATTTTTTAGTAGTGGGGTAAAATATAATTTAATTCCTAGTACAAGAATCTCTATAATACTTTTATTAGTTAATTTTTAAAATTCAAAAATATTTTATTTTATTTTTACCTTACAAATTAGAGAGAGGAATTAAATTAACAAGATTTGAATCCTATCCTTGAAACAATCTTAACCATTACTCCTTTATACAGTTGGCTAAAACATTTTAATTGGATCATTAAATTATTAACATTGTATAAGTCAAGTCCTTTCTTTTACTCAAATCGACGTGGAACATATTTAAAATATATGAATCAAATTATAAATATGTTTGTATCTATCACATAACATTTTTTTTATTTAATGTGTTAAAAAGGGAAAAAATTAGAAAGTACCAACAATTTTTTTAATATTTATATTTTAAACATGTTTATTTAGTAGGTATATAAGTTTACAATTTGATCCACATGTTTTAAGTATATTCTATGCTAATTTTGATACAACAACTATGTTCAAGCTATTGATTAAACTAACAAGGGGACCTGATTGATACAATATTGATGCTTTAAGAATTTAATTAGAACACTTTAAAATTTAAAGACTAATTTAAATTTAGATCATGTTTTGAGAACATCTTATGAAATTAACCTATTTTTTATAAGATGGATCTTTTTAAGTGTGGTGTCCACTTTCTAGTTTTTTACTAATAATGATGACAAGCCTTAGAGATCAAATTTCAAAAGTTGACACCAAAGATAAGAAACGACGACGGAATGTGATAAACCGTAATTCATACATATTTCTATCCCATGCTTAGCACATTTTATGGATGATTTTTTCTTAAAATTGGTGAATTCGATGCTCCTAATGCCTTAATTTCATGTTTTATACTTAGGTGAGCATAGGAGAGTGAAAGGACCGAGAAACAGGCCAAAAACAGAGAAAATGGGCCAACGTACGAAATCAACACGGCCTAGACTTCCTCACACGGGCGGACCACATGGCCGTGTCCCTTTGGCAAGGTCAAAGCATGATTGACACGAGTAGATCACACGCCCGTGCCCATTTAACAGCCTTGACCACGGCCTTAAGCAATCGCACACGGGCGTGTCCCTGCCGAGCCCAAGTTTAGTCCAATTCGGAAAAGGCCAATTTTAAGGGCTCTTAGGCATTCCAAAGCCTATTTAAACACCTGAGGAGGCACTTAGATGAGGGGACGGAGGGGAGGAAGAAAGGAATTGCTCAAGGAAAGCCAATCGATCCATCTCAGAAGCCGAATTCACCATCAAGGCTGAAGATCTCCCTTCAAATTCCCTCAGGAGTTTTGGGTTTTCTTATGTTTTGTTATTTTTATTCTTTTGAGATGTGTTCTTTCATTAGTATGAACTAAAACCCCTAAATACCTAAGGGGAATGAAACCTAAGACAGATCTTGTTATTATTATCTGAATTGTATGATAAATATTTGAATTGTTCTTAATTATGTGTTCTTAATTCTTGTTTTGATATTCCAGCATATTGATTCACGTTAAGCTCTTATTCAGAGAAGGAATAGACCCTGTCTAAGATTAAATTTGTCATAATTAAGCGGAGTTGGTTGCGTGCCTAGAGATAGGGTGACAAGATTTTGCCGAATTAGGGTGAATCCTAATAAGGGGATCCATAGATCGAGTTAATGCAACCCTAGGGCGTTAATTAGAAAGAGATTTCAATTATTCAATCTAGGGTTAGACGTTGTTAGTCTCGAAAGAGATAATAATCTAACTTAGAGATCTCTACGGAACAAGTTGAATGAATAAGTCGTCTGATTCAAACTCAAATAACAAGTGAAGTCTAGGTGGATTTTTCCTTAGGTATTGTCTTAATCAATCGAGTTTTACAAAAAGTATTTTCCCCAAATTTCTTTTCTGTGATTTCTTAGTTTAGTTAATTAGTTAGATAAACAAAACCCTTTTATTTTTTAGGCTAGATAATAAAAAGAAAGTTGATACTAGTACTTTTAGTTCCTTTGGGTTCGATAATCCAGTTTTGCTAAAGCTATACTACTGTTCGATAGGTACATTTGCCTTCATTGTGATAATAGTTAGTTTTAAGAACGATTCATTATAAATATTTAAAACCTGTCACGAATATCACGTATCAGAATGTTAAATCAGGATCGTTTATTTATTGAGATGGAAAAAGGAAACCACCGACAAATGGAATTTTGAGTCAAGTCTACGGACAAAGCAGGCTATTAAAACAATAGCCAACCATTGACAAACAAATTTCAAGGTGGTTTATGTAAGGGATAATTATTTATTTTATTTTTTTAATGAATTTTTACTTATTTATTTCATTATTTTTTGTTTAGAGATTGAATCAATTGAACCGGATATACTTGTGTGAAAAATAATGAAAAAATTGAAAAGAAGAACATAGAATTTTTACATAGAAAAACTCATTCCGAAAAGATAAAAAAATCACGGTCAAAGATAATTTCTTTAAATCGTCAAAAAGTAAATAGTATAAAGATAGAGATAAAAATTAAACCCCAAAAGCCAAAAATAAGAACCTTTAAAGAAAGCTTGTAAAAGTTATTACTTAAATTTTTTATAGGTTAATCTTTCTACGGTAGAAAAGGGCCTAGTTATAGGCTGAAATTTATAGCTTATATGACTAGAATATCCCTAGGTTAATCAGAGTTGAAGTGGGAAACTAAAACAAAGTTGAACTAAAAGAAGAAAATCATGAAACTTGAGGAACACGTTGCTATATCATGACGTAGAGTTTGTTCATCGAGACGAAGAGCGATCGTATCATCGGGAGTGATGTCGTCTATTTGTCGAGGCGATGAGTCTTGTAACAGCCCAATTTTGGGGGCTAGTCAGAATAGTAGTCTCGAGACAACAAATTCGAAGTCAGAGAAATTATTTTATTATTAAAATAGAGTCATAGCATGTTTATGATAGTGCATGAAAAATTTGGTGAGCTAATTTTAACATTTGTGAGCAATTGCGAAAAAAAGACTAAATTGCATAAAGTGCAAAAGTCCTAATTTGATAGGTAAAGGTGTTATTTTATTAGAGAATAAAAATTAGAGGATTTTAAAGGGCAATTAAACCCTTAAAAGAAAGCATAGCCGGCCATAGAGTCAAAGAGCAGACAAAATTTTCAAATTTAGTGAGTTAGGTGGCTTATTTTTTACTAAAATAGAAATAAATAAAGGAAGGATGATATCATCCCTTTTTCATCTTCTTTATCTACCAAAAATTAGCCATTAAAGGGGGTTTGAAAGCTTAAAATTTTCAGCAACTTGAAGCACTCACAAGTAAGTGATTTCCATGTCATTTGTTGATGGTTTTTGTACTTTTGAGACCCTTGAAGCATGAGCTTTCAAATGAGGGGTGTATTTTGAAAAATGGTTGAAAGTCTAGGGTTTTTCCATGAGAGCATCTAGGGTGTTTTCTAAAATTTTATGGAAGAATATGAGTCTTGGGTGTGACATAAATAACTTTTGTGAAAGGTGTTAGCATGAAAACACCTAAAGGGACCATTTTGCATAAGTTGTAAAATAGATGAAAATGTGTGAAATAGTGGCAATTTAGAGTTTCTATAAGAATCAAAGAGGTTCAGCTAGTCTTGAGAAATAAATAAATTCTATAAAAATTGATTTTCGGGCCGAGGGGTAAAATGGTCATTTACCACAAATGTGAATTGTTGAGTGCTTAGATTGATAAAGTGACTTAATAAGTGCATTTTGTTATTATAGATCAAGAAATACCAAGTTTGAACCTAGATCGGGGGAAAGGCAAGCAAAACGACAAAACCGACTAGTCGCCACATTTTGTAATCCGATGTAAGTTGTATGTAAATAATACAACTACATTGTTAATTATATGTGCTTAAATTATTACAGCATAAATTGCTTGATTTTGGAATCGAGAATGTATAATGATAAATGAGATAGTAGAATTTCCGTTGGAACCTTAGGAAGTAAATTGGATATTCATGCCATGACATTTGGGTCATTCGTGTATGAGCTAGTGTAAGACATGTCTGGGACATGCATTGGCTACATTATGAGAGCTAGTGTAAGACCAAGTCTGGGACATGGCATCGGCATTGAGACGAGGGCTAGTGTAAGACATGTCTGGGACATGCATCGACCTTGAGACGTAAGCCAGTGTAAGACATGTCTGGGACATGCATTGACTATGAGATGATAATCAATGTAAGACCATGTCTGGGACATGGCATCGACTTGAGATAAGAGCCAGTGTAAGACCGTGTCTAGGACATGGCATTGGCACCTTATCCTATGCTTGAGGCTTATATAATATCTGGTAGTATTCCAAATGGTTCAATGGTAAAAGTTATGTTCTTAAGCTAATGAGGAAAGTATAACCGTGTTGTGAGTGTTTCAGGTACATATGAGATATGAGCTCAATATATATATGTGACTTGTATAGATGGTAATGAGTAAGTTATGCTTATGCCTACCTTGGTGTTATGAGCATGTTGATTTTTGATAAATTGTTGTTGTATACTTACTTATATGCAACTTACTAAGCTGTTATGCTTACTCCATTCCCTTTTCATTTCCTTACAATGCCGCCTAACTAGCTCAAGGATCACCGAAAGTCAGAGTTATCGATCACAATATTAACTGAAGCATTCGGTATAGTTGGATTTACATTTTTGAATATGGCATGTATAGGACTTAGACTTTATTATTTTGTGTCATTGAGGTTTGGCCATATGTATTGGCTTGGGTTGGAAACCCTTCAAATTGTATTAAGCCTTGAATAATGGCTAACATTTATTTTGAATTTATAAAAGATACATTATCATGGTTGAATGGATGTCTATTGTGGCTGATTTGGTTATAGGAATTATGCTTGTTTTGGTATTGGTTGGTATTTGTATAGAACTACATATGTAAGGGTGGCAATGGGGCTTGGTAAATAGCCTTATATTGTCCATACGAGTAGGCACACGGGCTTGTGCCTTGGACGTCTGACATTTTTGGGTTGCTAACGTCAGAAACAGAATGTCCAGGTATTTGCACACGGGCTAAGGCACAGGAGTGTCATGGCTATGTGAAGGACACGGGCGTGTGCCAGGCCGTGTGAAAATCCCTGTAGGTGTGCATTTCGAATTAATTCCACACAGGTGGAGAACATGGGCATGTCCTTGTCTTGCTTAGTCTCACACGGGCCATTAGCACGGCCATGTTGGAATGCTCACACGAGTGTGTTGCCCCTCTCACACGGGCGTGTGCCCCCTGTGTTAAGTGACGTTTTCCTATTGTTGTCAAAAGGACTCGGATTGGTCTCGAATGATTTTCGATGTGTGTTTTGGGCCTTGTAAATCCATATTAAGAATGTATTGATAAGTTTAAGAAAGTTTTAAAATTTCCAAGTCATGAAGACTCGGAATTGGTTGTAAGGATGAGTTCAAGTTAGGTAACGCCTCGTATCCTGCCTCGGCGTAGGATACGGGTATGGGGTGTTACATTTAGTGGTATCAGGGCTATGATTTAGTCAGTTCTAGGACTAACCTAGCGAGAGTACGAGTCTAGCTATACATGCCATAATTATATATTGATAGTGTGACGACTTTTGATGATTATAAATTGTACTTTCATATAGTAAATGGATCCTGATAAAGATACGGCGGATGATGTGGAGAGTAATGCACCAGCTCCCGTCGAAGGGACCGCGCCAATTGAGAGTGAGCCTGTGACTATGGGCCAATACGGAGGGGCTAGGGAAGCCTATCTCCGAATGATGGATGCTTGGTACACGGAGTTCGTCCGTGAGAACCTGAACACTCCACCTCCCCCACCTCCTTCGATCCCTCAGTATGCCCCGGTAGCTCTGTGAGGCGCGGATATGTTTAGGAGAGAGAAACCTCCAGTGGATAAGATCCCGAAACAATGGGTTGAGGAATTTCAGGCTAGTATAGATGATGGCCCAGAAATAGTAGAATTTTGGTTGGAAAATACTATTAGGGTATTCGATGAACTATCATACACACCTGAAGAGTGTGTGAAGTGTGCAGTGTCACTCTTACGGGATTTAGCGTATCAGTGGTGGAATACTCTCGTGTCCATTATGCCACGAGAGAGAATCACTTGAGAATTCTTCTTGGAAGAGTTCTGGAAAAAGTATATTAGCCAAAGATTCATAGATCAAAAGAGGAACGAATTCCTAGTGGTAAAGCAAGGCCGAATGGCAGTGACGAAATATGAGCGTGAATTCGTGAGGCTCAATAAATACGCGCGGGAGTGCGTGTCTTCGGAAGCTGTTATGTGCAAAAGGTTTGAGGATGGTCTAAATGAAAATATCCTAGTGTATGTTGGTATTTTAGAGATAAGATAGTTTGAAGTGCTCATTGAGAGAGCGTGCAAAGTAGAAGAGCTAGTAAAAGAAAGGAGGAAAGCGGCTATTGAGTCGCGGGATTCAAAGAAGAGACAGATGGGGAAATCACATCAGTTCTCTTCAAAAAGATCAAGAGAGTTTACTACCCGATCGAATGCTTCAGTGGGTTTTCTAATAGATGGGGAAATCACATCAATCCTCATCTAAAAGATCAAGAGAGTTTACTACCCGATCGAATGCTTCGATGGGTTTTCTAATAGAAACAAGAACCGGCAGAATGCAACTTCTAGATCTCAGACTACTTCTATCGCGAGTGTCGGTAGTGCTCGGCCAAATAAGCCAGAATGTTTGCAATGTGGTAGACGTCATTTCGGCGAGTGCCAAGGTAAAGAAAGAGGGTGTTTTAAATGTGTGTCACTAGATCACTTCATTCGAGACTGCCCCGAAATGGAAGAGGGAGAGAAAAAGCAAGAAGCGAAGGCAAGTAGTGCCCTATTGAGGGGTAGACCACAAAAGAACCCTGGAAGTAGGGCTACTAACAGAGGTGCATGAAGAGATGATGCAGTGAGGTATGAGGGTAGAGCGCCTACAAGGACTTATGCTATTCATACCCATGAAGAGGCAGAGTCTCCTGACGTGATTACTAGTACCTTTTCTATCCATGAAATATCTATTATTGCTTTAATTGACCCGGGGTCGACCCACTCCTATATTTGTATGGAATTGATACCTCATGTGAGCATGCTAGTAGAGTCCACTGAATTTGTGATAAAAGTGTCCAACCCCTTAGGAAAACATGTGTTTGTAAACCAAGTGTGTAGAAATTGTCCTTTGGCAATTAAGGACATTGTTTTCCAGCTAACTTGATGTTATTGCCGTTTAATGAATTTGATATAATCTTTGGGATGGATAGGTTGACTTCTCATAGTGTTGTAGTGGATTGTGGGAGAAAAGTTATTGAGTTGAAATGTGAAGACGAAATGTTATTCGGGTTAGACTAGATGAGTCGAATAGTTTCCCTGTAATAGTAACATCTTTGACCGCTGAAAAATATTTGAGAAAAGGATGTGAGACACATCTTGCCTTTGTGTTGAACACTCAGGTGTCTGAGTCGAAGATCGAATTGGTACCGGTAGTTTGTGAATTTACAGATGTATTTTTGGAGGAATTGCTCGGATTACCTCCGGTGAGGGAAGTAGTGTTTGGAATCGAGTTGGTACCGGACACGTCACTTATTTCTATTGCTCCGTATAGGATGACTCCTACAGAATTGAAAAAGTTGAAGGTACACTAGAAAAAGTTAACGGATAAGGGCTTTGAGAGACCAAGTTATTCACCGTGGGGTGCCCCGGGGTCGATGAGGTTATGTATCGACTATAGACATCTCAATAAGGCAACAGTGAAGAACAAGTATCCTTTGCCAAGGATAGAAGATTTATTCGACCAGTTAAAGGGAGCCACGGTGTTCTCCAACATAGAGTTGAGGTCTGGTTATTATCAGTTGAGAGTTAAAGAGCAAAATGTACCGAAGACTGCTTGTTAGATGAGATATGGATATTATGAGTTCCTCGTCATGCCCTTTGGCTTGACTAATGCTATAACACCTTGATTTTGGGCCTAGTTGGAACAGTAGTTTCGGGACCACAAATCTGATGATGAAAATTTTATTTTTTATTATATTTTTATGGTTGACAATTTCAGTGAATAATTTCGTGAAAATTTCGTTCCAAAATTTTGACGTTCGGGCACTTAATTTAGTCAAAAGGACTAAATCGTAAAAGTGAAAAAGTTGAGTCCTACATACTAGAGGTGTCCAATTGTTATGAAATTTTAAATTTAGGGTCCTTAAATGGTAATTAGACCATTGGTTAATTGTTGGACAAAAATAGACATGAAACAGGTGTAATAAAATATTTTTAAGTTAGGGGTATTTTGGTAAACTAATAATTAAAAGAATTAAAACAGGGAAATAAGCCAAATTAGCTATCATCTTCTTCATTCAACCGTTTCTACCAGAATCATCCATGGTTAAGGTTTTTTCAAACTCCCAAGCTCGATTATAAGTGCTCCCTAGTCCCGTTTTTAAAGTTCTTTACATTTTTGAAATCCCGGTAACTTGGTTAAGCTTATTCTAGCAATAATTTAACCTAGGGTTTATATTTGGAAAAATACCCATAGGTGAAATGTGTTTATTTTGATGTTTTATGGTAAAATATGAAGCTTGAAATTGTGTTAAACAACTTTTACTAAGCGATTTTACGTGAAAACGAGTAAAACGACATAATCGGTAAAAATACCTAATGTTCATAAGTACATGTTAGAGTTCGAATTTGAGGTTTCTATAGAAGGGAAAAATTATTATCATGTCAAAAAACATAAGGAAATAGGATGAAGTTTAATTTACGAGCCTAGGGGAAAAATGTAATTTTGACAAAGTTTAGGGGCAAAATTATAATTTTGCTAAAATATGATTTTGGGTTAATTTGAATAATGTGAGTCCTAATTAGGCTATATTTGAGATGATAGATCAAGGAAAAATCGAAATTCGGGCTAAAATCGGAAAATATCAGGTTGTGGACAAAATGGTAAAAATGACCATTTTCGCATAAGGTAAGTTCATATGATTTTTAATAATGCAATGTGTAATTTAATGTTATTGCCGTTCATATGATTTTTAATAATGCAAAGTGTAATTTAATGTTATTGCCTTGATATTAAATGAGATGTAAGTTCAGGTGTAAATGTAGTAACATAATTGTCATTTTAAGTAATTTAATGTTATTTATATGATATGATGATTATTATAATGAAATATTATGCTTTGTGGATTATTATTTAGTAATATACAAATTATGTGAGCTACGTGATAAATATGAAATGCTATCAAGTATCGGTTCCGACATTCCGTAGAAGATAGCAAAGATGTGTGATTGAGGAAAATCTCGTTTGAACCTTGGGAATAGATTAGGATACAAGTGACATGTCACTAGGATATTTGAGTTCCGAACTCGTTGAGTTGAGTCCGAGTTCACTTATGGGTGGGTTACATGGTAGCTTGGCTACACATATATTTCGCAGGCTATTGAGTTTGTCTAGTTGTGGGCATGGCACTTATGTGCATGCATTCCGTGTATCCGATTAAATTCCGAGTGTTCAACGAGTAATTTGGCGAAGTATTCATTGATGATCCCAATGAGATAAGCCATTGGTGAGTATGCCTTTGAGTTATGTTACAAGTTGTATGTACACTATACTTATGCGTGATGCCTTGACATGTGATGATCTATGATGTATATAGTATTTGGTGAATATTATGAAAATGACATGATTTGGAATAAGTCCTTGATACTTGATGACATTAAGATTATGGATTTATGCTTATGAAGCATAATTATGTGTTCTTACCATTATGAATGAAATGATATTGTATGGTTTGGTGAATAATAGTAATGAATGGGTAAATTTAGCCTTGGCCGTTTTGGGTTACTATAGTGGTGCACTTTTGGAAATTCATAATAAATTGTGAAAATTGAATTAGAGGCTGAATAAAATATGAGGTTAAAGCACAATGAGTCTAGTTTCACATAAAAAAAATGGTATATGCAATCGAAATTTATATTATGAGATATTTAAATTGTTGTGAGGTAGAGTCTAAATGACTTCGTGATCCCCTATTTTGATTTGAGAAAATCATTAAAAATTGTATAAAAATAATTATGGGTTGTAATTTATATTATTAAAATCCTTAATGAGTTTATTCTCTAAAAAGATAGATGAGAAGATTATCTGAATTCTGTACTATGAGAAAAATATATTTAGTGAAGAGAGGTCAGAACTGTTGGACAGCAAAACAGGGGAAACTTTAATGAATAAACTGTACTAATTGGCTCAACCAAAAATTCTAGAAATTTTATGGGAGAAAGGTATATGAGTCTAGTTTCAAGTAAAATTAACAAAACTTAATTTGGAGTCTCGTAGCTCTAGATATAAATGAATTAGTAATTGTAACTTGGTAAAATAGCTTAACTTGAACAAGAGTAAATTGTACAATTATGATGTTTTACCCAAAACAAAATGTGGGTAATTGCTTATTAACTTCATATGGACTTACTAAGTGTAAAGCTTACCCCTCCTCTCTACTTCTTCAGTTTTGGCAAGTCGGCTCGGGGTTGGAGATCGTCGGAGGCAAAATCACACTATTAAGCTATCATTTTTGGGAGAATTAATTCAAATATTAGAAATATAAAGTGAGTGGCATGTATAGGAAGTTGGTTTGTGATATGTATTATTATTATGACTTTGACCATACGTATCGGTCTGCATTGAGTTATCGTATATGATCATGAGATGTGGTCCTTATCCATTATGGTTTGTAAGTTTAATTAATCATGCCATGTCTTATGTTTTGAAGTGATGATATACTTAGATTTGTTTGTTATTGCATGATTATGGTTGTGTAAGTGCTCATTTATGCCACGTTATATGTCTTTAAATATGAGTCTATTCATGTGTTCAAAAAGTTTTGAATTAAATAAAATTTTATGGCTCGGTTTTCGTCTATGCGTATGGTTAAGTCTGGTATTGCCTCGTATCCTGTTCCGGCCTTGGATATGGGTAATAGGTGTTACATTTGGTGGTATCAGAGCTATGGTTTAGTCAGTTCTCAAACTAACCTAGCTTGTGTAAAAGTCTAGTTATACATGCCACGGATCTGTGATAGTGTGATGTCTCCCGATGTGTAAGAGCGCCGTATTATTTAGACAAAGGTACTCTCCAACCGAGCTATACCGACCATGTTCAAGGTGATTGAAGGTATTTGGGTAAAATTTTGATTATGATAAGTCTCGGTTCAGAAAAGTATGAATAAAAGTTTATGATATATTGTGATAACACGTGATATGAAAGTTTATGTTGTGATAAATATCTATATTTGCTTAATGCTCATATGATGTAGTGCACTTGGCTTACTTGACAAGTTGAATGGGATAAATAGAAATTCGTAGAGGTATGAGTAAGGGTTCATAATATCATGATACAAATGAAAATGTCATTGTTTTGATTAGACATTGAATGTTGATAAATGTTAATGATATTTTTATGAGATAAATAATTATAACGAAATGAACTTATCTATGTTAAATTGTTTGGATTGAATTATATGATTGTAATGATATGTATATGATGATACACAAAGTGAAAGTTGCGGTTGTGATGCAAATATTCATGTTTGTTTGGCCCTTATGTGATGTCATGAGCATGACTTATTTGATTAAATGAATGGATAAGTAAAGCTATCCAGAAAACATAAGATGCATGCATAAGTATACTTGTCTAAATGGGATAATTGGAAAATTGGTGTAAACCAACATGAATGTTGCGTTGCCTGAAATGAATGACATGATTTTGACGATGTTGCTATGATGATGAAATGACATCATTTTGACGATGTTGCTATGATGATGAAAGTTGTGTCATATGTATATGTATAAGAAAGTCGAGTCAGAGACCTTACAACCCCTCCCCTTTATCGAAGTGGTGCTTATAATGGAATTTCATGAGATTTGTACTGAATAAGTTCCCGGTTGAAAAACCAAAGAGTTCAATGATAAAATAATTATAAGTATGATTAGAGATTGAGAATGAGTTGATAAGTAAAGTCAGAGCTAGAAAAGCATCAAGTTGACATAAAGATTATTAGAGCTATGCACTGTCCCAGTTAGAGAATGAATTTACTTTGGTAAACTGAATTACTCAGGTACAAGGTCGAGAAAAGTGTAAATCAAAATTTATTCAGAACTGGTCTTCTTTAGTGAAAGGTCTAACATGAAATTTGTGATGGCAGAACTAGTTGTGGGAAATGATATTTGAAATGTGTAATATCTAAGTGTGACAGTTACGGCTGAACAAATTTAACAGTTTCTTCTGAGATGTTCTATGTATTTATTCGTTCTCAGAAAAATTTCTATGGCTATTGATCTTTTGAAGAAATTCTTGTTATATGGAATGTTTTCTAATCCTGGTGTTAGATAGAAGCATTGGTAGTCTGACTGGTTTATAATTTGTATTGTTGTATTTCCTCGGGAATTTTATTACATTTCGTCTGATAAGAATTGATGAGAGGATATGTATGATATTATGATACTGTTTCTTCTACTTGATGCTCCATTTGATATATATGTATGGGAAGATACATTGTTCTTGTTATATTTGATTCCAGTGGGATTAAATGATGTTTTCTTCTAGACTTCTTTTCTCTGAGGAATTTTCGAGATCTTCCATATTTTCCTATGAGTTTGGTTTTCGATTTTCTGGCATAATATCATATCTTGGATTTCTTTATTCGGTTTTCTTGTTATCTTTATTCCATAATTTTTCAATTATGACTTATGTTCGAAGTGCGTTCTTCAGCTCATGATAATCATGACAAGCATGACTATACTTCCGATTTGGGCTTGGTAATGTGGTCATTTTAGTATTGGCGATAAAAGCGCGAGTTTCAATCAGTATGGTGGATTACTTCTCTCAAGTAAGTCAATTATAATTAATGACTTTAATTGAGATATTTTGGTTACTTGAGCTAATGCAATTGAGATGGTTTTGATTAGCGTAAGGAATGAATAGTAAAAGGCTGCATGATGAATTGTTTAGTAACTAGAAGAAAGGATTACTTGAAATGTCATTCAACGGTGTTTAGATCGGCTCAAGTGTTTAATCTGTGTGAATTATTTATTTGAAAGATTTCATATGACAATTATGTTAGGATCATTTTTCCCAAGTCTGATAATAGAATTTCATTTCTTTACGGGTAAAAGGTAAATAGTCTGAATGAGAAGTGTATATCTCTTAGAAAATTTTGATATGAGTTAAAGCTACTAAGAATGATAAAGTTTTCATCTTGCGAAAGCTAAAAAGTTTATTACATATTAGCAAGGTTTGGACAGATGAGAATATTGCTAACCAAAGCGTCTGAACTAAACTAGTCTACATTGAGTAAAGATTTCCTAATTTTCAGTAATGCACTGTTGTATGAAGGGTGATGTGTTTCAAGAAAATAAGGTAATGTGATAGTTTGGAACATTTGATGCCACAGAAAATTTGAGTTGTTGATGGGGATAAAGCTGAGCATTAGGATCTACCAGAATTATCTCTGCCGGTATTGATATTAGGATGAGAATGAGAAGGATTATTTTCTAGGCTATATCAGAATTATTTCCATAGCGGAAAGAGGAAAATGTGATAGTGAGTAGTAAACTGAAAGAGTACGGTGAGGATCGACTTATGATGTTGAATTTCAGATTGGATCTGATTCATGGTATTATTATTCCGAGGCTTATATAGAAAGAACTGTACGAAGCTCACATTGAAAATTTTCCTATTCATTCAGAGAGTAATGACGTGTACTGTAATTTGATTCAGATGTTATTGGATTGTGATTTATCGATGATGAAAATCTGTATGATTATTTCGGAAGAGCGCAGGTCCCTTTGATTGTTAGATTTCTTGGAATTCTAGTCTCCATAAACCAAATTGAGATATGGGTTTTAAGTCATGATATCATGGGAAACTGAGAAGCCTTTGAAAATTTAAGAACAGTTGGGAGTTGAGACCGTAAGCTTTCAGATCCTATGAGAAATTAAAGACGTGTATTGCAGGCACCGCCTGAGCAAAGGTACTTTGGTATCGAGTATGAGATTGAGGAATCTAAGTGAAGACCACTTTTCCGGTAAGATTTTCGAGGACGAAAATCCCTAAAGGAGGGAGAGTTGTAACACCCTGATTTTGGGCCTAGTCGAAACAGTGGTTTCGGGACCACAAATCCGATGATGAAAAATTTATTTTTATTATATTTTTATGGTATACGATTTCATGAAATGATTTCGTGAAAATTTCGTTCCAAAATTTTGACGTTCGGGCACTTAATTTAGTCAAAAGGACTAAATCGCAAAAAATGCAAAAGTTGAGTTCTACATACTAGAGGTGTCCAATTGTTATGAAATTTTAAATTGAGGGTCCTTAAATGGTAATTAGACCATTGGTTAATTGCTGGACAAAAATAGACATGAAATGGGTGTAATAAAATATTTTTAAGTTAGGGGTATTTTGGTAAACTAATAATTAAAAGAATTAAAAAAGGGAAATAAGCCAAATTAGCTATCATCTTCTTCATTCAACTGTTTCTACCAGCAGCATCCATGGTTAAGGTTTGCTCAAACTCCCAAGCTCGATTGTAAGTCTCCTTAGCCCCGTTTTTAAAGTTCTTTACATTTTTGAAATCCTGGTAACTTGGTTAAGCTTATTCTAGCAATAATTTAACCTAGGGTTTATATTTGGAAAAATACCCATAGGTGAAATGTGTTTATTTTGATTTTTTATGGTAGAATATGAAGCTTGAAATTGTGTTAAACAACTTTTATTAAGTGATTTTACGTGAAAACAAGTAAAACGACATAATTGGTAAAAATACCTAATGTTCATAAGTATATGTTAGAGTTCGAATTTGAGGTTGCTATAGAAGGGAAAAATTATCAGCATGTCATAAAACATAAGGAAATAGGATGAAGTTTAATTTATGAGTCTAGGGGCAAAAATGTAATTTTGACAAAGTTTAGGGGAAAAATTGTAATTTTGCCAAAATATGATTTTGGGTTAATTTGAGTAATGTGAGTCCTAATTAGGCTATATTTGAAATGATAGATCAAGGAAAAATCAAAATTCAGGCTAAAATCAGAAAATATCATGTTGTGGAGAAAATGGTAAAAATGGCCATTTTCGCATACGAGGTAAGTTCATATGATTTTTAATAATGCAAAGTGTAATTTAATGTTATTGCCTTGATATTAAATGAGATGTAAGTTCAGGTGTAAATGTAGTAACATAATTGTCATTTTAAGTAATTTAATGTTATTTATCTAATATGATGATTATTATCATGAAATATTATGCTTTGTGGATTATTATTTAGTAATATGAAAATTATATGAGCTACTTGATAAATATGAAATGCTATCAAGTATCGGTTCTGACATTCCGTGGAAGACAACAAAGATGTGTGATTGAGGAAATCTCGTTTGAACCTTGGGAATAGATTAAGATACAAGTGACATGTCACTAGGATATTTGAGTTCCGAACTCGTTGAATTGAGTCCGAGTTCACTTATGGATGCGAACAACCGAGCTCGTTGAGTTGAGTCCGAGTTCACTTATGGGTGGGTTACATGGTAGCTTGGCTACACATATATTTCGCAGGCTATTGAGTTTGTCTAGCTGTGGGCATGGCACTTTTGTGCATGCATTCTGTGTATCCGATTATATTCCGAGTGCTCAATGAGTAATTTGGAAAAGTATTCGTTGATGATCCAAATGAGATAAGCCATTGGTGAGTATGTCTTTGAGTTATGTTACAAGTTGTACAGGTATGTACACTAAACTTATGTGTGATGCCTTGACATGTGATGATCTATGATGTATTTAGTATTTGGTGAATATTATGAAAATGACATGATTTGGAATAAGTCTTTGATACTTGATGACATTGAGATTATGGATTTATGCTTATGAAGCATAATTATGTGTTCTTACCATTATGAATGAAATGATATTGTATGGATTTGGTGAATAATAGTAATGAATGAGTAAATTTAGCCTTGGCAGTTTTGGGTTACTGCAGTGGTGCAACTTTGGAAATTCACCATAAATTTTGGAAATTGAATTAGGGGCTGAATAAAATATGACATTAAAGTCCAATGAGTCTAGTTTCACATAGAAGAAAAGGTATATGCAATCGAAATTTATATTATGAGATATTTAAATCGTTGTGAGGCAGAGTCAAGATGACTTTGTGATCCCTTGTTTCAATTTGAGAAAATCATTAAAAATTGTAGAAAAATAATTATGGGTTGTAATTTATATTAATAAAATCCTTAATGAGTCTATTCACCAGAAAGATAGATGAGAACATTATCTGAATTCTGTACTATGAGAAAAATATTTTTAGTGAAGAGAGGTCAGAATTGTTGGATAGCAAAACAGGGGAAACTTTAATGAATAAACTGTACTAATTGGCTAAACAAAAAATTATAGAAATTTTATGGGAGAAAGGTATATGAGTCTAGTTTTAAGTAAAATTAATGAAACTTAATTTGGAGTATCGTAGCTCCAGATATAAATGAATTAGTAACTGTAACTTGGTAAAACAACTTAACCTGAACAAGAGTAAATTGTACAATTATGATGTTTTACCTTAAAAAAAAGTGGGTAATTGCTTATTAACTTCATATGGACTTACTAAGCGTAAAGCTTACCCCTCCTCTCTACTTCTTCAGTTTTGGCAGGTCAGCTCGGGGTTGGAGATCATCAGAGGCAAAATCACACTATTAAGGTATCATTTTTGGGAGAATTAATTCAAATATTAGAAATATCAAGTGTGTGGTATGTTTAGGAAGTTGGTTTGTGATATGTATTATTATTATGACTTTGACCATACGTGTCGGTCTGCATTGAGTTGTCGTATATGATCATGAGATGTGGTCCTTATCCATTATGGTTTGTAAGTTTAATTAATCATGCCATGTCTTATGTTTTGAAGTGATGATATAGTTAGCTTTGTTTGTTATTACATGATTATGGATGTGTAAGTGCTCATTTATGCCACGGTATATGTATTTAAATATGAGTTTATGCATGTGTTTGAAAAGTTTTGAATTAAATGAAATTTTATGGCCCAGTTTTCATCTATATGTATGGTTAAGTCTGGTAATGCCTCGTACCCTGTTCCGGCCTTGGATACGGGTAAGGGGTGTTACAAATGCCCCGGTGGTGTTTATGGATTTGATGAACCGCATTTTTCGACCGTATTTGGATCAGTTTGTAGTCATTTTTATTGATGACATATTGATTTACTCGAGTGATTAGGGTGAACACGCGGAGGATTTGAGAATTGTGTTACAGACCTTGAGAGACAAGAAATTGTATGCCAAGTTTAGTAAGAGTGAATTTTGGCTTAAAGAGGTCAGATTTCTTGGACACATTGTGTTGGGTGATGGATTGGAGTTGACCCAGGCAAGATCTCGGCTATTGTTGAGTGGAAATTGCCTAAGAATGTGACTGAGGTTCGAAGCTTCTTAGGCTTGGCCGGGTACTATAGAAGGTTTGTTCAAAGGTTTTCTATGATCGCTACTCCAATGACGAGGCTATTATAGAAAGATGCGAAGTTTGAATGGACAGAAAAGTGCCAACAAAGTTTGGAAAAATTAAAGGCTTTGTTGACCAAAGCTCCAGTGTTAGTGCAACCTGAGTCGGGCAAGGAGTTTGTGATATATAGCGACGCCTCCTTGAATGGTTTGGGGTGTGTGCTTATGCAAGAAGGCAAGGTTATAGCCTATGCCTCAAGACAACATAAGCCGCATGAGAGAAATTACACGACCCATAACTTGGAACTAGCAGCTATAGTGTTCGCTTTGAAGATTTAGAGACACCATCTGTATGGCGAGAAGTGTCGGGTGTTCACTGATCATAACAGTCTTATGTACTTAATGACTCAAAAGGAGTTAAATTTGCGGCAACGTCGATGGTTAGAGCTAATAAAAGATTATGAGTTGATTATCGATTATCATCGGGGAAAGGCGAATGTAGTCGCTGACGCTTTGAGTAGAAACTCGCTATTTACGTTGAGGGCCATGAATACTTAGTTGACCTTGTCTAATGATGGTTCGGTTTTAGCAGTGTTAAGAGCTAGACCAACATTTCTTCAAGAGATCTGCAAAGCTCAAAAAGCCGATGAGGAGTTGCGAGCTAAAATAGCTCAGTGCAAGACGGGGAAAGAATCCGGATTTCGTATTGATACCGATGGTTGTATGATGTTCAAGGATAGAGTTTGTGTACCTAAGAGAGTTTGTGTACCCAAGGACAATGAGCTTATTCAGAAGATTCTACGAGAAGCACATAGTGGTTGTTTGTCCGTCCACCCGAGTAGTGTGAAATGTACAATGACTTGTGGAAAGTGTACTGGTGATCGAGGATGAAAAGAGACATTTCATAATTCATTTCCAAATGTCTAGTGTGTCAGCAAGTGAAGGCTGAACACCAAGTACCTTCAGGTCTACTTCAGCGTATCACGATGCCCGAGTGGAAGTGGGATCAGATTACCATGGATTTCGTGACGGGTTTGCCATTAACCCCAAAGAAAAAGGATGCTATTTGGGTTATTGTGGATAAGCTAACAAAGTCGGCACATTTCATACCAGTGCGTACCGATTACTCTCTTGATAGATTGGCTGACTTGTATATTTCTGAGATTGTGAGACTACACGGGATACCCTTTTTGATTGTTTCGGATAGGGACCCGAGATTTACCTCGAGGTTTTGGAAAAAGTTATAAGAGACTTTGGGGACTAAGTTGAGTTTTAGCACGGCATTTCACTCACAAACTGATGGTCATTCGGAAAGAGTGATTCAAATTTTAGAAGATATGTTGCGGTGTTGTGTTCTCGAATTTTAATGTAGTTGGGAAAAGTACTTGCCATTGGTTGAATTTGCTTATAACAACAGTTATCAAGCAAGTTTGAACATGGAGCCTTATGAAGCTTTGTATGGGTAAAAGTGTTGAACGCCTTTATATTGGATCGAGCTTAGAGAGAGTCAAATTCACGGGGTCGATTTAGTCAAAGAAACTGAAGAGAAAGTTAGAGTGATTCACGACTACTTGAAGGCTGCCTTGGATAGACAGAAATCCTACGTGGATTTGAAACAAAAGGAAATTGAGTTTCAAGTTGGTGATAAGGTATTTTTAAAAGTATCTCCATAGAGGAAAGTACTCAGATTTGGTAGAAAAGGCAAGTTGAGTCCTCGTTTCATAGGACCTTATATGGTTACCGAAAGAGTAGGACTGGTTGCCTATCGATTGGCTTTGCCACCAGAATTGGAAAAGATTCATGACGTGTTTCATGTGTCTATGCTACGTCGGTATAGATCAGACCCTTCGCATATGATCGCACCATCAGAGGTTGAGATTCATCCGGACATGACTTATGGTGAAGAACAGGTCAAGATTTTAGCTCGAGAAGTCAAACAGTTGAGAAATAAGAGTATAACACTTGTGAAAGTTTTGTAGCATAGACATGGAGTCGAGGAAGCCACATGGGAACCTAAGGAGACTATGAGAGATCAGTACCCGAACTTAATCACCGGTAAGATTTTCGAGGACGAAAATCCCTAAAGGGAGAGAAATGTAATAGCTCGATTTTGGAGGCTAGTTGGAATAGTGGTCTCAAGACCACAAATTCGAAGTTAGAAAAATTATTTTATTATTAAAATAGAGGCATACCATGTTTATAATAGTGCATGAAAAATTTGGTGAGCTAATTTTAACGTTTGTGAGCCCAATCGCGAAAAAGGAATAAATCGCATAAAGTGCAAAAGTCCTAATTTGATAGCTAAAGGTGTTATTTTATTAGAGAATAAAAATTAGTGGATTTTAAAGGGCAATTAGACCCTTAAAAGAAAGCATAGCCGGCCAGAGAGTCAAAGAGGAGACAAAATTTTCAAATTTCGTGAGTTAGGTGGCTTATTTTTGACTAAAATAGAAATAAATAAAGGAATGATGATATCATCCCTTTTTCATCTTCTTTTTCTACCAAAAATTAGCCATTAAAGGGGGTTTGAAATCTTAAAATTTTCAGCAACTTGAAGTACTCACAAGTAAGTGATTTCCATGTCCTTTGTTGATGATTTTTATACTTTTGAGACCCTTGAAGCATGAGCTTTCAAATGAGGGGTCTATTTTGCAAAATGGTTGAAAGTATAGGGTTTTTCCATGAGATCATCTAGGGTGTTTTCTGAAATTTTATGAAAGAATATGAGTCTTGGGTGTGACATAAACAACTTTTGTGAAAGGTGTTAGCATGAAAACACCTAAAGGGACCATTTTACATAAGTTGTAAAATTGATGAAAAATGTGTGAAATACTGGGAATTTGGAGTTTCTATAAGAATCAAAGAGGTTCAGATAGTCTTGAGAAATAAATAAATTCTATAAAAATCAATTTTCGGGCTGAGAGGTAAAATGGTCATTTTGTAAAAGTCTAGAGGCAAAATGGTCATTTAGCACAATTGTGAATTTTTGAGTCTTAGATTGATAAAGTGACTTAATAAGTGCATTTTGTTATTATAGATCAAGAAATATCGAGTCTGAACCTAGACTAGGGGAAAGCCAAGCACACCAACTAAACCGGCTAGTCGCCACATTTTGTAATCCGAAGTAAGTTGTATGTAAATAATACAACTACATTGTTAATTATATGTGCTTGAATTATTACAACATAAATTGCTTGATTGTGGAATCGAGAATGTATAATGATAAATGAGATAGTAGAATTTTCATTGGAACCTTAAGAAGTAAATCGGATATTCATGCCATGACATTTGGGTCATTCGTGTGTGAGCTAGTGTAAGACATGTCTGGGACATGCATCGGCTACATTATGAGAGCCAGTGTAAGACCAAGTCTGGGACATGGCATTGGCATTGAGACAAGGGCTAGTGTAAGACATGTCTGGGACATGCATCGGCTACAAGATGATAATCAGTGTGAGACCATGTCTGGGACATGGCATCGACTTGAGATATGAGCCAGTGTAAGATCGTGTTTAGGACATGGCATCGGCACCTTATCCTATGCTTGAGGCTTATACAATATCCGGTAGTATTTTGAATGGTTCAACGATAAAAGTTATGTTCTTAAGGTAATGAGGAAAGTATAACCGTGTTGTGAGTGGTACAGATACGTATGAGATATGAGCTTAATATATAATATGTGACTTGTATGGATGGTAATGAGTAAGTTATGCTTATGCCTACCTTGGTGTTATAAGCATGTCTATTATTGATAAATTGTTGTTGTATACTTACTTATATGCAACTTACTAAGCTGTTATGCTTACTCCATTCCCTTTTCATTTCCTTACAGTGCCGCCTAACTAGCTCAATGATCACCGAAAGTCAGAGATATCAATCACACTATCAACAGAAGCATTTGGTATAGTTGGATTTATATTTTTGAATATGGCATGTATAGGACTTAGACTTTTTTATTTTGTGTCATTGAGGTTTGGCCATATGTATTGGCTTGGGTTGGAAACCTTTCAATTTGTATTAAGCCTTGAATGATGGCTAACATTTATTTTGAATTTATAAAAGGTACATTATCATGGTTGAATGAATGTCTATTGTGGCTGATTTGATTATAGGAATTATGCTTGTTTTGGTATTTTTTGGTATTTGTATAGAACTACATATGTAAGGGTGGCAATGGGGCTTGGTAAATAGCCTTATATTGTCCACACGGGTAGGCACCTGGGCGGGTGCCTTGGCTGTGTGACATTTTGGGGTTGCTGACGTCAGAAATAGAATATCCAGGTATTTGCACACCGGCTAGGGCACAGGCGTGTCATGGCCGTGTGAAGGACACGGGCGTGTGCCAGGCCGTATGAAAACCCTTGTAGGTGTGCATTTAGAATTAATTCCATACGGGTGGAGAGCATGGGCGTGACCCTATCTTGCTTAGGCCACGTGAGACACACGGGCCATCAGCACGGCCATGTTGGAATGCTCACATGGGCGTGTTGCCCCTCCCACACGGGCGTGTGCCCCTGTGTCAAGTGACATTTTCCTATAGTTGTCAAAAGGACCCGGATTCTCCCGAATGATTTTCGATGTGTGTTTTGGGCCTTCTATGCCCATATTAAGAATGTATTGATAGGTTTAAGAAAGTTTTAAATTTTCCAAGTCATGAAGACTTGGAATTGGTTGTATGTATGAGTTCAAGTTAGGTAACGCCTTGTATCCCGCCTCGGTGTAGGATACGGGTATGGGGTGTTACAAGTCTTCCCTCGTTGCAACATTACTCATTGTTTTGGTCGAAATGCAAGCCATATTTCCAAAATTCTCCACCTTGACTTGTATTTCTACAATGCTTTTTTTGCCGAGCCCACCACGGGCCTTTCTTAAACTTTGCAAGATATTAACTGAGTCCAAGTCATGCTTGAACTTTGAAATCGAAAGACTTCTAGTCTTTGACTTGTGCACTACTAAATCAAAACTGACTCAGGTCTGTTTTCCAAGAACACAGTGCTTTGTCTTTCTAAATCTTGAACCCAAACGAGAACTTCTCTTATTCAAAACGATAATACCTTTTTCTCTCTTAGGACCAAATTGCCTCTACTTCAAATGAGTCAACTTTGACACCTAAACAGATGGACTTGTTGTTTTGCTAGTCACCGTTGAACTTTGCAGAACATAAAGACTATTGGTCTTTTGACCTTTGATCAGAATAGGAGCCCCATGAGATAATTTAATGTTGCTTGACTCGATGTTAATTCTACAACCCTTCAAATCTAACGTGCTCAAGTAGATAAGATTCTTCCTTAAATTAAGTACATTCTTGACATTTGATAGTGTCCTAATTTTTCCACTATGCATCCTAATCTGAACAGTACATTTATTGATTATCTTATTGGATGAGCCATTCCCCATACACACCACCTTCAATTAATCTGTATGTGGAGAACCAGTCCTTGTTGGGACACATGTGTAAAGAACACCCTGAATCCAGAATCCACTCGAATTTAAACTTAGACCTTTCGGTCGTAGACACCAATAACAAATCATCACCCTTGTTCCCAACCAAATTAGCATCAACTAATTCTTCATCGTTACTTATAGTAGCCCTCTTATTTTGTAGATTATAACAATCTGGCTTAACGTGACCTAATTTCTTACAGTAACGACATCTCTTATCCTAATTCCTTGATGTTACCAAAATCGAAGCTTGCCTATCTTACTTGCTATCCGAACCAAACTTATTGTCCAGTTTGTATTTACTCAACAAGTAACCCTTCATATCCTTAAACGAGAGTTTATCTTTACCATACATCAATCAATTAGCAAAAAACTTTGTCGCGTAAAGGGTTTCTGTAACACCCCTCGCCCGTATCCGATGCTAGGATGGGGTTCGTGGTGCTACCCGACTTAAACTCAACTAACTAAACAAATCTGGGTCGTGAAATCTCAAATAATTTAAAACTTTTCTTTTTCACATTCAATTTGTCCCATATACGGGCTTACGAGACCTAAAACATACATTCGGTGTGGTTCAAAACCTAATCGAGAACTCATGAAAAACTTAGAAAAATTTCATGCAACAAAGCTCTACATGCCCGTGTGGGTATAGAGCACACAACCATGTGCTAGGGACACGCCCATGTCCTGAACCCGTGTCTGAAAACCTGGGCATTCTGCCAAAACCACAGGGCCCAAGCACACACCCGTGCCCTATAACCGTGTCTTTTACATGACCGGGACACATGGCTGTGTCTCTTGCCCGTGTACTACTAGCATGCATACTGACTTTATGACACGGCATGGACACACGCCCGTGTGGCCTACCCATGTGCTAAAATGACTTTAAAAATCTAAGTGCAGGGGATACACGGCCATAACACACGCCCATGGGTGTGAACTGTGTGTCACACACGGCCTAGACACACGCCCATGTGTCTTACCCGTGTAGACAAACTAGGCTATTTCCCAAGCCCTTTTGTCACCCATTTTGCACAACCTACACAAGATCATTTCAATATATAAATCTCATCGCAATGGGCACTAATTCATCCATAGAAAGAACATTATATGCATTCATCAAAATGAATAATAGACATTATTCCAGGCTTGATTACAAAATGAAGGGCTTTTGACTTAAGCCGAAATACATGAACGATTCTCTTAATACAACATCCTAGTCTAGCCCTATACATGCCACTTTCAAAAATATAAATCAAACTATACCAAGTATTGTGACTGATAGTGTAATCGATATCTTTGACTTTAAGGGATCCTTAAGCTAGCTTGATAACATTGAAATAAGAGGGAAAGAAAAGAGGGTAAGCATAAAGCTTAGTAAGTTGCATATAAATAAATATACAACAACAATCTCACCATTAGTCATCATACTTATAGCTCAAAGGTAAACATAATTTAACTTACTCATTATCATCTACTCGAGTCACATTCTCTAAATTAAGCTCGTTACTCATGCTTACCATATAGGTACTTGTACCACTCACAACATGATTATTCTTTCTTTATCAAAATTGATCTATAACTCTCATCATTGAAACGTTTGGAATACTACTGGATATTCTATGAACCTTCAACATGGGATATATTGCCGATGCCATGTCCCAGACATGGTCTTACACTGGCTCTCATATACGAGTGCTAATGCGTGTCCCAGACATGTCTTACACTAGCACAACTCTTAGCCGATGCGTGTCCTAGACACGTCTTACACTGGCTATCACTGTCGAGGCTGATGCATGTCCCAGACATGTCTTACACTGGCACTCATCTCTGTGCCGATGCCATGTCCCAGACATGGTCTTACACTGGCTATCATAGTATAGCTGATACATGTCCCAGACATGTCTTACACTAGCCCTCGTCTGGATGCCGATGCTATGTCCCAGACATGCTCTTACACTGGCTTTCATAATGTGGCCGAAGCATGTCCCAGACACGTCTTACACTGGCGCACAAAACACCCAATGCCTTGGCATGAATATCCAGTTCGTATCCTAATGTTTCAACGGGATATTTCTATTATCTCAAATATTACTAGACATTCTCAGTTCATAACTTGAAAACTCATACAATATCATTTCAATGGCGATATGAATACAAGCATTAACAGTGTAGTTGTATCATTTACATACAACTTACCTCGGTTTACAAAAAGTACTTGGCTATTCTGTTTAGTCGGTTTGCTTAGCCTTCCCCCGATCTAGGTTTGGATTTGGTAAATCTTGATCTATAATAGCAATATACACTCATTTAGTCACTAATTACAATTAGGCAATTATAAATTCACATCTTTGGTAAAATGACCATTTTGCCCCTAGACTTTGACAAAATGACCATTTTGCCCCTATGCTCAAAAATCAATTTTCATCGAATTTTTTTTGTATATTAGGCCTAACTGAACTATGTTTACTCTTATAGAAACTTCAAATTATCACTATTTCACATGCTTACTAACTATTTTACAACTTATGCAAAATAGTCCATTTAGGTGTTTTTATGCTAACACCTTTTACAAAAGTTGTTTATAACACAACTAGGACTCGTATTCCTCCATAAAAACTCAATAAAAATCACAAATCCTTTCATGGCAACACTCTAAACTCTTGAACAGTTAGCAAGATATCACCCTTATTTGAAAACTCATGCTTTAAGGGTCTCAAAAATACAAAAATCATCAACAAAGGGTGTGGGGATCACTTACTTGTGAGGGCTTTAAGTTGCTGAAATTTTTCAGCCTTCAAAACTCCATTTTTACTGATATTTTCAGTGGAGAAGAGAGATGGAGAAGAAAGAAATGATAGCTAGGTTTTTAGGCATTATTTTATTTCCAAATCATGACATCATCCACCTAATACTTTGACTATTTGTTTAAAATCATTCACATGGCCGGCCAACACTAATAAAAAGGGTGAAATTGCCCTTTAAAAGCCCTCAATTTAAATTCTTTAGCTATTTAACTCATTTAGGTACTGAAAATGCAACTTTTGTCTTTTATGCGGTTTAGTCCTTTTTTGAAATTGGGCTAGAAAACATTAAAATTAGCTCACCAAATTTTTCATGCACTAATAAAATCATACTATAACCTCATAAAAATAATAAAATAATTTTTATAACTTCGAATTTGTGGTCCCGAGACCACTGTTTCGATTAGGCCCTAAACCGGGCCGTTACAGTTTCTAACCTTTTCCACAAGGCAGATGTCATTTTCTCCATCAACACCTCCTACAATACACTATTTTTGAGGCACAACTAAATTATAGACATGGCCTTCTCATCAACATCTTCCTATTTTGACTGATCTATATTATCAAGCTTGTAACACCCCTAACCTGTTTTCGTCACCGGTTTAGGATTGCAGAGCATTACCATAAAAATCAGAACAGTTAGCATCAAAATAGTTTAATAATGCTATTTAATATTAATTAATTAGAACTCAGTACAAACCCAACAAACATATACATTTGGGCCTTAAATCGAGCTTTTGAAGCCTTAAAAATAGTTCGGGATCAAATTGGGACTAATTTAAAACAATTCAGAAAGTCTGAGCCAAAGTTGAAAAATTAAAAAAATAGGGGTCACACGGCCGTGTGGCTAGGCCATGTGACATATCTTGGACTGTGTAGTGTTTGAATAATGGGACACACGATCGTGTTATAGCTCATGTCTTAAACCATGTAACTCATTGATTTAGGTCAAACGGTCGTGCCATAGGCCAGGTGCCAGGCCGTGCAACTCTCTAATTTGTGCCACACACCCGTGTCGCAGGCCGTGTGCTAGACTGTGTAACTCACAAACTTGATACACAAGGTTGTGTCTTAGGCTGTGTGATACTTACACCTAAAATAATAAGTGACACACAACTATGTAGCCAGGCTGTGTATGTCATATGGTCATGTGACAGCCCATGTCCTAGGCTGTATAATCCAAAAATAAACCCTAAAACAAGCTATTTTAAAACCAAACCTTGCCCAACAATTACTTCATTTGTGTATACATTAAATGGACTTAAACACATTTCAACCACATATAAATATACCAATTCAATCAACCTATTTCTCTTAACCAATATGCCATTCAAAGGCACCTTATTTATACCAAAACAACATCATTCTATCACAAAACTATGATGCCATATCCGTAATAGCCTATTTTTGGGTCAAGTCAAAACAGTGGTTTCGAGACCACAAATATAAAGTAAAAATATTTATTTTATTTGTATTTTAAGGTCTACAGCATGATAGAATAATCGTGTGAAAATTTTGTTAAGAAATTTTCTCGATTGAGTGCCCAATTTGACTAGAAGGACTAAATTACAATAGGTGCAAAACTTGAATTCTATAAGTTAAAGGTGTCTAATTATTATGTGCTTTTAATTAGAGGTCCTTAAATGGTGATTAAACCATTCTTCTTTAGGATGGACAAAAATAGACATGGTTAGGTAAAAATTTAAAGTTATGCATTAAGGATATTTTAGTAATTTGGTAAATAAAGACAAAATTAACAAATAAAAAGTGTCCATCTTCTTCAATTTAGTCCCCCATAGCCGAAAATTTCAAGGTAAGACATAGCTAAGGTTTGGCCAAGCTTTCAAGCTCGATTATAAGTCAGTTATTGTCCCGTTTTCAATGATTTTTATATTTTTGAGATCGTTGTAACTTGATTTAGCTATTTCAAGGACTAATTTGAAAGAAATAAAAGTATAAAATTTTACCCATATTGAATATATTTGTATTTTGATGTTTGATGTAGAAAATGCATGTTCTTTGTTAGTTAAACAATGTTTGTAAAATGATTTTCGATAAAAACGTTAAATAGGGACTTATTTGTAAAAGTCTATAAAATATGTAGAAAGCTAAGAATGAATGAAAAATGTGGGCTATTATGAGTACAAATAACATTCGGCTAGGCTTGGGTTGTGATGAAATCGAAAGAAATTCATTTTATGAGCATAGGGACTAAATTATAAAATGTTGAAAAGTTAGGGGAAAAATGTAAAATTTTCCATAATATGTTTTTGGACTGAATTGAATAATATGATGATTAAATAAGTTAAATATGGTATTATAGATCAAGAAAAACGAAGTTCGGGTCTAGATCGAGGGAAAAACAAAGTAATTGACGAATAGATCTCTTTAGTTGTTTTTGTAACCGAGGTAAGTTCGTATGTTAAATAAGCTTTATTATAATTGTATTTTAAATTCTTTAATACTTAATGAATTGTGTAAAGACTCTAAGGACACGTTCGATGATGTTTCGGCAAGTGAAAAATCCCAATCGAACCTTAAGAATAGATTAGGATACAAGTGACATGTCACTAGGGTTTTATGTTATGTGATCCGGGTGCTGGTCCTGTACGTCCTACTGGTGGCTGAGTATACTGGCATATGTTACGGTCACTTGACAGCTTGTGTGAGTAGCACCGAGTGGCTACGTCTTGACTGATAGATGGTGTGAGTAGGCCCGTTAATGGCTCGAAAGTGAGCATATAAGTGTTATGAGATAGAGGTAGAAATGGCTACATATGTGGCACCTTGTGTGCACGATTTCATGAGTATCCGACATTATTATTCCAAGTGGTTCATTGGGTATGACAAAGATGAGAATGAGTATGAAGTTATTACGAGATGGTACAAGTATGTACTTAAAGCTTATGATTATTAATTCGTGAAATGACAATTTCAAAGTAAGTTTGTGATGGAAGTGAATTATGATCATGAGATTATGGTAAATTACATTATCTTATGTTATATTACTTACATGTTAATGATGATAAGGTTTGCTTATTTCTTTCATAGAGCCTACTAAGCTATATATCTTACTCCGTTTTATTTTCATGTTTTATAGTGTCACCAAGCTAGCTCGGATTGGAGATCGTCGGAGATCACATCACACTATCAAACTGTCATTTTGGGTATCGATGATCTTAAACATTTTAAGTATATGGCATGTATAGGGACTTGGTCATTTTTTTATATGTGTCATCATGAATTTGGCCAAATGTATTGGCTTGTAATCATCAAAGGCTTGATGTGGCATTTGGCCATGTAACTTGGCTCATTTTGGTTGAATTGGTTGTAAGCTTATATATATATGCATGTGCAATTATCTCTTGTTGACATGGTTTATAAATGCTTGGTAAATGGTTGAAGGTGGCTTAATGGTTTTGTTGTTAAATGGTTAAGATTGGCTCATTAGTATGCTAGGAAAAATAAGTAAAATTATGTATGTTATTGGTAGCTATATTGGAACATGTAGAATGCGAGTTTAGTATGATTTGTTTGGAAAAATATGATGTTATAAATATGTTGAGTGTGGATGATGAAATGATATGTTCTAACCTTGATTATGGATGTTTTGGTTGCTTAAATATGCCATGATTTATGCCATTAAGATTGTGGGTGTGTATGTGCAAATGAGGGTGAAAATAGCTTGGTAAATAGCCTTTATTTTGTCCACATGAGTAGGCACACGGGCGTGTGTCTAGACCGTGTGTGACACACAGTCTGCTCCATGAGTGTTTTGGCTGTGTGTCCCTACACCTTAATTTTGAGAAACAGAATGCTCAGAATTGAGAACACGGGCAGAGACACGGGAGGTGTGTCTTAGCCGTGTGAGGGACACGGCCTCAAGCACGGGCATGTGTCTTGATTGTGTGAAGCCTGCACCTATTTTATGAAAATTAAATTAACCAAACGGCCTAGCACACGAGCGTATGACTTGGCCATGTGACTTCAATTTGTTCATGCTTTGCAAAATAGAGAGTTACATAGGTTAGGGACACAGGCATGTGTGACTACACGGCCTGCCCACACAGGCGTGTCCCAAACCATACGGGCGTGTGAACCCTATTCATAGCAAAAATCTTCTAAGTTTTGTAAAAATTTCCTGAGTTATCGGTTTAGTCCCGAACCACTTCCAAAGAATGTCTTGGGCTTTGTAAGCTTATATTAGGGACTTTATGATTGAATACAAATGGTTTTAATTTGGATACCAAATTTATTACTCGATTTGTATGTTTGCTTGCGATGTAAGTCCGGTAATGCCTCGTATCCTGTTCCGACGTTGAATGCAGGTAAAGGGTGTTACAATATCTCAATCACATTATATAGTTAATAGCTACCTAATGACAATAATTTTCCACCCATTCACCTTTCAAAATAAACATACCAAAAGGACCATATATTACAAAGTACTTAAAAGTGACCAAAGGACATAAACCTACCAAAGCACTATAAGTCCAAACAAATAAAATGTAAACTCCAAAGGCATAATCATACCAAGTTTATCATTAGCATATTCAAAAACTTCCATTATAAAAAGTCCTATACATGCCATTTATAAACTTAGTCAAAATAAGTCAAAAGCTACCAAAGTGAGTGCTGGATAGTGTGATAGAACTCTTCCAAGCTTCCAATCGATCGAGCTTTCGATGATTTATGAAACAGAAGAAAAATAACTACATAAGAAATTCGTGCTTAGTAAGCTCGTAAAAGAGAAACTTAAACTTACCATTTCCCCGCATTTAAACATTCAATAATGCTTAGTAGTTCATACAATTACTTGATATTCCTATTCAACATAATCCACACTATTAGTGAAAGATTTAACCACATAACACCATAAAACACAATAAATGCCATGAACTGAGTTGCATTCATTTACCTTGCTCATATGAATATTCAATAGTCTTTTCATCCATGGTACACATTAACTTTCTTATCTTATGAACATACATATCTATGATATTGCATACAAGCCTTTTCATTTCCTTTTTCTCACTCATTGAATAGTCTAGAATTACATTGGATACTCAGGAATGCTCACACATAGTATGCCTTTCCATATAATCATAACCTTTTTTTTTAAATAGTGCTCACGCAAGTTGTGAAATGGATCTGCTCACATGAGCTATGAGTCAGAATGTTAGCTACACGATGCCGCTCACACTAGCTATGGAGAATATGCAAAAAATACAGGACCTTAGCCATCGATAGGACATTCAAGACCAGTACCCGAAACATGAAATCCCTAATGAAATGTCATTTGTATCCTAAGAATTCTTAAGGTTCAAATGGGACTAATTGACCATCAACATTCCGAAACATTGTCATAATCATCAAGTCAAAGTAAATCTATTATATTAAAATAAGTAAACTCAATTCAAAACCTCAAATGACAAGTTTTTATCTCTATACGAACTTACCTCGATCACCATGATTGTTACAGCTAATTTGATAGCTAATTCGAGATTTTTGCCTTTCCTCAATTCAAGTTCAATTGATTCTTTTCTTAATCTAAATAATAATTAACTCAATTAAATAATTCAAATAGCTTAATTTTATAGATTCTAACTTATAACCCACTTTAATGTAAAATAGTGTAACACCCCAAACCCGGCCCAGACGTTATGACTGAATCCGACATGCCACATCGAAGCGTTCAAAACATTTTATATTGTTGATCCAGAAAAACTTACTTAGTGTTTTAAAAGATAATTTCATTATAGGTTAAAGTGAATGGAAGCTGTGCACCGGGTAGGAAACCGAAAAAGAGGTGGTGAGTCCATCGGACTGCTTAAGTACCAAGCTCCTTTCGAATCCAATCCTAGACATGCATACCGCCATTGCCACACCTTAACGTTATGGATATTTCTAGGAAACCGATTTGATTAAGTCATTTTTAGGAAAAGTGATTAATTTTGGAAAATACTTTCATTGCGGAAGCTTTGCTTGTTGTCGTGTTATTTTGAAATCATTTTTTTTTTGAAAACGCGCCCTAAAGCTATCCAATTTCAACAGTTAAAATAAGTAATACCTATCTTAGTAATACATATTAAAACCATCAAAAATAATTAAGCGGCCTTATTACATTTAAAAACCCAAAACTTCAAACGTAAATAAAAGGATGTCCAGTTCACCGGAAGAAAATCAAACTTTCAGAACGGGTGGCCACTCCAAATTCCCTCACAGCTCCAAGCCCACTATGGTTGGGGATTACCTGCGTGGATGAAAATAAAAGGGATGAGTTTGGGGAAACTCAGTGTGTAAATTAACCCAACCATAGCCTATATCAGCTCAAACCACAGAAACAGATAAGTTGGCCTTAGCCCAGAACAGATTTCAGAATGAAGCCCATAGGCCCATAACAGAACAGAACAGATATTACATGTTTATGCAGAAACCCAACCCAGATTCATCCATAACACCCCTGTACCAGCCTTACACCATGTGGGGAGACTACTCGACCCACCCAACCGCTACACACCACAGAAATCGCAGCGAGGCTGCCAAATATTGTGACGAAGTCACCAGATATAGATATTGTGGCAGAGCCACCAGAATAGATATATGTAGCAAAGCCACCAGATCAGATAATCGTGGCATAGCCACCAGAACAGATATATGTGGCAGAGCCACCAAATCAGATAATTGTGACATAGCCACCAGGACGCTTCCTCCATAATATAACCCATGTCCCCATGCAACAGATATATAATCATGGCATACATCATACAGAATCAGATCGTCATGCTTTTCAGTCAAAATTAATCCTAGGGGTATAACGGTAATTTTGCACCTAGGGGTATAACAGTAATTTTCCATACATAGGGGTATTATAGTAATTTAGCTGCTTTTAGGGTTTTCATGCATATCCTAACTATTTACGTACTATCAGAACACTTACCGCGCATACTTACCGAATTGGGCCTGTTGGCCCATGAACCCGACCTTTGGCCCATTAAGCCCAAATTATCAAAATGTACGAAATCGCGCGTACTGCAGTTTATTACTTTAGATTACCAAATATACAAACCCAACTATCTTACGAGCATTCGCACACTCGAAAATTCCTAAAATACCGACTTTTCGGTATTTCGGCTTTTCGGCTTTTGCCAATCTAGTCTATGAGAGGGTGTCAGTTACACACCTGTTTGCGACGATATGCTGACGAGATCCACACACGAACCGCCTACAATTGGATTACTAACACGTTAATCTAACTATTCAAATACAAACTACGTATTAACCCCTTACAATATTCGGCCAACCACACCTACAGATCATAGTTAGCTTATAAGAAAACAATAAGCAACTCATTAACATATTTTTGTCAATGTTTACCACATAATCATAATTTCACTGCAAGCTGTCTTCCTGAGCAACAGTCACTAAATTATTTATAACTAGAGCTAAGAAACTCCAAATCAAGTGCTGTTAATTTTCCCTGAAAATAGACTCATATATATTCTATCCATAAAATTTTCAGAATTTTTGGTATGGCCAATCAATACCAGATTTTTCTTAAAGTTTCCCATGTTTCACTGTTTGACTAATCTGACCACTCTTCATTACGAATCAAATTTCTCATTGTACATAATTCAAAATATGTTCTCATTTATTCCATTTGAAACTAGGCTCATTAAGCTTTAATTACATAATTTATTCAGCTTCTAACTCATCTCCCACAATTTATGGTGATTTTCCAAAGTCACATTACTGATGCTGTCCCAAGCAGATTTATTACCAAATCACTCTTTCACACCTAACTTGCATACTTGTTATTTAAACATGTATATCACCAATCAATCATCACATATCTATGATTTTACTTAAGTATAATCTCCATGTCATCATTTTAAAGCACAACATGTTAGCCGATTTTTCCCTTTAGCATCTAAGGCACATGCATGCTCATTTGTTTGGCTCAACTTCACCTATCTTCCATTTTTCATCAAAAGAACATGAAACAACAACCATTTCCTTCATTTTAATTCATGACTAAATGCTCACAACACAACTAAAAACCAAAATATGCTTTAAGAGTTAAGGTAGAATCAAGAAGGACTCATGAACATCAAGATAGAAGCAAACTACCATGAACTTACCTTCAATTTTCTTCCCCAAGTGACCGAACATTCAAGAGCTTTCTCCTCTCCTTTCTCTTCTCTAACTTTCGGCTATGATGAACAAAGATGGACAAAACTTTGCTCTTTTCACCCTTTTTTCTTTTAATAAAATTTCATATTTCATCCATTTAATTCTTTAATACAAAAGACATGAAATGCCCATCATGGAACATTTACCTAACCCATTATCATGGAACATTTACCTAACCCATTATCATGGAACATTTACCTAACCCATTATCATGGAATATTTACCTAATCCATTATCATGGAATATTTGCCTAACCCATTATCAATTTGTACCATGAATTATGGATATCAAGTGCTCATATTGTCTACAACAACATGATGGCTGGCCACTTCATGTAAAATGGGAGGTTTGTCATGCAAATCCTCCTATTTTGCACTCCTATTTATTTGGCCACTTTAATTTAGCCTATAGCATTTTCAAACATTTTCACATAGGTCATATTTCATAATTTCACCCCCTTTTTTCTTATGGAACAAAAAAAAACTAAAATTGCCGGGTTCTATCTTAAGCTTGGGCCTTCTAGAGGCCCACTAACATAATTAAACCTATGCCAACATTCACAGAATTCCCAAAAATTGGGGCGTTACAAATAGCCCCTAAATCTCAAACTCACAATTAAACCACAATTAATGAAATATCATGATAGCCAATTTTCTCTAAGGTCTTTTACAACCTATCTTTCATATTTTCCTAAATTAATCATTGAATTTTACCATTTTCTCAAATAAGTCCTTTAGCTCAAATTCATTAAAAATCACTTGACAAAAAGTGTCTATTTAACAACCAAACTTAATAATCCATCAATTGAATTCACTAACACTACAAACTCATTCATGGTATGTTCCTAAACATTTAACAATTTTAGAAATTGACCCCCAGGCTAGCTAGATTAAGCTAATAAGAGTTCAAAAACATAAAAATCACTAAAATCGGGACAAAAATACATACCATGTAAAAATAATGAGCTTGACCGAATGTTCTCCATTCAACAATGGAGATTTCAGATTTTTTTTAGAAAGAAAAACACAGAAGATGATACTTCATTCATATTTTAATTACTTTGTTTAATTTATTTACTAATTTACCTTTTTACCCTTATTATAATTAAAAAAATTTCAACTAACCTATGTCCATAACTATCCACTAACATGATTTATGGCATATTTACTTACTAAGCCCATTAATTCATCTTAATAAGGCTATTTAATCCATTTAACTAATAGAACTCAACTTTTACACCTTTTTGAATTTAGTCCTTTTTTTCCTAATTAACCATTTAAACTTCAAAATTTATTAATGAAAATTTAATACTACCACTATAGAAAAATAGGGCTTTAGCAGCGTTTGAACAAAAAACATCGTAAAAATTATACATTAGCCGCGTTTTGAATAAAACACCACTAAAAACTGAGCAATAGCGACATTTTTGGTCAAAACGCCACTAAGAACCGAGCAATAGCGGCATTTTGAATAAAACGCCACTAAAAACTGAGCAATAGCGGCGTTTTTGGTCCAAACGCCACTAAGAATCGAGCATTAGCATCATTTCTGATCCTAAGCCACTAAAAACCGAGCAATAGTGGTGTTTCTAATCCAAACGCCACTAAAAACCGAGCAATAGTAGTGTTTCTGGTCCAAATGCCACTAAAAACCAAGCATTAGCGGCATTTCTGATCATAACGCCATTAAAAACCTAGCAATAGTGGTGTTTCTAGTCCAAACGCCACTAAAAATTGAGCAATAGCGGCGTTTCTAGTCCAAACGCCACTAAAAACCTAGCAATAGCGGCGTTTCTGGTCCAAACGCCATTAAAAACCGAGCAATAGCGGCATTTTTGGTCCAAACACCACTAAAAATCGAGCAATAACGGCGTTTCTACTCAAAACACCGCAAAAAGTTTATATATAGCGGCGTTTTTGGTCCAAACACCGAAAAAAGTTGAGCAGCCATTTTCGAGTAGGGTAACCGACACTTGTTTCGATTTGATCCGATTTAATTTTCATATTATTTTTTTATTTTTGTTCTGAATTCGATTTATTTGGATATTTGAAATTGACTTTATAAAAAATATAAACTATACTATTCACTTAGCTATGAGAAAGTTTCCTTTTAGTTACTTAATTATGAAAAGTTACTAATTGATAACTAAATTATTTAGAAGTTTTCATTTAAGTTATCAAGATGTTAAAATCAACGCCGTATGACTTTCTCTAAACCCTTAAACCCTAAACATAACCATAAACACTAATCTATAAACCCCAAAACCCTAAACCCCCAAAAAATTCATATGGATGTTGATGTGTCTATACATAGATATTAATGTAAAAGCTTATGTTCATTATAAATTATGGAAGCAATACTTAATATTGATTAAATTTATTTTTGGGTTTAGTGTTTAATATTTAAGGTTTAAGGTCTATGGTTTAGGGTTTTATAGTTTAAGGTTTAATGGCCATGGGCCGGTAGTATGTTAATCTCAAGTGAATCATATTCAATTAAATCCTAAACCCTATAATTAATATATATTTTGGGGCATAACTAGGGGGTTGAAAGGGTCTCGACCCCTCTAAAATGAAAAATTTTCCATTTAGGCTTTTTGAATTTTTAAAAAATTTTAAAGGTAAAATTGCACTTTATCCCTCTGAAAATGGAAAATTTTTTATTTTATCGTTTCAAAATTATAAAAATATATGCTATCAAAATGATGAGATTGCATTTTTACTTACAATTTAGGGTTCAATGTTTAGTATTTTAAGTTATGGTTTAAGGTTTGTTATTTTGGGCTTGGGGTTTGTTATTTTGGGTTTAAGGTTTAGGGTATATAATTTTAGGCTTTAGGCTTTAGATTTTAGGGTTTAATGTTCAGTATTCAAGGTTTAGGGTTATGATTTGTTATTTTAGGTTTATGGTTTAAGGTTAATGGTTTGTGGTTTAGTGTTTTATAGTTTAGGGTCTTAGTGTTAATGGTTCTAAGGGGCTAGGGTCTTAGGATTTAAGGGTTAGGGATTTTGATAAAAATGAATAAAATTATTTTAAGGTTTAATTAAACAATAAGATTAATTTTTAATAACTTTTGAACCTTGTAATATATATTTAGGGTTTAGGGATTATGATTTTAGAGTTTAAGGTTTGGTTTCATTTTTTAAAATTAATTTTGTCCACAATTATAAAATCATACAAATTAATTTTATTTTATTTAAAAGTTTAATAATTTTATTAAAAGTTTATAAAATTATACAAATTAATTTTATTTTATTTAAAAGTTTAATAAAATTAATTTACTTTAGGCTAAACATTTTACTTCTGTACCTTGCAAAATGACGGCGTTATTTAGTGGTGCTACCTAATAAACGCCGCAATAGGTCGATTTTTAGCGGCAGTTGTGGAAAACGCTGCAAAAGTTCATTATGTTTACCAAAACGACGTCGTTTTGGTTTCATCCATTTTATCCCCACCACTATGCTGAAACTTCTTATTTTTCCCCCAACAGAATTTCCCCTAATCTCTAAAATTTCCCCAACTTAATACCCTAACTCAAGACCCTCAAATCCCTAAAAATTCCCCCGATTCGAAATCCCCAAATCTTTTTCCCAAAATCCCCAAATTGAAATCCCTTTTACTTTAGCGAAGTCCCTTTGAGGTGTTTATGAAATTGGATAGATGGGGTTATGAAGTTAAAACCTCTTCCGATTCTTGCATATCTGTTCAACACCGACTATCACCAGGTATTAGCTCTTCTCCATCTTTTACAGCAAATATTATCGGGGGTTTGCCATCATTAGGTGTTTCAGAAACAAACTTAAAAACTCTAGCAGTATAGCCAATTTTACACATTGTCGTTGGGCAGACCTCTTTTTTCCCCCTCCCACCCTCCAATGGCTGTTGGTTGACTGCATCATATGGTTTGAATAGCAGATTTGGCTTTGTGCTTGTACCACCACATCTTGCATTTCTACCTGTATTCAATGCTAATAGCTCATTAAAGCTATACTAGTGTCTAATTAATCCAAATTCAATTTGTTTTGTTTAAATTCAGCTTATATATATATAACTCCATTAATAGAAAATTTATTTTATTTTATTTAAAAGTTTAATAATTTGAAATTCTTTAAACATCGTCAATTCAATTATAAAAAGATAAGATACCTAAATCCAACCTTAATCCATCCAAAAATAATATGACTTTGCCAAACATTTCTTTTGGTTCAAGAATATTAATTAAAGTCTTGTTTGATTCATTTGAAAATTAATGTTTTTAATGATTTAATTTTTTAATGTTTTTAACGATTTAAACTTAGCTTAATTTTATTATTTTTAGTCAAATGTAAAAATTATTTTTGTACTCCTTCTGTTTAAAAGTTCATCCATTCCTATTGTTAAACAAACCATGAAATTGTCATATCTATATCATTATATATAACTTGTAAATGGTTATAATCTCATGATTTCCACGTATTTTATCTTTATTTTTATATATACCAGTATGATTTCAACCAGTTTTGCCTTGAGTTAATTATTTATTGAAACAGGGACGACTGTCATGAAACAGGGCATTATATTGAGTTAAATATATTTGTTAAAGCTACATTATATTTGTTGAGGGAATAAGAAAACACTAATACTTAGTTTTTAAATATTGTCAGAGAATTTGACATTAAATAGTTTGACAATGTTTTAATAAGTTCATATAGTTAGGTTAATGTGCTTTTTTTTGCTTGAAGAAAAAGTTGGATTTCACTCTGAAAGTCATTGGTGGTGACATATCAACTATTCCAGGACTTTCTAATGCTATTGAGGTTTGTGTGACTTTTGACATTGGATTATCCTTACTACTTTAGTTTGTTCTTTTGCACTGTATCAATCAACTTTGCCAATTCTTCTTATTGTCTTCTTATTGTCTTGGATTTACACTTGCAACTCAAATTCGTATTCCATTTTCATGCTTTGACATCTAATTGTTTATTTAGAGTTTGTGAATTTTTATAGCTCTTTGAAGTAATACAACATTAGTAAATAATAATTTGTTTCATGTCTGAATTGGTGTTATTTTCCCATTTATGCTGTAATATTTTATATGTTAATGTTGTTCATTTTTTAGCATCTTAATGCTATCCAAATACGGGAGTCTTTGAGATTTTTTTTTCTTTTGTGTTTCATAGCTTTATGAACTAATATAAATTCGTGTTGCATTTATGTTGTCTAAGTCTGAATGGATTGAATGTGTTTCGGCATGCATAATGGCTGCATTTCTGATGTCCAATTTTTGGACAGTTTAAAATGTTTTTGCATGGGGAATTTCTATGTTAAATGCTGTCCAAATTTAGACACATTGAAGGTGAAATTAGCTTAATAAGTTTTGTGTTGTACCATGTTAAATGCTGTGCAAAGTCTTGACAAATTGATGATAGAATGTGCATGTTGAAATGTCATGAATTGTCTTCTTAATGCTGTCCGAAATAGCTTGTGCATGGGAAGTTACCATCATAATATCAAGTGTTTAAGGTCTCTTATTTATGGTTGTCCGAAACAGCCTATATATGTTAGATTTACATCATTTTTACAAGTGATTAATAAATCTTTATAATCCTGATTTTTCTCCTTAGTATATAACTTAAGTGACTCATAAATGATGGAACATTTGTCATAATTTTCTATAATCTGAAACTATACTAGACTGCATCAAATAATATAAGGTTGAGGGCCTCTTTATTTTATTTTTTATTGCCCTTCTATTAATGCCCCATCACGTTAACCATTTTTTGCTTCAATCTTCCTATTTCATACGCTTAACACTAATATATATAGAACAACTACTTTATTTATTTTATTACAAGGTAAACAATATTTTTACCCTTTAAATTAAATTTTCCAGGCTAATGTTTCAAAAATCTCTAGTTTTCTGCCATCTGGTTTGCTTAGCTGAAATCCACATTCTCTAAGGTAAGTCAGTTCTAATTCCTTTCTTTCTCCAATTTTTGTTGCTTGTTATCCTGTGCCGTTAGCAACTCAGCATCATTGGCTTTAAATTGTTCTAAATTTTATTACCATGTTCTTCTCTAAAATTTAAGTATACCTTTTGTCTTTGACATGCACGCCTCATGGTGTGAAATTGTCGCTAGCCCTCTGCTGCTTCTCCAGTTTGCTGCCATCCAGTTTTCTGTTATCTCCAGTTTTGGTATGTATGATAGAATCTCAATTTTTTTGTCTAGTCACTTCTTCAGTCACTACCTTATTGTTCATGAGCCTAATTTTGATTTTAAATTTGTCAAGTGAAAGGGGAACCAAACATATCTTACATCTATTCTAGGTACTATTGAGCACTTGAATTAATATTTGGTGCAACTGAATACACCACAGCCATTGACATTTGGTCTGCTGGCTGTGTTTTGGCTGAGCTATTGCTTGGGCAGGTAGATGTTTCATTGCATACTTTTTTTTACTTATTTATATGCATTTTCCCTTTAAATTGCTTAAAAAATACTATTTTTCTGACTCCAGCCTCTGTTTCCTGGTGAGAGTGGAGTAGACCAGCTTGTTGAAATTATTAAGGTATGTTTTAGTTCAAAATTCTCATCAATAATAGTTTTATCATGATGATTTTGGAAAAAATTAATCTTTTCGGGCTCCGATTTTGTATAGACTTAATTGTTGATTTTCCTTTCAAATATTGGATCATTTTACTTACTTTACATTTGCCATCTAGTTTTCTGCCTTATGTTTTCTGTTATCTGCCATTCAGTTTGCCATGTTCCTTTTTTGGTAAAATTTTATTACAATGTTCTTTTGTAAAAATTAGTTGTGAACAAGATAATATATAGTTTTGAAATGAAGTATGGAAGAAAAATTGAATTTGATGCCATAGAAATCATTTCGTTCACTAAGCAATACGACTTCCACCTATAAATTTGTTTCAATTACCTAGCAAAGATTGATTATGTTATTTTATTTTTAATATCAATTACTATTATTCTTATTTTTCATACAAACGTAAATTGGATAATAACACATGAAAGTAAATATTAGCCATGTGAAATCTGGATCAAATTTATATATATATATATATATATATGATTCATTCACTGACCAAAATGCCCTTTGAAATACCTTGACTCACATGGGTATATCTAGTTAATTTTTCATCAATGAAAGGGTATTTTAGTCATTGAGAATAATTCACCATTGGTATATATGATCATGTCCAGCTGTTTGGAAAAGCTTGTTCCAAGATTTGCAGATCTCTTAATTAAATCCAGACAACTAATAATTACCGCTTAATCTTTTTATTGATTATTAATCACATTCTGTGCTCTTTTTTCTATGATAGAATGAGAGGGAGACAATAATGTTTAAAGCTTTACCATACCTTGAAACAAACAACCTATACTTAACATGTGATTTACAATCTAAGTTAAGATTTAATTATTTGATTCTTGTTCTGCCTTTTCTTAGTCCTTCATCTTTTGTGCTTGATTAATTCAATCCCTTTTTTATGTTTTCATTTTTACCCTCCTCCATACAATTAAACTCAATAAGTTTATATTAATGTTGAATTATGGGGTATCTTCGATAGTTTGATCCTTCTTCAACGGCATAGTTTTATTTTGAATATGTTATTTTATTTTATTTTATTTTAATCACGAAAAATATTTTGTCTACTTTTATTTTATTTTTAAATTACCTAATTAAATTAAATTGTATTTAAAGTTTTTTTAAATATTTTATTTTATTTTATTTTAATCACAAAAAATATTTTGTCTACTTTTATTTTATTTTTAAATTATCTAATTAAATTAAATTGTATTTAAAGTTTTTTTAAATATTTTATTTTATTTTATTTTAATCACAAAAAATATTTTGTCTACTTTTATTTTATTTTTAAATTACCTAATTAAATTAAATTGTATTTAAAGTTTTATTTTAAATATTTTATTTTATTTTATTTTAATTTAATCACAAAAAATATTTTATTTACTTTTATTTTATTGTTAAATAACTTAATTAAATTAAATTTTATTTTTAAATATTGTTCAACAAATTAGACTTGACTTACTTGGAAAATAATTTTTTTTAAATTTATTTGAAGGAATTAGCCCATTTATTCTTGAGTTGATTTAGCATTCATGTGACTCAATAAAAAATAACCATAATTGAGTACACATGATGGACTTAATTCAAAATAAATAATTAACCCTAAACTTGTAAATTTATTTTAATAACCAATTCTTCACTTCCCTTGTGTTTTCCCATCAACACAATCACAATCTCATCAACATAAATATATATCATATCTTACATAATTTACATAATTTACATAACTTACATAATACATAAATATGTATCATATCGTACATAATTTACATAAGATAAACAACTTACATAATACATAAATATATATCATATCTTACATAATTTACATAAGATAAACAACTTTCATAATTTACATAACTTACATGATACATAAATATATATCATATCTTACATAATTTACATAATTCGAATAACTTACATAATTTACATAACTTACATAATACATAAATATATATCATATCATAACTTACATAACTTAATTATACTTATAAATAAACAACTTACCTGTGTAATTTATTGTCAACTTTAGATTTCAAGAACTATGAAATGGATAGGAGTTGGATGAATTTGTCAAGGGTAAGCAACGCCTATTGAAATTGAGTACAAACTTTTCTAAATTTCGTATTTCAAAATGCAAGCCAAGAGAATATGATTCTTTGCCTGTGTAAGAGGTGTGGCAACATCAATTGGCATTTTCGTGAAGTTGTCTATGAACATTTAATTGTTGATGGCTTTATTCGGGGGTATAAAAAATGGATTTTCCATGGAGAGTGTACATCTAGTGGAACTTCTTCAACGATTAATTCAACTTATCTTGACACTGCTTACCATCAGTATGTTAGACAAGATGACATGGAAGGTATGTTGCGGGATGCATTTAATATGCACAGTCATGGTGAGCAATCGTTTCACCTGACTTTATTGCATCCGATGATTGTAATATTGGTGGAAATGTTTTTTGTAAAACGGGAACAAGAGGAGCCAAATGAAGAAGCGACGAAGTTCTACAATTTACTTAATGAAATGAACAAAGAACTTTACGAGGGATCAAAATATTCGAAATTTTCCTTCTGCATTCATCTATTTCACTTAAAAATGTTTGGGAGGGTGGATTGGAAACTCTTTTACAATGCTGTTAGAGTTTCTGAAAGAGATATTTCTGTTTGCAAAAATCCCCCAGTCTTGTCAAGATATGAAGAGACTAATAAAAGATTTGGGCCTTGGGTACGATAAAATTCATAGTTGCCCAAATGACTGCATGTTGTACTGGGGTGATAAAAAAACCAACAGTCTTGTCATGTTTGCGGTAAGTCTCATTGGATGAATAGGAATACAGAAGATGTGAATGCAGATGAAGGTGGGGTACAGTTAAGAAAGAAGCCAGTTAAGGTCTTGCGATATTTTCCCCCAGTACCAAGACTTCAAAGGCTTTTCATGTCGTCAAAGACAGCTGATTCTATGAGGTGACATAATAATGAACGGACCGATGATGGATTATTAAGGCATCCTGCTGATTCTTTAGGTTGGAAATCGTTTTACAGTAAATTTTCAAGCTTTGCAAGTGATCTTCGGAATGTGAGGCTTGGGCTAGTAGCTGACGGCTTTAATCCTTTTAAAATCATGAGTACTTCCTACAGTACTTGGCCTATAATGCTTGTTCCTTACAATTTGCCTCCATGGATTTGCATGAAGCAATCTTCTTTTATATTATCTATGATTATCCCTGGAGAGAAAGGTTCCAGAAATGATATCGACATTTATTTGCAGCCACTTATTGAAGAGTTAAAACAATTATGGTCGGGGGTTAAGACATATGATGTGTTAAGAAAGGAGAACTTCAATTTACGTGCAGCTTTGTTGTAGACAATTAATGATTTCCCGGCTTATGCCAATTTATCTGGTTGGAGTACCAAAGGACGTTATGCATGTCCTTGTTGTGCTGTGCAAACATGTTCAAAATGGTTATATAATAGGAAGAAGTTCTGTTATATGGGGCATCGTCGGTGGTTGGATGGAAATCATAGATTTAGATTTTATAGGACTTTATTTGATGGTACTGAATAGTTTAAAGAAGCTCCTAAGCAGACCATTGGATCTGAAATCTTGTTCATGTTAAAAGATATGAATTTCAGTTATGGGAAGATGAATCAACCATCCAACATACAAACGAGGAGAAGATCAAGGAATGAATCTGATAAAGAGGATGATCCTAATGATGCGGACTTGTGGAAAAAAAGAAGTATTTTTTTAGTTGCCTTATTGAGAGCATTACATTTTACGACACAATCTTGGTGTCATGCATATTGAGAAGAATGTTTGCGAGAACATCATCGCGACAATTTTGAATGTCGATGGAAAATCAAAAGACAATATTCAAAGTCGACTTGATTTAGTTGACATGGGAATTTGGTGTGATCTTCATCCCTAAGTACTTTCGAATGGGAAATATCAGTTGCCGCCTCCAATTTTTGCAATATCGAAGGAAGAGAAAGAAGTGTTTTGCACTGTGTTGAAGGATATAAAGGTCCCAGATGCGTATGCATCAAATATATCTCGATGTTTGAGTCTTAAAAATCGAAGACTATATTTTTTAAAATTACATGATTATCACATCTTGATGCAAGATTTACTGCCACTTTCTTTACGGTGCTGTATGTCAAAAAATGTTACGTCTTGTATAATTGAGCTTTCCAATATAATGAAAGCTATTTGTGGCAAAGTTTTGGATGTTGAAGAACTTGAGAAAGTACAGGATCGAGCCACTTTGACTTTATAGAATTTGGAGAAGATCTTTCCACCTTCCTTCTTCACTATTATGGTGCACTTGGTAATCCATCTCCCTCGTGAAGCAATAATTGGAGGACCGATTTTCTATCTATGGATGTATCCTATAGAAAGGTGCTAATTTATTTGTAAAGTATTCATTCATTCACCTTTATACATTTAGTTACAACTTTTGATAATGTTGTATATGGTGTTTAGGTTCCTAAGCAAATTGAAGTCTTATTGTCGAAATAAGCGTTATCCAGAAGGATCAATTATTGAAGGCTACTTGGCAGAGAAGTGTATGACCTTCTATTCTAGATATTTAGAAGATGTTGAAACAAGATTGAATAGACCAAGTAGAAATGCTAGGCTTAATGATCCCAACTTTGCCGAAACTTATTAATTTCAAAGTTATGGAGAACCAATCGGTAAAGTTGAAATTGCAGAATTAGATGAAAGATCTTGGGTACAAGCGCATAGATATGTTATTTTTCACCATAATTCAATTGAACCATTACGCAAGTAAGTTCTAGAATATGATAAATATTCATCGTTTTTATTTGTTTATTTTTTAACCAATTAAACCTCTTTTTAACATAGTGAGTACAAAAAAATCTAGAGATCTTGTTCACGCTCCCGAAGATTACAACGAGAGATTAATAAGTTATTCACAGAATCTTTCCATGAATGGTTAAGCCAAACGGTATGCAACTCAACCTTTTATTGACAAATAATAATTTTTTCTCATAACATTTATAATTACTCAATTTACTTTCGATTCAATAGGTTTGGAGTGGGAAGGACGTTAATGACGAAGTTAAATGGCTTTTCCAAGGCTCAAATAGAGTGGTAAAAAGATATAGTGTCTTCATCATCAATGGATTCAGATTTCATGCAAAATATCGCGAGAGATTCAGGAGAACTCAAAATTGTGGAATAGTTGTTAATTCTTCAATTACAAGTTATGTTAGTGCTAGGGACAGTAATCCCGTTGAGGGAAATGTGGAGTATTACGGACTTCTTACTGATATTATTGAGTTCGATTACTATGGAAAATGGAAAGTTGTCTTATTTCGATGTGATTGGGCTGATGTTAATACTGCTCACGGTATTAAAAACGATCAATTTGGTTTTACAATGGTGAATTTCTCTCGATTGATTCACACCGGAGAACAATTGATAGACGAGCCGTATGCATTTTCTTCTCAAGTGAAACAAGTTTTTTACTCGAAAGATCCAACTGATGAGGGTTGGTATGTTATACTTTGAAACACACCTAGAGACTTGTTTGACATGGGTAATGGAAGTAGAGATGACATCATCGAAAGATCAGAAACTTTGCCTTTTCCAAAACAAAACTTAAATGAAAATATCCCTATTACTAGTACACAATTTCAATAGGTTTGTCAAGATGTGGATAAAGATATTTACAAATTATGATGTAGTAAGATTTTACAATTTTTAATTATATGTAATATTATAATTTTAATCTTGCTCATGTTATATAATTTAACTATTTTATATGTACTATTATTGTTGTAATTTTTTACTAAAATTTCAACTATTTTATATGTATTGCAGGAAAAATGCGTACAAGAAGATTACGAGATTTAAGTATTATCCAAAATACTCCAAATTCAGAAGAAGCAAATAGTGAATAGCTGACAGTTATTGGATCTTCGAATGTGCCGGAGACACTTGACGAGCTTGAAGAATTTCAAAGTAATGTTAAGTTTATTTTACATGTGTGTTGACTTTTATTATTGATTTATTTTTCATTTTTAATATAAATAATAACATATCGTTTTTCAACTGAAAGTGGTGGGACGCGCAGAGGTCGAGGACGTACGCTACTTAAAGATTTATACGACTTAAATCCTGTTGAGCGTGTCAAAGTAAGTAGAAACAGTCATGGTCAGCCTGTTGGATCTGAAGCTCGACTTTTAGCAGGCTATTTGGGCATTATAGCACAAAATGCCAATATGTTGCCCATCAACTACGAATCATGGCATCACATGCCTGATAACAAAAAAAATCAAGCTCTCGATAATATTAAGGTAACAAAACATCTAATTTTTATTTATAATACTTTGGTTTAAGTTTCATTTGTATTTACATTCTAAACTTGTGTTTTTTTAGGAGAGATTTGTTTTAGAGGTCTCGGATGACTATATCAAGAAAGCATTGGGTAAAAGATGGAGAGACCATAAAAGCACTTTGAAAAAATAATATTTTAAGAAAGACATAAGCCTTGAAGAAAAATTGCGAAATGTCTCGTCGGGAATGCTGAGGTACCAATGGGAAGATGCGGTCAGATTCTGGAATTTAAAGAAAGGAGAGGTATTATGTACTTCCAAATTCTTATAAATTTTTTAGTATATAGTGTTTGCTATATACGTAATAATAATTACATTATGTAGGATCGTGAGTGAGTTGGAATAAGCAGCAGGCAAAAACAAAAACTCACACACACGGTAGGGTCGAGAAGTTTCACTTTTGTAGCTGAGGTCAAGGTATTATGAATTTATTAATTCTATCAAATATTAATGACTTTCTATTATTAAATGATATTTTTACTACTATATTGGAGGAAGTCTCGTCTGGTCAAAAAGTTTGACGCCTTCAGCTTTTTGAGATTACGTATAGGAAGAAAGATGGATCTCTTATGACATCCGAAGCTGGAGAAATTATGGTATATTTACTTAATAAAATTTGATTTATTATAAATATTTATAATGTTTAATTATCATGGTTTAATTCATCGTTAGTAGTTTTAAATAATGTTAAGTTATGTTGCATTCCTTTTTATTATATATTTCGTTTCTAACTCTTTGATTGATTTATTAGGAGAAACTAAAGGAGAAGAAGGTGGAGTATGAAGCAATTTCTTCGAGTAATAGTTCTGTTAATCTTGAGAACATTGATAACATAATTATTATTGAAGTTTTGGCTCCTGAAAGGTATGGTCGGGTTCGATTTCAAGGATCTGGTGTTACCCCGACCCAATATTTTGGATCTGGCTCCTAGCAATACATGCCTTCCGGGAGTCAAGCTCAACCTGAAGTTCAGAGGTTAAGAGACCAGATAGCTTAGATGCAAGCGAGCACAGTTGAGCAAATTGACGAGGTTGAAAGAAAATATGAAGAACTCTAGCAACAACTTAGAGCGGATGCAACAGCGAGGGAGGCAGCGGAAGTAGCGAGGGAGGCAGAGGCAACAGTGATGGCAGCAGAGCAGAGTAAAAAGTACGATGAGCTCTAGCTACAGCTTTAGCATATGACGCTGATGTTTCAGCAGTCGCAAAAGCCACCATCTTAGACATTTGTTTTCTCGTTGTAAGAATATTTTTAACATTGTCACATTTAGCATTATTGTAACAATATTTTGAGTTATACTTCATTTTTTAATTTACATCAGATATCTTTCGTTGAATTTGAAGTATCATTTAGATTTAAATTTTTTGTTGTATTTTTTATGCTACATTTGCTATTTTTGGTTGGATTCAATGCTATATTTGCTGTTTTTGGTTGGATTTAATGCAGGAAGGGTTGGATATTGGTGAAAAAAGTACATTGCAAATATGCCAAAATTAGCGGCGTTTGTAACAAAAGCACCGCTAAAAACCATGACTTTTAGCGGCGTTTCACCCAAAAACGCCACTAAAAGCCATGACTTTTAGCAGCGCTTTTCCCACAAATGCTGCTAAAAGCCATGACTTTTAGTGGCGCTTTTCCCACAAATGCAGCTAAAAGCCATGACTTTTAGCGGCTCTTTTCCCACAAACGCCGCTAAAAGTCATGATCTTTTGCGGCATTTTTTCAAATAAACGCCGCAAATTTTTGCGGCATTTTTTGCGGCACTTGTGAAAACACCGCAAATAGTTCTAGAGGCTAAAAAAATGCCCCTAAAAGTCTGTTTTCCTATAGTGTACCTTAAATTAACCCAATGGAAATTAAATAAAAATTAAAATATTTACTCACTCATCGGAATCGTGGTCCCGAAACCACTGTCTTTGACACTACTAAAAGTGGGCTGTTATAGGGCTTTTTCTTGGTAACGACCTTTTTTAGACCGTTCTAAACTAGAATTGTTGTCATCTGAACTTGTCATAGATTGAAATTTGTGATGCCATCAAACCTCTTAATGTTGAACCTTGTTGCTACCATCTCTGAATGGGTTAAGTGCCAAAATCGAACTAATCTCTAATACCAGTTTGTTGGGGATAAACCCGTGTAAAAAATGAATAAGAAAAAATAATGAAGAAATTGAAAAGATCAAACACAAAAATTTTATGTGGAAAACCCCCTTCAAAGAGGATAAAAAACCATAAGCAAAGATAATTTTACTAAATCAACAAAAAAGAAAGACTACAAAGTTGGAGATAAAAACTAAACCCCAAAACCCAAAACTAAATCGTGTCATTGGGATGAAAGTCTTTTTCTTGTCGTGATGTTAGCTGCTCGTTGGGGTGAGGAGTTTTCCCTCGTTTCGACATCACTCATTGTTTTGGTCGAATACAATGTATATTTCCACAAGAACATTGAATATGATATTTTGAAATTGTACCAGATTATCACCTAGAAATTTATATAATTTTTTTAATTCTCAAGTGATGATGTGACACTATCTCTTTGATCGCGTGATTCGTAACAAGTAATAAATATTTATAATGAAGATCAAAACTAGACTAACTATTATCACGACGAAAAGGCAAGCGCACCTATTGAACAATAGTATAGTAATGGCAAGACCGGGATATCGTACCCAAGGGAACTAAAAGTGCTAGTAATAACTATCTTTTTATTATTTAACCTAGCAATAAAAAGGGGTTTTATTTATTTTAATTAACTAATTATCTAAACTAAGAACGCACAGAGAAAAGAATTAGGAAATTTGGGAATTTGGGCTTGAAAAGTGTCTGAATTAGTGGTTAATGTTATTTCTGGCTTAATATGTGTTGGGTTAAGTAATTTTGAGCTCTGGAGTGTGTCTGGGAGGTCCTAAGTTCAAGCTGTAATTTGGGCTAAATTTGGGTTTTATTGGAATAAGCCCAACTTGAGATCAGTGGGCTTTTAAGGAGTTGCTGGTAAAGACTTAACTGAATGGGCCTGCTGGTGTAGTGGTTAAGTGGCAAGAGATTATGTTTAGGGTAATGGGTTCGATTTCTTATGGTAGCAATGGGATTATTTTTGCTGCAAGTTCCAGTAAGCGATGTGCTTTAGTAATTCTGAGTTGTGGGCTTAAGGGAAAACCTAGGATTTTTTTCTTTTCCTCTTTTCTGTCAACAGTTGTTTTCTCTACTGTTTTTCTTTTTTCTCAATTTCCCTTGTGCCGAAAATTTTCTGCTTCCTTTCCCTTTTCTTTCGTTTTGCTTTTCTTTTTCGATAAGCTTAGGTGTGTTCAAGCAGTTTTGTTGATTCGATAAGTAGCGTTTGAATTAAGTTAAGTATTTTCTATTGGAGATTGTTAAGAGTGACTTTGGTTGCTGTTTAGAGATTAATCAAGGCTCGGTGGATCAGTAATCGAGTTCTTAGCAAACGAGGAAATACCGTTCTTCGTCGAAGGTAAGTAGATCTTGCATTTAACGATTTGTTCATTCTTAGGTAAAACGATTTAAGTAATTGATTTTGGCTTAATTTTTTCAATCTTAGGCTTAGGAGTGCTCGTGGTTGGATTAGCAGCGAAAACGAACAGGTGTGTACTCCGATTACACAAAAAATGAGTTTCGACGAAAGCCGAAAAACCAGTCTATTGACGCCACACGGGCGTATGGTCTGTCTATGTGGTAGCTTGCACTGCGAGACACAAGCGTGTAACAGACAAGCTAGACCGTACACACGCCACACAGGCACGACAGACACGGGAGTGTGAGGCTGGCGAGGTAGTCTATGAGGCACGGGCTTGACCATTTGGGCCGTGTAGGCCGCATGGGCGTGTGGGTCACACGGGTGAACCACAGGGCATGTGGGTCTTGGGCTAGGCTATGTGATCCACACGGGCAAGGCTAATTTGGGCCGTGTGGGCCCACACGGGCAGGGCACACAGGTGTGTGAGCTAAATTTTCCCAAAATGTTCTGTAAGGTTGCACGGGTCACCTTAGTCGACTGTGACCTGCCTGTAGGTTCAGTAAGCGTTTTTTTAGACCCCATACTATGAATGGATACTGAGTTGTATGTAAAACATATTACAATAGGCATGTATATCTGCCTGATTTCGTATATCTGTTCTGCTATGATATGATCTAATTTCTGCACGTAAGCATGCCACGATATTTATGATGCATTGCATTGGGTTGGGTTATTGTGAAGAGAAGGAAGTCTGAGAGGCGATTAGCCTATTATCGGGCAGCTACGCTGCATATATCTGTTATGTACTATTTTACAGTACCACTTGGTGTGTAGGACTGGATGGGTCGATTTTGTCCCCATACTTGGTGTGTAGGGCTGGGTGGGTCAATTTTATCCCCACATGGTGTGTTGGGTTGGACGAAGATGGTGTGCAAGGTTGGTGAGCATGATTTTTGTTCTCTGAGATCTGATCTGATCTGCATGCGATATTTGTATGGCTAAGGCCGAATATCTGAATTTTGTTATCTGTTTGTATGCATGCTGTTTGTGGGGATATACACATTGAGTTTGCGAAAACTCACCCCTTTATTTATTTTATGTCAGGTAATCCTCAATAGTAGATGGATCGGTGTGCCGGAGGGCTCGATGGTGACCACTGTTAAACTCATGGGTTTTTGAGTAACGTTTATTACATCTGTTCAATTGTTTTTCCTACATTTTTTTTGGGATTTAAGTTTTGGACTTGAGCTATTTGTTTTGGGTTTATTTTGGGGTTTTAAAATTGTTAAGTTTTTGATTGCGAATTATTGATGTTTTAGCTTCCGCGTAAAAGAATGATTTTTAAATAATTAATGGAATAACGATTTCTCAATTTAAGTAAAGATAATAATCTGAATGGTTTTTAACTTACTAAGCTTTTATAAAAGCACTCTCATGTAACGCCACCAGATTCGGTCATAATGTTTGGGCCAGGTTTGGGGTATTACATTTAGTGGTATCAGAGCTAGGTTTGTAAAAACTCAGCTATGGTTTTGGGCGTAAAAAAGAATGGTATTGGAAATCAGTGATAAAATAATTGAAAATATTTTTGATAATAAGTATGTGGTACATCGAGCCTGCAGCACTGATCGTGTAAGTTCTCTAAAACTTTGATATGTATTGTCTGAAAGCATGCTTAAAATGAAACATTGTCTATATTTATCTGAAATACTATGTATGTATTATGAGACTACTACAGGTAGAACTTTGCTGAAACACCTTAGGTAGTGTAAACTGAAACCATAGTGAGACTTGCTATTTGCGATAACTGACTCTGAAACTCTGATACTGTTCTGCATAAAACATATGTCAATCATTATCGAAACTGTAAACTGATGTGCATAAAACTTCTAAATATAGATTAATTCGATAATTACGATGAGCACAAGAGGTACTCGTGGATGGGGTACTAGAGGCCGAGGTATAGGTCATAGAGGGATTCGAGTTGAGTCTTTCGCATATGATACGATCCCTAATCTGGATGCTAGCAAGACGCCAGTGTCGCCTGTTACTGAGACTAGTGCTGAGTCTCAAGATCGTACAGCTGGGGACGACGCACTGTCTCAGGCCATGCTGCGAAATTTGAAGAAGCTCGCTGGGGCTAATGTTGGATCTGGAGGTCGTGGGTCAGTTACGGAACGACTCCGGTCGAGTAGGGCTGAGATATTTAGGGGTATCGCCGGAGTTGCTCCGAGTATGGCCGAGTATTGGATAGAGGCCACAGAGTGTATAATGGATGACTTGGATTTTACTGATGAACAGAAGCTCATGGGGGCTGTGTCTCTGCTTCGCGATAAGGCATACCAGTGGTGGTTGACCGTTAAGGAGGGTACTCAGCCTGATAGGTTGACTTGGGATTTGTTTAAGACCACCTATTAAAGTAAGTATGGGGGAGCTAGCTACACTGACGCTAGGCGACGTGAGTTCCTAAATGTCACTCAGGGAGACGTTCAGTGGCTGAGTATGAGGCTGAATTTTTGAGGTTGAGTCGCTATGCGAGGGGCATGGTGACGAATAAGTATGAGCGCTGTGTTTGATTTAAGGATAGTCTTTAGGATAGTTTGCGAGTTCTGATAGCTGCTCAAAGGGAGTGGGATTTCTTAGTCTTGGTCGAGAAGGCCAAGATAACTGAGGCGGTAAAGCGCTCTGAGCGTCAAAACCGTGAGAAAGGGAAAGTAAAGAGGGATTCGGGGTCTACTGGTTCTAGGATGAGGCCTAAGAAAAAGGCTAGGACTGACGAGTCCATTAGAGTTGGGCCTACTGTTGCACCTACTAGGGTGGTGATCTACCAGCTATGTAATAGACGCCATCCAAATGAGTGTTAGAGATCTACTGGCACTTGCTTGAGGTGTGGATCGACTGAGCATCAAGTTAAGGATTGTCCGCTAAGGGGTAATCAGATGCAAGCTCCAGTTGTTGAGACTGCGCAGCCACCAAGAGGAGTATAGCAGCCATCTAGGGGCAGAGGGCAGGCTATGGGTGGTAATAGTTTGGGGCGAGGTTAGGAGCACCTGGCAAAAGTGTTAGGTCGACTGAGGCGAGGTAGCCTGCACTTGTCTATGTGGCACGTCGTCGTGAGGATGGAGATACTTCAGATGTCATCATGGGTACGTTTTTTATTCTTAATGTACCTTATGTTGCACTGATACACATAGGCTCTACGCATTCTTATGTTGCGTGTTCTGTGTCCGAGACCTTGGGGGTTTTGCATGAGAGTACTTCTAGTGAAATTTCTGTGGTGCGTCCATTGGGCAGACCATTAGGGTTAGTAAGCTATTCAGGGATGTTTCATTGGAAGTCTAAGGGACAATATTTTTGGCTGATCTAATGGAACTTTCGTTTGGGGAGTTCGACCTAACTCTTAGTATGGACTGGTTATTGAAGCATCGTGTAAGTCTAGATTGTGCTGAAAAGAGGGTGGTTTTGAGGACTGAGGAGGATAAAGAGATAGTCGTATTGGAGAACAACAGAATTATCTGAGCAATGTGATATCTGCGTTGGTAGCAGAGAAGTTGGTGAGGAAAGGATGTGAGGCATACTAGGCCTACATCAGTGTTTTCGATTATGTGGACTCTTCGGTTAAGGACATCTAAACTGTGAAGGACTTTCTAGATGTTTTTCTAGAGGAATTACCAAGATTACCTCTGAGTCGTGAGGTAGAATTTGGGATTGAGTTGATTCTTGGTACAGCTCTGGTGTCTATTGCACCTTATCGAATGGCACCGAAGGAGCTGGCAGAACTGAAGGCTCAAGTTCAAGAGCTATTAGATCGTGGGATTATTCGTCCTAGTGTGTCTCCATGGGGAGCACCGATTTTATTTGTAAAGAAGGACGGTACAATAAGGATATGTATTGACTACCGTCAATTGAACAAGTTGACGATTAAGAATAAGTACCCACTTTCGAGGATTGACGACTTATTCGATCAATTCAGAGGAGCATCAATGTTTTCTAAGATTGATCTGCACTCAGATTACCATCAGTTAAGAGTAAAAGAGGCCGATGTACATAAGACTACATTTAGGACTTGGTATGGCCATTACGAGTTCCTAGTTATGCCTTTTGGGTTGACTAATGCACCAACAGCAATTATGTATTTGATGAACCGTGTGTTTTAGCCCTACTTGGATCAGTTTATAGCAGTGTTCATCAACGACATCTTGGTATACTCTAGGATTGAAAATGAGCACGATATGCATCTGCGAGTGGTTTTACAGATTATTTGTGAGAAACAGCTTTACGCAAAATTCTCTAAGTGTGAGTTCTGGCTTCGAGAAGTGACATTTCTAGGACATGTAGTTTCTGCAGAAGGGATCAGAGTTGATCCTCGTAAGATTGAGGCTGTGTTGGATTGGAAACAGCCGAAAAGTGTGTTAGAGGTACGCAGTTTTTTAGGTCTGGCAGGTTATTACTGACGCTTCGTAGAAGGGTTCTCGTTGATCGCAGCATCGTTGACTAAGTTACTGCGTAAGGGAGTTCCCTTTGTTTGGAAGGACGCTCAACAGGAGAGCTTTGAAAAACTCAAGACAGTCTTGACTCAAGCTCTAGTTCTGATACAACCTGAGTCTAGCAAGGATTTCGTGGTTTACAGTGATGCGTCACATGTGGGTTTGGGGTGCGTTTTGATGCAGGATGGTAAAGTGGTCGCGTATGCATCTCATCAGCTCAAGACCCACGAAGCTAATTATCCGACGCATGCTTTGGAGTTGGCAGTGATCGTTTTTGCTCTTAAGATTTGGAGGCATCACTTGTTCGGTGAGAAGTGTATCATCTACACTGATCATAAGAGCCTCAAGTATCTCCTCACTCAGAAGGAGTTAAACCTTAGACAGTGTCGTTAGGTGGAGCTGCTTAAAGACTATGGCTGTATTATCGAGTACCATCCGGGAAAAGCCAATCTGGTATCAGATGCATTAAGTCGTAGGGTGATGACCGATTTGAGGGTAATGTTCGCTCGATTGAGTTTTTGTGACGATAGGAGCCTTTTGGCTGAGTTACAGGTTAAGCCGACGTGGTTGAATCAGATTAAGGATAAGCAGTTGGGGATAAGTCTCTTGAGTTGCGATTCCATCAGGTTGAGGCTGGTACTATCACTGATTTTAGGATTGACAGTAATGGGGTGTTACGTTTCTGAGATAGGATTTGTGTACCTAATAATGAGGACTTGAGGTTGTCGATTCTGAAGGAGGCGCATAGTAGCCCTTACGCTATGCATCATGGTGGCAACAAAACGTATAGGGATCTTCGAAAGTTGTATTGGTGGCTAGGGTTAAAGCGTGAGGTTACCAATTTTGTTGCTCGCTGTATGACTTGTCAACAGGTTAAGGCTAAGCATTAGTTACCTTCGGGTTTGCTTCAACTAGTAAGGATACTGATGTGAAAATAGGAGCGAGTAACAATGTACTTTGTTAGTGGGTTGCCCTTAACACCCAGTAAGATGAATTCTGTTTGGGTTATTGTGGATTGATTGACCAAGTCTACACATTTCATTCCTGTTAGGACAGACTTCTCCTTGCAAAAGCTTGCTAAGCTCTACATTTCCGAGATAGTGAGTTTGCATGGGGTTTCTACCTTGATCATTTTCGATAGGGATCCCCATTTTACATCTCGATTTTGGCAGAAACTTCATGAGGCTTTGGGTTCTCATCTAGAATTCAGTACTGCTTTTCATCCTTAGATAGATGGTCAGTCAGAGAGGGTGATTCAGATATTGGAGGACATGCTGAGGGGTTGTGTCATGGATTTTTGTGGTAGTTGGGAGGAGTACTTGCCATTGGCAGAGTTCACTTACAATAACAACTATCAGTCTAGTATTTAGATGGCACCGTACGAGGCACTTTATGGTCGTAACTGTCGTACTCCTCTGTGTTGGACTGAGTTAGGTGAGTGACGTATTTTGGGTCCGGAGTTAGTATCAGAGACTGAAGATAAGGTCCACTTGATTTGAGATTGACTGAAAGTGGCTTCTGATAGACAGAAGTCCTATACGAATTTGAAAAGGAAGGACATCGAGTATTCTGTGGGAGACATGGCTTTTCTTAAGGTCTCGCCATGGAAGAAGGCTCTGAGGTTCGGTCATAAGGGCAAGTTGAGTGCTCGATTTATTGGGCCGTACCGAATTTTGAAGCGAGTGGCGCCAGTTGCATATCAGTTGGAGCTACCTCCAGAGTTGGATCGTATTCATGACGTATTCCATGTATCAATGTTGAGATGGTATCACTCTGATCCTACTCACATTGTACCTGTGGAGGAGATTGAGGTTAGACCAGATCTGACATTCGAGGAGGAGCTGGTTCAGATTTTGGATCGCGATGTTAGGGCACTGCGTAGAAAGTCTATTCCTTTAGTGAATGTGCTGTGGCGGAATCATATCACTGAGGAGGCTACTTGGGAGCTAGAGGATTTGATGCGTCAGCAATATCCTCACCTTTTCTGATCAGGTAAAATTCAAGAACGAATTTTCTTTAAGGGGGTAGAGTTGTAACGCCTCAAATTTTTGAGTTTCGACTTTTAGCGATTTTTGAGCTTGGGAAGTGTCTGAATTAGTGGTTAATGTTATTTTTGGCTTAATATGTGTTGGGTTAAGTAATTTTGACTCTGGGGTGTGTCTGGGAAGTCTTAAGTTCAAGCTGTAATTTGGGCTAAATTTGGGTTTTATTAGAATAAGCCTGACTTGAGATCAGTGGGCTTTTAAGGAGTTTTTGGTAAAGACTTAACAGAATGGGCCTGTTGGTCTAGTGGTTAAGTGGTAAGGAATTATGCTTAGGGTCAGGGGTTCAATTCCCTGTGGTAGCGATGGGATTATTTTTGCTGCAAGTTCCAGTAAGCGATAGGCTTTAGTAATTCTGAGTTGTGGGCTTAAGGGAAAACCTAGGGTTTTCTTCTTTTCCTCTTTTCTGTCAACAGTTGCTTTCTCTGCCATTTTTCTATTTTCTCAATTTCCCTTGTTCCAAAAATTCTCTGCTTCCTTTCCCTTCTCCTTCATTTTGCTTTTCTTTTTTCGATAAGCTTAGGTGTGTTCAAGCGGTTTTGTCGATTCAGTAAGTAGTGTTTGAATTAAGTTAAGTGTTTTATGTTGGAGATTGTTAAGAGTGACTTTGGTTGCTGTTTAGAGATTAATCAAGGCTCGGTGGATTAGTAATCGAGTTTTTAGCAAACAAGGAAATATCGTTCTTCATCAAAGGTAAGTAGATCTCGCATTTTGGGATTTGTTCATTCTTAGGTAAAACGATTTAAGTGATTGATTTGGGCTCGGTTTTGTCAATCTTAGGCTTTGGAGTGCTCGGGGTTAGATTCGCAGTGAAAACTAACCAGGTGTGTACTCAGATTGCACAGAAAACGAGTTTCGACGAAAGCCAAAAAACTAGTCTATCGATGTCACACGGGCGTGTGGTCTGCCCGTGTGGTAGCTTGCACTGCAAGACACGGGCATGTGATAGATGAGCCAGGCCGTACGTACGCCACACGGGCACGACTGACACGGGTGAGTGAGGCTAGCAAGGTTGTGTGCAAGGCACGGGCTCAACCATTTGGGCCGTGTAGGCCACACGGGCTGTGGGTCACACGGGTGAACCACACAAGCGTGTGGGCCCACACGGGCAGGGCACACGGGCGTCTGAGCCCAATTTTCCTAAAATGTTCTGTAAAGTTGCATGGGTCGTCTAAATCGACTGTGACCTGCCTGTAGGGTCGGTAAGCATTTTTTTAGACCCCATACTATGAATAATTACTGAGTTGTATGTAAAACATGTTACAACAAGCAGGTATATCTTCCTAATTTCGTATATCTGTGCTGCTATGATATGATTTGATTTCTGTATGTAAGCATGCCACGATACTTATGGTGCATTGCATTAGGTTGGGTTGTTGTGAAGAGAAGGAAGTCTGAGAGGCGATTAGCCTATTATCGGATAGCTACGCTGCATATATCTATTATGTACTGTTTTACAGTACCACTTGGTGTGTAGGGTTGGATGGGTCGATTTTTATCCCCATACTTGGTGTGTAGGGCTGCGTGGGTCGATTTTATCCCCACATGGTGTGTTGGGTTGGACAGAGATGGTGTGCAAAGTTGGTGGGCATGATTTCTGTTCTCTGAGATCTGATCTGATCTGCATGCGATATCTGTATGGCTAAGGTTGAATATCTGAATTCTGTTATCTATTTGTATGCATGCTGTTTGTGGGGATGTACACACTAAGTTTGCGAAAACCCACCCTTTTATTTGTTTTATGTCAGGTAATCCTCAGCATTAGATGGATCGGTGTGGCAGAGGGCTCGATGATGACCACTGTTAGACGCATGGGTTTTTTAGTAACGTTTATTACATTTGTTCAATTGTTTTTCCCACATTTGTCTTGAGATTTAATTTTTGGATTTGAGCTATTTGTTTTAGGTTTATTTTGGGGGTTTTAAATTGTTAAGTTGTTGATTTGCAAATTATTGATGTTTAGCTTCCGCGTAAAAGAACGATTTTCAAATAATTAATGGAATAAGGATTTCTAGATTTAAGTAAAGATAATAATCTGAATGGTTTTTAACTTACTAAGCTTTTATAAAAGCACTCTCATGTAACGCCACCAAATTCGGCCATAACGTCTAGGCCAGGTTTGGGGTGTTACAACCTTATTCTAATCAATATCCAATAGATAAAATTTAATAAGGTTTAAAAAATCTTATTCTAAAATAAAATAAAAGAAGTGTAATTCTATATGGATTCTTCTTTTATTTTATTTTACCACTGTATTTTATTTAAATAAGGATTTGGGTCACTTAATTCTAACAGTAATCATATATGACATCAAACCGAAATGCCCCGTAGGTACATGCCAGAGAACAAAATGAAACTCTTAATACAAACTTGGTTGAGTCAGAAAAGGTACTCTGGATGCTGACTTCAAGTCCCAGGGCTGTGAGAAATACCTGAACCTGTGCATGGAGAAAATAAATTGTACATTGAGAAATAGGGCTTAGTGGCACATTTATAATTCAAAGCATATAACATAATCATTAGCAAAACATTTCAATTCAATACATGTATATCTATATGTACATAACATCATACTACTTACAGTTTTAGTTACCATACCTTTCATCAACAACCTATACACCTAAGTATGCATATAACCAAATCTTAATCCATCCAATCCAATTACAACATTATGCCTTCAAACATAAGTCTTTTCTACAAACCATTTATATTCCATGACATATAAGTCACTTTTTCATATCACATTATTCACAAGTTTCTGGAGTCTACTGACTCATTCGTGTCCATTTTGACCCCCAAGGCTCAATTTCATTTAATTTGTACTCAACTATATGATTTCAAAATTTCTTTTGTATTTAAGTACATTTTATACACATTCATATCATTCACCAAGTTATATTTTGCAACCCCTATTAATCTAACTCAAATGTTTAGACTGATACACAAAATAAACAACCTATATCTCAATTTGGCATCGTAGTGCATTATCAGATATACCAATGAAAAGTTACTGGTACATATAGTGCATCATTTGGCAAGCTGAAGCAATTATGTCGACACACAAGATGCATCATCGGATGAACCAAAGCAATTATACAGGCACCCAAAGTGCATCATCAAATAAATTGAAACAATCAAGCTAGCATGTAAGTGCATCATCGGATGTACTGAAACAAATATACTGGAATATGAGTGTATCGTCAGATATTCTAAGCAATTATACTAGCACATTAGTACATCATCGGATAAATTGAAGCAAATATACTTGCACGTAAGTGTATCATTGAATGTACCGAAGGAAATATATTGACACATAAGTGCATCATCGGCTAAACCGAAGTATAACCTCTACAGATAATAGAGTAACCAATTTCCAATTTCATCACATAGCTCAATTCACATCCCATCATTCTCAATTCAACATGAATTCATCATATAATATATCATAGTTCAACTCAATTTTATACTAATTTATCATATCAATTAAGTCATACAACTTTCTATTCTATTCAATTTAGTTTTTGTCTCGATATTCAATTTGAACCATAGCATATCAACTCAATAACCATTAGCAACTCACCTCAACATTATATAATGCAAAATGTCATGAATATGTAATAATTAGATTGATCTCGAGTCATAGAGATACAAATTGAAAGCTTGCGTCACTCGCTGTTAGCTCTTACCTTTCATTTCCCTCTCGGTGGTCCTACATTGTCTTTAGTTATGAATAATAATTCAGTAATAATACAATATCAAATTCCATATCAAAACACATTTAATTTCAAAGTCATACATATTTTGAAATTTATTCAACCTAAAACCGAGATAAACATAACTTTCAATTCAAAGCTTCAGATTAAAATTTGATTTCACCAAATCCAATTAGGAACCCTCTATTTTCTATCCCTACAAAAAATTCTCAATAGTTTTTCATTTTATTTTAGTTTGGTTCATAATGTATGAAACTAACAATTAAGTTTTACAATTTAGTCCTTTTCATATACTAAGCTTAATTTCTAAAAATTTAACACCTAAATCATTCAATCCATAACTATGAAGACTTTCTAAAACTTTAATAGTTTTATAAATTAATACATGGGTTAGCTAAACCGAGCTCCTATGATTCAATTTCTACAAAAATCAAAGAAAAATGACTAGAGACTTAATTAAGGCCAAAAGCTTGGAAAACCCTAATAATGGCATCAAGCATTTCTTTATTTCTTTGAATCGGTTGGAGAAGATGAAATTCTCCTTTCCACTGAAATTCTACTTATATAACAGGATTAAGTCGTTAATTAATCTAATTAACCATGTTTTAACTAAATAAACCTTAATTTGCTTAAGTTAATGGCTAAATAATCATGTCGTCCACTTACACCCACTTTATCATGGTATAATTATTGTTTTGAAATTTTGGTTAATTGTAAATTGAGTCATTATGTCATTTACTAATTAAAAATCTATAGTGATTGGACTTTAAATTTAGTCCCTAGGCCCTAATTAGCGACAATTTTAGCTAAATTGACTATCTAAATTTCAATTCATCTATACTATAACTCCATAATATTCTTATTATATATTTACGGGCTTAGTTTATGGAAACAAGGTCCCGAAACAATAATTTTTGACACCATTGACTTTTTGGTTGCTACACAGTATATGATATATACTGACATATTAGTAATTCATTGGTATAAACTGTTGGAAAAACAGTTTTGGAAAATGTAGCAGAAAATAACTTTAAGGAAAAATTTCCACAACTGGAACTTGGTTGTGATATCTAAAGTAATAAACTATTAATTAAAATTGTACATTTTCAATTTTTCTAAGATGAGCATTTCAAATGAGTAGTCTTCTCTGTTATCCTCAAGTTGACGTCTGCTGAGTGTGGGCTCACTTCGAATCAGAAAATTTTCCACAAAATTATCAGTGGGGAAAAATTGCAATTTCTCTAAACTTGGTCCAAGTTTTAAATAAGAAAAATATCTCTAAAAATCTTTTGAAATAAATTCTTTAAAGAATTTTCTTTCTACAATTTTCTCTTGAATTAAAATGTGGGTAAAATAACGACCCATGACTTTTTTTATATAGGGAGAGTTTAGAGAGTTCAACTATGATTAAATTTAATCACTTTAATATTAATTAATATAATACTTATCTAAAAAATAAATATTAAATTTAATTTAATTTTTAGATAACCACTTTAATATTGAATTAATAAAATACTATTAAAATAAGTATTAAATTTAATATTAAATTTATTAAAATAATATTATTTTTGAAATAGTTTATCTGAAATTAAGTTATCTGGTAGAGTCCCAATAGGAGTGTAATTCTTCCATTGCTAAACCACTGAAGAATTACCGCAGCTGACCATTTGTCGACCATTAGAATGTCGTTGTCACAACCGCTGGTACTACCGTGTCTAGTGGTGTAAGCACGACACCCTCACGACACCTAGAGGCGGTTCAATCTAGACCAGTGATAGCCCGACTAATTCGGTCTAGCCACCGGTTGGACTTTCGGACTAGTTTAACATAATTGGCTCGATTTGACCAATTTTGGGTCTCGGTCTCGATTTTTGTTTCTCGGGCCCAATTTTCGATCTCAGATCCAATTTTCAAGTTCAATTACTCATTGGGCCAATTATCTAACTTGAAAACTAATTTCAAAAAATATCACATCGAATAATCGACTCAATTAAATTATTTCCAAAGTCATAGAATTTTCTTTTGATTCAAATGTAGTTTGATCGAGTTTTTGTTGAGCTAGTGGAGGGACCAATCAGACATATACAATTAGGCTCGAGTAATTGCAATTACATTCAGAAGCACCATTTCGATAATTTACAATTTACTTAATCATGGAGTTAGTCCAGAAGAAATACCATGATTGAAAACTCCTTATTGTATATTCTTTATGAAAGCAATTCATTCAACTATTTTGTCCAATGACCTCATCATGAGTTTGTTACCCTTATATGATACCATTGATTCCTTTTCGTTAAATCCATTAAGTTAATATAATATTATTTTATCTTATTGTTACCATTGTGTCTTCTTAATGATTAATATGATCATTGTCAAAAAATGACTATGATAAATTTTTTATTCGAGAACAAGCAACTCGTGACCACTTTCCATATTTATCAATCCACACAATGCCAATGAGAGAATATCATTAACTCTTTAATTGAGTTATGAATTTCATTGTTGCTAGTAAATCCATGCCATACATAAGTCATGTACCCAACATACCGGTTATGGGCTCAATCATCTTTAGAGTATAAACCTCCACTTATATCAAAGCACATGAGTTACATACCCATGGTCAATGACTAACTCAGGATTCAGGTAAACCACACCATGAATGTCACAAGAGAATTAATTCACAGACGAATTCAGAATTAATTCATATTGAGTACAGTCAAATATATCATTCTTCCAATGAATACATATATGTCTTTACCCATGAAGTCAACTACTCCGATAGCCAAGACTAGCCATCTCCCTAATGAAAATTGCAGATGACATAATAATCCTTCTAATTATTTGAATCAAACGCTTACTTTGAATCTTTTACGGGATTACGAACTCGTTCAGATCATCTACTAATTTAAATTGCCTTTCTCGCTATGCAAATGTTCTTACAGTGTCACTTATCATTAGTTTGAACTTAGACAATCCATGAGCTAATTTATGCTTATCACAATTTTGCTATGCATGCAAAATATGAAAGACAAAAACACAAAAGACATAATAGTGAAATGTGAAATTAACTTTAATTATTTATTTATTCATGGTTCAAATGCATAGAAAACAATTACATTTTTACTACAATATGGACACATTTCCCAACATAAACCTACTTATACCAATGAAATTTAATCATTAGTAAAAGTAAGTGTCAGTATATGACAATTTATTTGTAGTGATCCTTAGCAACAAGTGCAACAAAAGGAAATAAAAGCTTCAAGGTACTATAACACCCCTTAATCGTATCCGTTATCAGGATAGGGTTCGAGGTATTACCGAAACTTTACGTTTAAAACATACTGAATTGAATTACCAAGTTTAGCTCAGAACTGAGACTTACAAGTATTCACATCTTGTCCCTTAAATGGGTCTTCAAGATCCTAAATACACATAGGGATGATTCGGGACAGAACCGGGAACATCCCATAACTTTAGAAAAGTTTCCTTATTTAGAAGTATCACACACCTGTGTGTGAGGGACCCTGTGATCACCCACGCCCATGTGGTCTAAGGCACGTCCATGCCTTTAACCCGTGGGCAACACTGACTTTTAGACACGGCCAAGGCACACGCCCGTGGTATCACCCCATGCCCAAAACTTGAGCATTTTGTTAAATTAACACGACCCAGACACACGCCCGTATGTCCTACCCGTGTACTATTTTGACTTAAATTTTTAGGTGTAGGGGACACACGGCTATACCACACACCCATAAGGATGGGCCATGTGTCACACACAGTCTAGACACATGCCCGTGTGTCCAGCCATGTGGACTTTATTAGGCTATTTTCTAAGCCTTTAGTCACCCCTTTCTACTTCTTTTTCTTAAAAGATACCAAATTCAAAGTAAAACATGATTATACACTTGTAAATGATCTTGATGAAGTTAGTTGTACGGAAACCTCATATCATTGGTTTCATATGAAAAGGTTATTTCCCTTTTTGTATTTATGGGTTCTTATGTTATTGTAGTACATTCAAAACTTGGCTCATTTTTTTACCTCATTGCCACTTGTAGCAACCATCATAATGGAGCATAAACATGCATATAAAGAAAGGTCATAGCCTACTTCAAATATGCCATTTTCCATGGCCTTATACAAAAAGATGAATGCATATGACACATGCCTTCATTTGGCAATTCAAATGACACATATGACAAAATACTCAAATCCCTATACATGCCATTAACAAAATAAAAGTGTCTTTATACCAAAGCTTGGCTAGTTGATAGTGTGTTGCTTCTCCAACCGTCTTCCAATCCTTATGAGTCCTCGAGCTCTGTGAAACAAGGAAAAGAGAAGGGGTAAGCATTTTCATGCTTAGTAAGCTCGAATAACCAGAAAGTAAACTTACCCGTTAATTAGCATACATCCATACTTAATTCATGAAATCATCCATTATGAAATGATTTCCTATCACATGCACTCAATCAATGAGTTAGTCACTTAATCATGTATCATGAAATTTAACTAGATGAGGTCTTCATTCAACATTTCATTCATATATGTATATCCCTTGTTAACCTCGTTGAGTTTCTAGGAAATCTCGATGGAATACCCATTATTCGTCAATTAATACGAATGATCATTCCATATATGCACTCTTGTGAACCTTTCATCATATGGTAGGATTACCAGTCCAGGCTAAATTCTCTATTATATGAACTCATAAGGTGATGTCGGGATTACCAGTCCAGGCTAAATCCCTTATAATGACAAACACCCTTAGTGAGCTCGGATCTGAACTACCAGTCCAGGCTAAATTCAGACCCTTATCGGATTACCTGTCCTGGCTAAATCCATAACGCACACATATTCTTCGGGAGGCTTGATCATCCAAGGAGCACCCGTCCAGGCTAGATTCCTTTCCATACTCTAGATCACAGATTACCCGTCCGGGCTAAATCCTTACTACAACACATGCAGGATCTCGTTTCTCATGTAAAACATGGTTTATCCATCGAATTTCCTTTTTATCCTCAACCGAGACGGCTATCAACAATTCATTATCAAAGATAAATTTCATGCATTTTCATGCCATCAATAAATGCAAATATCATACATTCATAAATTATGTAATTGTGCATATTAGGGGTTTACTTTAAGTTATCTGAACTTACCTGGTATTATTTTTGGGATTGTGTTTCGGTTATTTCGAAACCTTGCGTTTACCACGATCGACATCCGAAATTTGTTCCTCGGGGTCTATAACAGAAAAATTAACTCATGAATACCCCACATTGTACATTTTAGGTTTAATATCTACCCCTGGTCCAAATGACCATTTTGCCCCTAACCTTTGACATTTTTACGATTTAGTCCCTAGGCTCGTATAATGAAACACATGCAATTTATATCTTACCCAAGCCTAGCCGAACATTTTTCTCTCTTATGGCAACCCACATTTTTCATTATTTTCCTCATTTCTACCACACATTTACATCTTTTGCAAAATGGTCCCTATAAGGGTTTCTCATGAAAACCAACTTGAAAAAGATGTTTAACACACTTTATCTTTCATAGTCCTCCATAATCCATCAAAATACCAATAACTCATGCATGGGTAAATTTTTGAACATAAACCCTAGCATGAAATATGGGTAGAAATGAAGAGAGCAAGCTACCGGGATTTCAAAAATACAAAGAACATGAAAAACGGGGCTTGGGAGCACTTACTATTTAGCTTGGAAAGCTTGAAAACCCTAGCTATGGTGACTGATCACGTGATTCGTAACAAGTAATAAATATTTATAATGAAGATCAGAATCTTGACGAAAAGGCAAGCCTACCTATCGAACAATAGTATAGTAACGGCAAGACCGGGATATCATGCCCAAGAGAACCAAAAGTACTAGTAATAACTATCTTTCTATTATCTAGCCTAAGAATAAAAGGGGTTTGTTTTAATTAACTAATTATTTAAACTAAGAACGCACAGAGAAAAGAATTGGGGAATTGATTTTGAAAAAATTGATTGACTTGAAACAATATCTAAGGAAAAAACCACCTAGACTTTACTTGTTATTCTGGCTCCAAATCGGACGATTTATTCATTCAACTTGTTCCGTAGAGATCTCTAAGTTATGTTATTATCCCTATTCAAGACTAATAACGTCTAATCCCTAGATTGAATAACCGAGACTTTTCCCTAATTAACATTCTAGGGTTGCATTAACTCGATCTATGGATCCTCTTATTAGGTTTCACCATAATCCGACAAAATCTTGTCACCCTATTTCTAGGCGCGCAATCAACTCTGCTTAATTATGGCAAATGTACTCTTAAACAGGGTCTATTCCTCCTCTGAATAAGAGCGTGTCTTGAATTAGTATCCTGGGATATCAAAACAAGAATTAAGAACACATAATTAAGAACAAGTTAAATATTTATCATACGATTCAAAAAATAATAACAAGATTCGTCTTAGGTTTCATTCCCCTTAGGTATTTAGGGGATTTAGTTCATAACTAAATAAGAAAATATCTCAGAAGAATAAAGAATACAAAATATAAAGAAAACCCAAAACGCCTGAAGGGAAATTGAGGAGAGATCTTTAGTCTTGATAATGAATCAGACTTCTGAGATGGATCAATCGGCTTCCTTAGTGTAATTCCTTACCCCTCTTCTCCGTCCCTCTTTTCTCCTCCTCTAGTGCATATTTATAGGCTTTGGAATGCCTAGAAACCCTCCAAAGTGGCCTTTTTTGAATTGGACTTAACTTGGGCTCAGTAGGGACACGCCCGTGTGAAACGGCCATGTGACGTGATTGCCAGGCCGTGTTCGATCCATTAAATTGCACACAGCTGTGTGGGTCAATGGCCAGGCCGTGTGAATCGTGAAAGCCTTGGTCAATATCCTCGAAAGACACAAGCGTGTGAGATGCCCGTGTGGCAAAGCTTAGGCCGTGTCATCTTCTCGATTTGGTCCGTTTTGTCCCTTTTTGGCTCGTTTTTGGCTCCTTTTGACTCTTGGTGCTCTCCTGAGTACAAAACATGAAATTAAAGCATTAGGCGCATCTAATTCACCAATTCTAATGAGAAATCATTTATAAAATGCATTAAACATGGGGTAAAAATATGTATAATTTACGGTTTATCAAATACCCCCACACTTAAGCATTTGCTTGTCCTTAAGCAAAATCCTCAACTCATAATCAAAATAAATTATTCTCAACTTATAATTCTTATCGATAATATCTCAAAATAATCCATAGGCAATCATACATTGAGAATCCAACTAAAAGAACATAAAAGTTTCAAACATTCCAAGTTGAGTATTTAATCATGCAAATATAGGTGTCTTTATGCATCTAAGTAATTACATTTGATTCAGAATATCACAGAGTTTCACATCCTTACTAAATATTCATTCAAATCACTCGAGGTGTTTAAGGACAATAAATGAAGCACTCAATAGTCAATAATGAAAAGTCATTACCATAGGCTTGCATGAAAATCAAATCTTCACCACTATAATTTAAGATAATACATCAATCAAAAGGTCTTTAGAGGGTTGTAGTACGGCTTGGTTAAAGGGTGTGGTCACGAGCTGAAAGAAAGGGTTAGAATCGAGATTGAATTGAAAAATTGCCTAACAAGAAAAAGAATTATCCTTTACTTGCATACAACAAGGCTTCTTCTCAGAATATGGAATTACTAATATGTATACATAGTTCTCTTTTTTTTTAAGAACAAGTTAAATAAAGAAGAAAAACATAGCTAAACAACTTTTCCAATTCAAATCTCGACAAAAATAGGGATCAAATTAATTTGGGGGATTTCAACAATAATAGGTTAATGGTTAATATTAAGGGTAGTACAATGAATGGCTTGTTAGGCTGAAGGGGGTTTACTAGGGGTTAATCTTGGAGGTAGGCTTTTCATGGCATGAGTGGGTTAATCCTAGGTGCCTTAATCATTTTTATATATCAAATCAAATGGTGTGGTCTCGACATGCATAATCAAGCAAGTTCTAAAATAACAGTTCAATACTGACTCACTCAAAGCAATAATAAAAGTGAGCATGAAAGGATGAATAGAAGCTCAAAAGGCTCAAAAATCTCATAAAAATTATGGCTTTTTGATGTTAAGACTTGTGAATTCTAATTCAAAGTAATACCTAGACTTAGGGAAACAACCTATAATTTTAATTTCTTAAAAATCAACTTATCATGCTTGATTCTCTAATGTCTTAAAGTTTAAATAAGCAATGCATAAATCCCTATATTTTAATTCAAGATACATCAATCAAAATCATAAATCAATTAAAATTTATCCTAAATATGATATGAGAGTTTTTCGTGAAAACAAGATGATTATTCAGGGATTTTTTTCTAATAGTGAAATAAAATACCCCCACACTTAAGATGTACATTGCCCTCAATATACAAAGATAGATGTTAGAGAATAAAAATAAGATAGGGAGAGAAGTGAAACTTCCTGTATAATGAATTCCTCAAACTTAGAGTCTTAGAGAGTGATCGGTTTGAAAGTGGAGGAGGATACTCCGGCGGACGTAGAGGTTCATTAGGCCATAAGTCCTACACCAAAAGAATATTATATCTAGTGGTAGCTATGGTCGTGGTCGAGCAGGACATGGCAGTCGTGGAGAACAATTTTTCGATGGAGTTTTAGTTCCTCTGTGATGATGAACTTAAGAGCTCTATATAACTGTGATAAAATCAGGAACTTCTTAGGAGATATTAGGAAGAATAAGGATTTGAAAAGAAATAGCCGAAATAAAGAATAAAAACTTTAAAATATAATAAAAATAATAGAAATAGTTTCAATAATAAGTAAAAATAGAAAATAATAAATAAATATTTCTAAACATCTTCATCGCTGGATGGTTTGCAAGGTGGGACTGGTGATGAGATGGGAAGGTGCTGACAAATCTGCTGTAGGGTAGCATCAATGTTGTCAAATTGTTGAACGCACTGAAGCTCGAATCGGGTGAGGTGCTTAAAGATGTTAGCATATGAAGCTGCTACATGAACTGGATGAGAAGGTGGTGGTGGCTGAGAATAGGGATCAGGGAGTGGAGAAGGGGAAATTTTGGCTAGGGTTTTAGAAAGGAAAAAGAAAATGAACAGTGGTTTGCTTATATAAGGGAGGGTCACACGGCCTAGGGCCACGCCCATGTACTTATGAGGGTGAGCCCATGTGTTTCGAATTTTGCAATTTTAGGTCGTGCTTGGCTACTATCCCATGCCCGTGTTTCTTGGGCGTGTGTGGTCCATGGTCATATCGCATGGCCGTGTCTATATTTGTTCACTTCTCCCCCGCCCATGTTGAGGTACCACACCCGTGTATTGTTGTCTACGACTTAATGGTACGGGCGTGTCTCACGCCCGTGTCGCATAAACAGAATTGAGCCTTGTCCCTGGCACGCCTATAGGTTTCCATTCCCACGCCCATGTATCAAATTCACCCATGGCCATGTCGCACGGCCGTGGGGATTTATCGTATCCCGTGTTTTGGGGAAATCATTTACTCTGTTTTCGCACGACCGTATCGGACGGTCGTGTTTCCCTCCGTGTTGGTGCACACGACCTTAAGCACAGCCATGTTACAGGCCGTGTGGTGCTGGGAATCTGTACTTCAAATACTCTGTTAGTGACCTAAATTTTTAAAATTTTGAATTTAAAATAATTTAAAATGGTTAGTACTCGGGTTGCCTCCCGAGAAGCGCTTGTTTATAGTCTAAGCTCGACTGTTACCTTGTTAGTATACTCAGGGCGGTTTGTGGAGTCGTATCTCCTCTCCATCGACTTTAAAATCCTCACCATTATAAAGTTTGAGACATTGTCCTTTTACTTTGAAAGTACCATATGATGGATGTCTTACCTCTATCGTGCCATCTGGATGAATAGATTGAATTTTGAAGGGCCCTGACCATCGTGATTTTAGTTTTTCGGGAAACAATTTGAGTCTTGAGTTGTATAGTAAAACAAGATCTCTAACTTCAAATTGTTTCTGTTGCTTTAAACGAATGTCATGGCGCTGTTTTGTTGCTTCATTGTGTAGGCATGAATTTTCGTATGCATTGGCTTGCCATTCATCTAGCTTGTTCAACTGCATCAACCTGTTTTTTCCTGCAAGTTCGAGATCAAGGTTTAAAAATTTAATAGCCCAAAAAGCTTTATGCTCTAGTTTGAATGGGAGATGACAACTTTTTCCATAAACAAGTCTGCAAGGTGATGTCCCTATAGGAGTCTTAAAAGCGGTTCTGTAAGCCCATAAGGCATCGTCTATTTTTGTTGCCCAGTCTTTTCTATTTGATTCTACCGGTTTTTCAAGGATCTGTTTGAGTTCTCGGTTTGCTACTTCAGCTTGTCCATTTGTTTGAGGATGGTATGGGGTGGCCATTCTATGATGAACTTCATATTTCTTGAGGGTTTTTTCAAATTGGGTATTACAAAAATGAGTGCCCCTGTCGCTGATAATTGCTCTAGGTGTTCCGAATCTCGAAAAGAGTTTTTTAAGGAAATGTACTACCACTCTAGCATCATTAGTAGGTAGAGCTTGAGCTTCTACCCATTTGGACATATAGTTGACTGCTACTAAGATATATTTATTTCCAAATGAACTGGGAAATAGGCCCATGAAATCGATACCCCATACGTCAAATATTTCACAAGAAAGCATATAGTTTTGAGGCATTTCATCACGTTTAGATATGTTACCTATCCGTTGGCATTTTTCACATAAAGTAACATACCTGATAGTGTATTTGAATAATGAAGGCCAATAAAAACTTGATTCAAGTATTTTATGTGCGGTCTTTGTTCCACTATAGTGTCCTCCGGTTGGCCCTGCGTGGCAGTGTTCCAATATTTTTGATATTTCTGATCCTGTAATGCATCTTCTGATGACTTGATCTGCACATCTGTGAAACAGAAATGGATCGTCCCAAAAGTAGTTTTTCACATCATTAAGGAATCACTTCTTTTGCTGATGTGTTAACCCTTTTGGGATAATGTTAGCAGCTAAAAAATTCACAATGTCTGCAAACCAAGGTACCTCGGAGTCAGATATAGTGAAGGATTTTTCTTCGGGGAATAAATCATTTATTTCCACATCATTAAGTTCTCTGGTATTGGATTTCTCGAGCCTGGACAGATGACCAGTTGCGAGATTTTCAGCTCCTTTCCTGTCCTGAATTTCCAAGTCGAATTCCTGCAAAAGGAGAATCCATCTGATGATTCGAGGTTTTGCATCAATTTTAGTTAAAAGATAGCGAATGGCGGAATGGTCAGTGTAAACAACAACTTTAGACAATATGAGATATGATCGAAATTTATCAAAAGAAAAAACCACAGCTAGCAACTCCTTTTCCGTAGTAGTATAGTTTTCTTGTACAGCCGTTAAGGTTTTGCTGGCACAATAGATAGTTTGAAAATCCTTATCGCTTCACTGTCGCAGTACTGCACCTACTACAAAATCACTCGCATCACACATTAGTTCAAATGGCAGGTTCCAATCAGGTGCAATTATAATTGGAGCATTAATTAATTTATCCTTTAAAGTATTAAATGCTTCTAAACATTCCTGATCGAAGTTAAAAGGTATATCTTTTTCTAGCAATTTAGTTAAAGGCTTAACTATTTTAGAAAAATCCTTAATGAATCTGCTATAAAAACCAGCATGTCCCAAAAAGCTTCTAATAGCCTTAACTGAACTAGGAGGTGGTAATTTCTTGATTGTTTCTACTTTAGATTTATCCACCTCAATCCCTTTACTAGAAATTTTATGCCCTAGTACAATACCTTCTTGAACCATGAAGTGACATTTCTCCTAGTTAAGCACAAGGTTTGTTTCTTCATATCTTATTAAAACTCGTTTTAAATTTTTAAGGCATAGATGAAAAGAGTTACCGAATACTGAGAAATCATCCATGAAGACTTCCATGATATCTTCCACGAGTTCGTCGAATATAGCTATCATACAGCGCTAAAAAGTAACAGGGGCATTACATAATCCAAAAGGCATTCTACGATAAGTGAACGTACTATATGGGCATGTGAATGTCATCTTTTCTTGATCTTCAGGAGCTATTGGGATTTGGAAGTAACCAGAGAGTCCATCCAGGAAGCAGTACTACATGTGTCCGGATAATCTTTCTAACATTTGGTCAATAAATGGCAAGGGGAAATGATCTTTTCTTGTGGCGTCATTCAGTTTCCTGTAGTCTATGCAAACTCTCCACCCTGTAACCGTTCTTGCTGGGATTAATTCATTCTTCTCGTTGGTTACAACCGTCATGCCTCCTTTCTTGGGGATAACCTGTACTGGACTTACCCAAGAACTGTCAGAAATAGGATAAATAATTCCAGCATCTAGAAGTTTAATTACCTCGGCTTTTACAACTTTCATCATGTTGGGGTTCAGACGTCTTTGAGCTTGCACACACGGTTTGTATTCATCTTCCATCAAAATTTTGTGGGTGCAAAAAGAAGGACTGATTCCTTTGATGTCAGAAATTTTCCATGCTATGACCTTCTTATGTTCTTTTAATACTTGGATTAATTCCTATTTCTCTTTAGGTTGCAAATTAGAAGCAATAATAACTGGTAATGTAGAATTATTTCCAAGGAATACGTATTCTAAATGGTTCGGTAATTGTTTAAGTTCCAGTTTAAGAGGCTCCTCAATAGAAGGTTTTTGCTTAAGTTCATCATTTATCTTAATACCCTCATATTCTACTTGTCTTGACGGATGGTCATTAGGTTCCTCACCTATGTCCTCGTCTTGTGCTAGATATGGTTCTGTCGTTTCCTCTTGTACAATTTCCTGAAAAGAGTCTTGAGTAATATGATCAATAGAGTCAATGAAATAACATGAATCATCCTGTTCCCTAGAGAATCTCATGGTATCATAAATTTTAAGATCATCTCCTCGTCACCTACTCTAAGTACCAATTTATCGTCACCCACGTCAATCACAACTCTAGCAGTGGCTAGGAATGGGTGCCCCAAAATTAAAGGTGCTTCCACATCTTCATCCATGTCAAGCACAACAAAATCAATAGGGAATATAAATTTATCTACTTTTGTGACTACATCTTTTATAATACCCCTAGGATATTTAACAGATCTATTGACTAATTGAATACTTATCCTAGTGGGTTTAGGTTCCCCAAGACCAAGTTGTTTGAACATTCTATATGGCATCAAATTAATACTAGCGCCTAAATCAGCTAGTGCTTTTTCAATATTCAGATTACCAATTAAGCAAGGGATAGTAAAACTTCCTGGGTCTTTTAGTTTGGTTGGCATCTTATTTTGGAGTATGGCGGAGCATTCCTCGTTGAGTTCTACTATAGATAAGTCTTCGAATTTATTTTATTTGTTACGAGCTCCTTCAAAACTTTTGCGTATGTTGGCATCTGCAAGATAGCTTCAACAAAAGGTAAGTTGATATGTAATTGTTTAAAAAGTTTAAGAAACTTACCGAATTGTGCATCAATGCGATCTCTTTTTAATTTTGCTGGATATGGAACCAATGGTGTATATTCCTCCGGCTTTAGTTTGTCACTATTTTCAGGTTTTTCTTCCCTCCTTTCGTCTTTCGTGGCTTCTTCTGCTAACTTTTTGTCAGATTCCGCTAACACTTTCCCACTCCTTAATGTAACTGCTTTGACATGCTCTCTTGATTTGGTATTACTAAGTAAATTTCCTGGTGGTCTTTCCGAGATTAGTTTGGAAAACTAGCTTATCTGAGTTTCAAGCCCTTGGATCGATGCTTGTTGATTCTTAAGTGCAGTCTTAGTATTTTGAAAACTGGTTTCTAACACCGAGATAAATTTAGAGAGCATCTCTTCAAGGTTCAGCTTCTTCTCTTGTTGATAAGGTGGCTGTTGAAAACCCTGAGGATTTTTTGGCTTTTGATTCCCTTGACCTTGCCAGGAAAAATTTGGGTGGTTCCTCCAACTTGCATTATAGGTATTATTGTATGGGTTATTTTGAGGTCTAAAGTTATTGTTACCTATATAGTTGACTTGTTCCTCTTCGGTTATGGGATTGAAGGATTGATATTCTGTATGAACACCTCCTCCGTTTGAGTCACACCTCATTATTGGATGTACCTGCATAAAACCAAGAAAACTATCAATCTTTTTATTAAGAAGATCTACCTGATTAGAGAGCATGGTGACTGAATCGATGTTATAAACACCAGCTGTTTTTGTTGGCTTAGTCCTCATGACTTGCCACTGATAGTTGTTCAGTGACATCTCCTCTATGAATTCGTAGGCATCTTTTGGTGTTTTGTTTTTGATGGTTCCGCCAGCAGCTGCATCAACCATTTACCGAGTCGAGGGATTCAGACCATTTTGGAATGTTTGTACTTGAAGCCAAAGCGGCAACCCATGGTGAGGGCACCTTCTCAGTAACTCCTTGTATCTTTCCCATGCATCGTAATGTGTTTCTAAATCCATCTGCACAAAAGAAGAGATATCATTACGTAATTTAGCCATTTTAGCCGGCGAAAAATATTTTAGTAAGAATTTCTCGGTCATTTGTTCCCAAGTAGTGATAGACCCTCGTGGTAACGAGTTCAACCACTGTTTAGCTTTCTTTCTTAGTGAAAAGGGAAATAACCGAAGACGAATGGCATCATCAGAAATGCCATTGATTTCGAATGTATCGCAAAATTCCAGGAAATTTGCTAAGTGAGTGTTGGAATCTTCATCCTGCAAGCCATCAAACTGAACAAACTGTTGTATCATCTGAATAGTGTTAGGTTTTAATTCAAAATTATTCGCAGCTATAGCAGGTCTAACTATACTAGACTCAGTTCCTGTTAAAGAAGGTTTAGCATAGTCATACATAGTACGTGGAGCAGGATTTGGATTAGCTACAATTGCAAGAGGCAGCTGATCGCCTGGATTTTCAGCCATCTCTTCGGTTAGGGTTTGAGTATCGTCTTCTCGTTCGTTCTCCGTGTATCATAATCTACGCCTTATTTCTCTTTGATTTCTACGGACTGTGCGATCGATTTCTTCGTCCAGAAGTAGTGGTCCTGACGGGTTTCTTTTAGTCATAGACTATAAAAACCTGCCAAAAGAGAGAAAAAGTAAATTAATAAATAATAAAATAAAATAAAATTGCAAGAAAAATAAATGGCTAAAGTAATAAAAATTTAGTGTTCCTAATATTTCAGTTCCTCGGCAACGGCGCCAAAAACTTGATCGCGTGATTCGTAACAAGTGATAAATATTTATAATGAAGATCAGAATCACGACGAAAAGGCAAGTGCACCTATTGAACAATAGTATAGTAACGGCAAGACCGGGATATCGTACCCAAGGGAACCAAAAGTACCAGTAATAACTATCTTTCTATTATCTAGCCTAAGAGTAAAAGGGGTTTGTTTTAATTAACTAATTATTTAAACTAAGAACGCACAGAGAAAAGAATTGGGGAATTGCTTTTGGCAAAATCGATTGACTTGAGACAATACCTAAGGAAAAATCCACCTAGACTTTACTTGTTATTCTGGCTCCAAATCAGACAATTTATTCATTCAACTTGTTCCGTAGAGATCCCTAAGTTATGTTATTATCCTTATTCAAGACTAATAACGTCTAATCCCTAGATTGAATAACCGAGACTTTTCTCTAATTAACATTCTAGGGTTGCATTAACTCGATCTATGGATCCTCTTATTAGGTTTCACCCTAATCTGGCAAAATCTTGTCACCCTATTTCTAGGCGCGCAATCAACTCCGCTTAATTATAGCAAATGTACTCTTAGATAGGGTCTATTCCTCCTCTGAATAAGAGCTTGTCTTGAATTAGTATCCTGGGATATGAAAACAAGAATTAAAAACACATAATTAAGAACAAGTTAAATATTTATCATACGATTCAGAAAATAATAACAAGATTCATCTTACGTTTCATTCCTCTTAGGTATTTAAGGGATTTAGTTCATAACTAAATAAGAAAACATCTCAGAAGAATAAAGAATACAAAACATAAAGAAAACCCAAAACTCCTGAAGGAAAATTGAGGAGAGATCTTCAGTCTTGATGATGAATTCGACTTCTGAGATGGATCAATTGGCTTCCTTAGGGTAATTCCTTACCCCTCTTCTCCGTCCCTTTTTTCTCCTCTTTTAATGCGTATTTATATGGAATGCCTAGAAACCCTCCAAAGTGGCCTTTTTCGAATTGGGCTTAACTTAGGCTCAGCAGGGACACGCCCGTGAGACACAGTCGTGTGACGTGATTGCCAGGCCGTGTTCGATCCGTTAAATTGCACACAGCTTTGTGGGTCAATGGCCAAGCCGTGTGAATCGTGAAAGCCTTGGTCGACATCCCCGAAAGACACGGGCGTGTGAGATGCCCGTGTGGCAAAGCTTAGGCCGTGCCATCTTCTTGATTTGGTTCGTTTTGTCCCTTTTTAGCTCGTTTTTGGCTCCTTTTGACTCTTGGTGCTATCCTGAGTACAAAACATGAAATTAAAGCATTAAGAGTATCTAATTCACCAATTCTAATGAGAAATCATCTATAAAATGCATTAAACATGGGGTAAAAATATGTATAATTTATGGTTTATCAGTGACCCTTGAAATTTCGAGTGGATGAAGAAGAAAATGAGCTATTTTGGTTCATTTTTTCCCATTTTATTTTATTAAAATGTCTAATGACCAAAATGCCCTCATGCCCTTTCTTTAAAATTTCATCCATGCAAGCCCATTTTTGTCAAAAAATTTAGAATTTTGGCAAATTGATCTCCAAAACCTTCTAATTCATAATCTATAGCTATTTCATACAAATTGCTTCTAGAATCCAAGTTTTGCAATTTATTCAATTTAGTCCCTAATTTCCAATTGGACATCTTGTACTTAGAATTTCTTCATGAAACTTTAGCAAATGCATATACTCATATTCTAGGCCTTATAATAACCATAAAATAAATATTTTGATGTCAAATTTGTGGTCTCAAAACCACTATTCCGACTAGGCCCTATTTCAGGATGTTACATTTCTCCCCCCTTAGGGACTTTCGTCCTCGAAAGTCTTACCAGAAAACAGATTCGGATATTGGCTTTTCATGGTTTCTTACGGCTCCCATGTAGCTTCTTCAACACCATGTCGATGCCATAAATTTTTTATGAGAGCCACATCTTTATTTCTCAACTATTTAACTTCGCGGGCCAATATCTTAACCGGTTCCTTTCCATAGGTCATGTCCGGTCGAATTTCGATCTCAGTAAGTGAAATTACATGTGAGGGGTCTGATCTGTATCTCCTTAACATGGATACATGGAACACATCGTGAATCTTTTCCAGTTCAGATGGCAACGTCAAACGATAAGCTAACGGCCCAACTCTTTCGATGATCTCGTACGGTCCGATAAATCGTGGACTCAATTTACCTTTCCAACCAAATCTCAATACCTTTTTCCATGGAGATACTTTCAAGAATACTCTATCTCCAACTTGAAACTTAATTTCCTTTCTTTTCAGGTCAGCATAAGACTTTTGCCTATCTGATGCCGCTTTTAAACAATCCCGTATCACTTTAACTCTTTCTTCAGTTTCTTTAATCAGATCAACTCCGTGAATCTGATTTTCCTTAAGTTCTGTCCAGCACAATGGAGTTTGGCACTTCCTACCATACAAGGCTTCATAAGGCGCCATCTTCAAACTTGTTTGGAAACTATTGTTGTAGGCAAACTCTACTAATGGCAGGTATTTTTCCCAAGTACCCTGAAATTTAAGGATGCAACAACACAACATGTCCTCGAGAATCTGAATCATCCGCTCAGACTGACCATCGGTCTGAGAGCGAAAAGTTGTGCTAAAACTTAACTTTGTACCTAAGGCATCTTGTAACTTCTTCCAGAACCTCGAAGTGAACCTCGGGTCTCTGTCTGAGATAATTGATAGTGGTACTCCGTGTAATCTTACTATTTCAGAAATGTACAAATTAGCCAATCTATCAAGGGAATAATCCATCTTTATCGGAATGAAATGAGCTGATTTTGTCAATTTATCCACTATAACCCATATGACATCTTTCTTTTTCGGAGTCATAGGTAGTCTTGTCACAAAATCCATGGTAATTCCGTCCCACTTCCATTCGGGGACCATTACAGGTTGTAACAAACTTGAAGGAACTTGATATTCAGCTTTAACTTGCTAATATACCAGGCATTTCGATACAAATTTAGAAACATCTCTTTTCATGTCGCTCCCCCAGTACATCTTCTTTAAATTGTTGTACATCTTGGTACTTCCTGGGTGAACTAACAAACGACTATTATATGCTTCTTGCAAAATCTTCCGAATCAGTTCATTATCTTTGGGTACACAAACCCTATCTCTAAACATTAAACATTAAACATCTTTCTTTTTTGGAGTCATAGGTAGTCCTCTCACAAAGTCCATGGTAATTCTGTCCCACTTCCATTTGGGGACCATTACAGGTTGTAATAAACCTGAAGGCACTTGATGTTCAGCTTTAACTTGCTGACATACCAGGCATTTTGATACAAATTCAGAAACATCTCTTTTCATGCCGCTCCACCAGTACATCTTCTTTAAATCGTTGTACATCTTGGTACTTCCCGGGTGAACTAATAAACGACTATTATGTGCTTCTTGCAAAATCTTCTGAATAATTTCATTATCTTTGGGTACACAAACCCTATCTCTAAACATTAAACATCCCTTAGGACTAACTCAAAAATATGACTCAGCACCAGACTCACATTGAGCCCTTTTTGATTGCAAGTCATCATCGTTTAACTGAGCATCATGAATTTCCTGCAGAAATGTTGGCCTAACCTCCAGCTCAGCCAAAACTGAACCATCATCAAGCAAGGTCAAACAAGTATCCATGGTTCTTAAAGCATATAGAGATTTTCTACTCAATGCATCGACGGCCACATTCGCCTTTCCCGCGTGATAGTCGATAACCAGATCGTAATCCTTAATTAATTCTAACCATCTCCATTATCTCAAATTTAATTCTTTCTAAATCATCAAGTATTTCAAACTCTTGTGGTCTGTGAATATATGGAAAGTCTCGCAATACAAATAATGCCTCCAAATTTTTAAGGCGAAAACAATAGGAGCAAGCTCTAGGTCGTGGGTGGGATAATTCTTCTCATGAGGCTTCAATTGCCGTGAAGCATAGGCTATCACCTTGCCATCTTGCATAAGCACACACCCCAATCCATTTAAGGATGCATCACTATAGACCACAAATTCTTTTCCCGGTTCAGGTAGCACTAAAACAGGAGCTTTGGTCAGCAATGTATTTAACTTTGCAAAACTTTGCTGACACTTCTCTGTCCATTCAAACTTAACGTCTTTCTGTAACAACTTCGTCATCGGAGTCGCTATTATGGAAAATCCTTTTACAAACCTTCGATAGTAACCGGCTAAGCCCAAAAATATTCTAACCTCGGTTACATTCTTAGGTGATTTCCATTCAACAATTGCAGAAATCTTGCTTGGATCAACTAGGATGCCTTCACCCAAAATTATATGACCCAAAAATCTGACTTCCCAGAGCCAAAACTCACTCTTGCTAAACTTAGCATACAATTGCTTTTCCCGCAAGGTCTACAACACAATTCGCAGGTGTTTCGCATGCTCTGTTTCATCTTTAGAGTAGATCAAAATGTCGTCAATAAACACAACAACAAACTTATCCAAATATGGTCGAAAGATCCTATTCATTAGATCCATGGACATAGCCAGTGCATTCGTTAGCCAAAACGGCATGACAAGAAATTCATAATGGCCATATCTCGTTCTAAAAGTTGTCTTGGGTACATCCGAGTCTTTAACTCGCAGTTGATAATAACCAAACCTCAAGTCTATCTTGGAGAATATGGTGGCTCCTCTCAACTGGTCAAAAAAATCATTAATCCTTGGCAAAAGATACTTATTCTTAACAGTCACCTTGTTCAGTTGCCGATAATCGATACATAGCCTCATCGAACCATCTTTCTTCTTTACGAACAACACAGGGGCACCCCAAGGTGAAAAACTTGGCCTTGCGAATCCTTTATCCGTCAACTCTGGCAACTGTGCTTTTAACTCTTTTAGCTCAGTAGGTGCCATTCTGTACAGGGCAATAGAAATGGGAGTCATCCCTGGCACCAACTCAATACCAAACTCTATCTCCCTTTTAGGAGGTAATCCGGGTAATTCTTCCAGAAACACATCTGGGTATTCACATACTATCAGCATGGACTCAATCTTTAACTCTGTTTCCTTAGTGTTTAGTACAAATGCAAGGTAAGCTTCATATCCTTTCCTTATATATCTCTGGGCAACCATATCGTGATTACAGTCGGCAGCGAACCCAATTCTCTTGATTCGACCCGTAGAATCTTACCATCCGAGCATTTCAACTTAATGTACTTACTGCCACAATTCACTGTTACATCATGAAGGGCTAGCCAATCCATACCAAGTATTACATCAAATTCATCAAATGGTAATAACATAAGGTTAGCCGGGAAACAACAACCTTGAATCGTCAAAGGACAATTCTTATAGACTTTATCAACTAGAACTAACTTGCCTAGTGGGTTCGACACTCTAATAATGAATTTCGTAGGTTCCACAAGTATGTTCATAGTAGACACCAATCTCACGTAGATATATGAATGCGTTGACCCCGGGTCAATTAAAGCAACAACACTTGTATTAAAAAATGAGAAAGTACCCGTAATAACATCAAGAGCAGAGGCTTCCTCTCGAGCACGTATCACATACGTTCTTGCCAGGGCTCGAACTTCTGATTTGGCAGCATCTCTCATCTCAACTCGACTGCTACTAGCACTCTCAAGGTATCTCGAAGGTCTACCTCGTGGAATGGGAGCACTCAACTTCTGAGCTAACTCCTCATCTTTTTCAGCTCGTTCCGGGCAGTCTCTAAGAAAATGATCAAGAGAACCAAATCTGAAACATGCGCCACTTTTCATTCGGCACTCTCCGAAGTGAAATTTATTGCAGCTCTTACACTTCAGTTTTTGATCATCTACACTCCCCACACTAGTCACCATCGGGGATGAAGACTTTTGACTCCATCGCTTAGAGCTTTTCAATCTACCCGAATATCCCACTGATGAAGTGGAGCATTCATGTAGGCTCCTAGCTTTCTTCAAGGAGAACGAGAGTGTTTTACCGCTAGACCTCTTGATCGCAACTCGAGCCTCTCTCTTAGCTTGTTTTCTTCCATTATTAAGTTCCTCGGCCTTTTTGGCTCGATCAGCCAGTGTGGCAAACTCTCGTATTTCCAAGATCCCAATTAACAACTTGATGTCCTCATTTAGACCTTCCTCGAAGCGTTTACACATTTCTGATTCAGTTTGGACCCATTCAGTTGCTACTGACTTAGTCGTACGAACTCTCTCTCGTATTCTGCTACAGTCTTGTTGCCTTGTTTGAGTTCCAGGAACTCCTTTCGCTTCGAGTCCAAAAACTGTTGGCTAATGTATTTCTTCCTAAACTCTGCTTGGAAGAAATCCCAAGTAATATTTTCCTTCGGCACTACCGAGGATACGGTTTTCCACCAATTGTTTGCAGTATCCTTCAAAAGGGACATAGCACACTTTAAACATTCCTCGGGTGTGCATGACAAATCATCTAGCACCATCGTAGTGTTCTCGAGCCAGAACTCGGCTCTTTCAGCGTCATCATCAACTTTCGCTCTGAATTCCTCAGCCCTATACTTTCTAAGCTTATCTACAGGGGCTTTACCGATTCTCACCGGTGCCATACCTCGTGGTACATCTTCATCAGGTTGGTTAGGGGGCGGGGGAGGTCTCGGTATATTGGGACGATTTCTTAGATAATCCCCAAACCACTCATCCATCATATCAAAGAAGGCAGCTTGGGCCTCTTCTCAGCCTTCTGACATTAGCCTTATACTACTACTAGATACAGCTCATTGTACGGAAGCTGGAGCATGGCTCTCGGCTCCCTCGGACTCATCTTGTGCTTCGTTGGAAGACATTTACTATATTTAAAACAATTTAAACAATTAGGAGACGTCACACTATCAACACTTGAATAATGGCATGTATAGCGAACCTTAACATACTCTACGATAGTCCTAGAACCGACTAAACTGTAGCTCTGATACCAATAAATGTAACACCCCTTATCCGTATTCGTTATCAGGACAGGGTTCGAGGTATTACCAAAACTTTACATTTAAAACATAATGAATTGACTTACCAGGTTTAGATCAGAACTGAGACTTACAAGTATTCACATCTCGTCCCTTAAATTGGCCTTCAAGACCCTAAATATACATAGGGATGATTCGTGACAGAACCGGGGACATCCTATAACTTTATAAAAATTTCTTTATTTAGAAGTATCACACGCCCGTGTGTAAATGACCATGTGATCACCCACGCCCGTGTGGTCTAAGGCACGTCCATGCCTTTAACCTGTGGGCAACACTGACTTTTAGACACAGCCAAGGCACATGCCCGTGGTCTCACCCCGTGTCCAAAACTTGAGTATTCTGTTAAATTAACACGGCCCAGACACACGCCCGTGTGTCCTACCCGTGTACTATTTTGACTTAAAGTTTTAGGTGCAGGGGACACACGGCTATACTACACGCCCATGGGAATGTGCCGTGTGTCACACAGCCTAGACACATGCCCATGTGTCCAGCCATGTGGACTTTATTAGGCTATTTTCTAAGCCTTTAGTCACCCCTTTCTACTTCTTTTTCTTAAAAGATACCAAATTCAAAGTAAAACATGATTATACACTTGTAAATGATCTTGATGAAGTTAGTTGTACGGAAACCTCATATCATTGGTTTCATACGAAAGGTTATTTCCTTTTTTGTATTTATGGGTTCTTATGTTATTGTAGTACATTCAAAACTTGGCTCGTTTTTGAACTCATTGCCCCTTGTAGCAACCCATCATAATGGAGCATAAACATGCATATAAAGGCAGGTCATAGCCTACTTCAAATATGCTATTTTCCATGGTCTTATACAAAAAGATGAATGCATCTTTACATGCCTTCATTTGGAAATTCAAATGACACATATGACAAAATACTCAAATCCCTATACATGCCATTAACAAAATAAAAGTGTCTTTATACCAAAGCTTGGCTAGCTGATAGTGTGTTGCTTCTCCAACCGTCTGCCAATCCTTATGAGTCCTCGAGCTCTGTAAAATAGGGAAAAGAGAGGGGGTAAGTATTTTCATGCTTAGTAAGCTCGAATAACCGGAAAGTAAACTTACCCGGTAATTAGCATACATCCATACTTAATTCATGAAATCATCCATTATGAAATGATTTCCTATCACATGCATTCAATCAATGAGTTAGTCACATAATCATGTATCATGAAATTTAACTAGATGAGCTCTTCATTGAACATTTCATTCATATATGAATATCCCTTGTTAACCTCGTTGAGTTTCTAGAAATCTCGACGGAATACCCATTATCCGTCAATTCATATGAATGATCATTCCATATAAGCACTCCAACGAACCTTTCATCATATGGAAGGATTACCAGTCCAGGCTAAATCCTCCATTATATGAACTCATAAGGTGATTTCGGGATTACCAGTCCAGGCTAAATCCCGTATAACGACAAACACCCTTAGTGAGCTCGGATCTGAACTACCAGTCTAGGCTAAATTCAGACCTTCATCGGATTACCCTTCCTGGCTAAATCCATTACGCACACATATTCTTTGGGAGGCTTGATCATCCAAGGAACACCCGTCCGGGCTAGATTCCTTTCTATACTCAAGATCACAGATTACCCGTCCGGGCTAAATCCTTACTGCAACACATGTAGGATCTTGTTTCTCATGCAAAACATGGTTTATCTATCGAATTTCCTTTTTATCCTCAACCAAGACAGTTATCAACAATTCGTTATCAAAGATACATTTCATGCATTTTCATGCCATCAATAAATGCAAATATCATACATTCATAAATTATGCAATTATGCATATTAGGGGTTTACTTTAAGTTATCCGAACTTACCTGGTATTCTTTTCGGGATTGTGTTCCGGTTATTTCGAAACCTTGCGTTTACCACGATCAACCTCCGAAATTTGTTCCTCGAGGTGTATAACAACAAAATTAACTCATTAATAGCCCACATTGTACATTTCAGGTTTAATATCTACCCCGATCCAAATGATCGTTTTGCCCTTAACCTTTGACATTTTTACGATTTAGTCCTAGGCTCGTATAATGAAACACATGCAATTTCTATCTTACCCAAGCCTATCCGAACATTTTTCTCTTTTATGGCAACCCACATTTTTCATTATTTTCCTCATTTCTACCACACATTTAAATCTTTTACAAAATGCTCCTATAAGGGTTTCTCATAAAAACCAACTTGGAAAAGATGTTTAACACACATTTATCTTTCATATTCCTCCATAATCCATCAAAATACCAATAAATCATACATGGGTAAATTTTTGAACATAAACCCTAGCATGAAATATGGGTAGAAATGAAGAGAGCAAGCTACCGGGATTTCAAAAATACAAAGAACATGAAAAACGGGGCTTGGGAGCACTTACTATTTAGCTTGGAAAGCTTGAAAACCCTAGCTATGGTGGCCCTTGAAATTTCGGCTAGATGAAGGAGAAAATGAGCTGATTTTGGTTCATTTTTCCCATTTTATTTCATTAAAATGCGTAATGACCAAAATGCCCTCATGCCCTTTCTTTAAAATTTCATCCATGCAAGACCATTTTTGTCCAAAAATTTAGAATTTGGGCAAATTGATCTCCAAGACCTTCTAATTCATAATCTATAGCAATTTCATACAAATTGCTTCTAGAATCCAAGTTTTGCAATTTATTCAACTTAGTCCCTAATTTCCAATTGGACATCTTATACTTAGAATTTCTTCATGAAACTTTAACAAATGCATATACTTATAGTCTAGGCCTTATAATAACCATAAAATAAATATTTTGATGTCAGATTTGTGGTCCCAAAACCACTATTTCGACTAGGCCCTATTTCAGGATGTTACAGGTGCAATATGCTAGCCTTCAGACCGAATATTGATTATATGGATTGGGTTTCTTGCTTGAACAATCCTTCAACGCGCAAGATTGCATGTGTCAACCTCTCTACAACTTTCCAAACCCCTAAGGAAACTTATGAGGGGAATAAGGACCCACATACTCATCTAGTGTATTATAATGATTTTATGAACATTCTTAGAGCCTAAGTTCAAATAAATAGGGAATTGAGACATGTCTGAATTAAGATTTCTTTAAGACCACTTTCCAGAGCAAGTATGTGGGAGCTAGTTATGTGGATGCTCGTAGGCGTGATTTCATGAATATCACGCAAGGCGATAGACCTGTGGTCGAGTATGAGGCCGAGTTTTTGAGGCTGAGCAGCTACACTCGGGGCATGATGGCATGTGAGTATGAGGGTGCGTCCGATTTGAGGATGGGTAAAGGGATAATTTGAGGGTAATAATTGCTCCACAAAGGGAGCGAGAGTTTACGGTACTGGTTGAGAATGCGAAGATCGCCAAGGATGTTAAGTGCATAGAGTGCCAAAATAGGGACCGAGAGAGGGGTAAGAACAAAAGGGATTCGGAGCCCTCTAATTCTATTTTGAGGCCTGAAAAAAAGGTTAGATCTAATGGGCCGGTTAAAGTAGGGGTTCTTGCTACTCATAGTGGGTTTCAGCCGTGTAGTGGCTGTGGTAGGCACCATTCAGGCGAGCGTTGGAGGAGGATTAGGGCTTGTTTGAGGTGTGAGTCAGTAGAGCACCGTATTAGAGACTGTCCACAACGGGCAGAATAGTTGAAAGCTTCGACTCTGGGTTTTGTGCAACCTCACAGGGCAGTTTAGCAGCTACTTAGGGATCGTGGTTCTGTTAAGGGTAGTAATGGTTTGGGTCGTAGGTAGAGAGCACTGAGTAGAGGTGCTAATCAGACAGAGGTGAGGCAGCCTGCACTTGTTTATGCTGCTCGACACTGAGTAGACAGAGATGCTTTAGATGTTATCATCGATACATTCTTAATTTTTGATGTGTCTTATACTCTCTTATAGACTGTGACACCCCTAATTTGACCCTAGTCGGGAAGTGGTTTCGGGACCACTAAACCGAGTCATAAAAATAATTAACCGTCATAATTGATGCTCATTATATGTACATGTGCATGTGTGAAAATTTCATGTTTGAATTTTGTTAATTGTAAGTGAATTTTTATCAAATAGGACTTATGTGAGAAAATTTAGAAATGTGCTAGGCAAATGCAAAGTGGCCTATTAATGCATATTGTGAAAATGATGGGTTTGCATGTCAATTTACCCAAATTAAGGCATAGTGGCCGGCCATGCTATGAGTGGAAACATGTCACAAACATGTTATGTTAGTGATGTATGTTAGGAACAATAAAATAAGGAGTATGGGTAATAAAGAAATGGAAAAAAAAAGAAAGAATGTGTGTGATTGTTTCTCCCCCCTCCCCATTGCCGTGAATGTAAGAAAGAAAATAAAAAAAAAGTGTCCATCTTTTTTCATTTCTCTTGGCCAAATGTTCTAAGGAGGAAAGAAAACAAGTTGTGTTCTTTGGTTCTTCTTGGCCGGATTGAGAGGAGGAGGGAAGAAGCTAGGCATTCGGTCTTCTACTTGCTTAATTAAGGTAAGTTTTAGGTAAATTCTTTGAGATTTTATGAAATTTTAGTTGATGGATAGGTCTTTGATTGAGCCCATGTGTGAATTTTGATCCTTGTGGTGATTTGGGCATGCGGTTAAGGTAGGAAACTTAGAAGATGATTTCTATTCCTTATGTTTTATGAGTTGGGAGCTTAAATTGAAGATGAATAAGGGGAATATGTGTATAGAGGTTTTAGTAGTATGGAAATTCGGTTATGAGAGTGTGTGTGTGGTCACTTGCCGAATGTGGGTGTCAAGGTTAGTAGGTTGGCTTAATTCTTGTATTAGAAATCTATTTGAGAAATTAGATAGGCTTTGAATGGTTGAAGTAATGAAATTAGAAACTCATGAACTTGATTTAAATATTTTAAATTTATGGTAGTTAAATGGAATAGAAAGGATCTATTCGGCCATGGAGGTTAAACACATTGTTAAATTGTTGAATATATGCTTTGGTTGTTAATGAATATTCGGTCTTGGTATGAATCTCATTAATAACATTTAGTTATTAGATTTGGTATAAAATACTTATTGAAATGGTGGAATTGGATGACTTACTTATGGATTTTAGTTATGAGAGTCTTTTGTAAGTAGAGCTAGAGGGTTTAAAGGGTGGTGTTTTAAAATAAACATGTATATGGACCCTATGTATGTACCTTGTAATTTTATTGTCAACCTTTGATAACTAATATGTTTTGATTCGTAAATTGAGTTAAAAGATTATATATGTTCGATCTAGCCTAAGCTAGGCTTGACTTGTAACATAGTAATGATTGACTGAACGTATATGTGTGAGATAGTGAAGATAATTGTATTTCTTGCTTTGATTAAGTGAAGTATATGAAGTTGATATACTTAATTTACTCAATTAAGCTCAAGAGCTTAGAGGACCAAAGTTGGATAAAGGAAAGGAAAAAGTGATCGAATAGCCGCCGAAATCGTTCAACAACATCCGAGGTAAGTTTTAAGTGATTAAACATTGAGTAAATTCAATTATAATAGGACATGATGAGTTGATTTAATAATATATGATGTGGCCATGATATGTTCTAAGCTCAAATGGTAAGTTCTTAAGTGTTTGAGCTTGGGAATTTAAGGGTAATTTGAAATAGTCTGCTTAGGACAGCAGCAGTAACGTGACTTTAGAAAATCACCATAAATTTACGGATTTGAATTAGAGGCTGAATGAGACATGAAATTAAAGATTAATGAGTCTAGTTTCTTATAAAAGAAACCATGTAAGCAAAGGAATTTCCGATAATGAGATACTTAAAGTTGTGTGAGACAGCGCAGAATGGCACTGTAATCCTCTATTCTGTTTTTAGAAAATCATTATAAATTGTACAAAAATGGTTATAAGATAAAATTTATATGATTAGACTCCTCAATAAGTCTAGTTTCAAATGAAATCAAATACAACACATTTTGAATTCTGTAAAATGAGAAATTTGATTCGTAGTGAAGAGTGGTCAGATTAGTCAAACAGTGAAACAGGGAAACTTTAAGAAAAATCTGGTATTGATTGGCCAAACCTAAAATTCTGGAAATTTTATGGATGGAAGATATACGAGTCTATATTCAGGAAAAATTAACGGAAAGTGATTTAGAGTTTTGTAGCTCCAGTTATAAATAATTTAGTGACTATTGCTCAGGAAAAACAGCTTGTGCTGAATTTGAGATTGTGTTGTAAACCTTGATAAACTTGTTTTAGTTGCTCATAAGCTATTGATTAAACCCATACGTGAATTCTAAATTGTGATATTGGAAAATGATAGATGTAGATTCAGCCAAGACAGTGTGTATACGTGAAAGTGTATATATATGCGATAAGGCCTAATGGCCGATGTGATGAATGTGAAAGTGTATATATGTGATAAGGCCTAATGGCCGATGTGATGAATGTGAAAGTGTATATATATGTGATAAGGCCTAACGGCCGATGTGATGAATGTGAAAGTGTATATATATGTGATAAGGCCTAATGGCCGATGTGATGAATGTGAAAGTGTATATATGTGATAAGGCCTAATGGTCGATGTGATGAATGCGAAAGTGTATATATGTGATAAGGCCTAATCGCCGATGTGATGAATGCGAAAGTGTATATAAGTGATAAGGCCTAATGGCCGATGTGATGAATGGGAAAGTGTATATATGTGATAAGGCCTAATGGCCGATGTGATGAATGTGAAAGTGTATATATGTGATAAGGCCTAATGGCCGATGTGATGAATGTGAAAGTGTATATATGTGACAGGGCCGAGTGGCCAACGTGATGGATGTGAAAGTGTATCAATGTGATAAGTCCCGAAGGGCATTTGTGTCAGTACTATATCCGGGTTAAAACCCCGCAGGCTTTATGCGAGAATATTATCACTGATTAATGTCCGTAAGCTTCGTGCTCGTACTATATCCGAGCTCTAAAGACCCGATGACTACGCGTGGGGATTTTGTCCGGGTAAGACCCGATAACTTCATGTGGAGATTATGTCCCGGTAAGACTTCGTAATAAGAATTGCTTATAAATATATTCAATGCGAAAGGTTAAACAGGTATGTACTCCAAGTTTATATGTGAGCTTGATTTGCACTAAATCATAAGGTAGCTATGTGATGCATACGAGAGCAATCTATGAGACTATTCCTATGATTATGTGACATCGGATCAGTGTGAGAGGTTATGTGAAATCATACGATATATCTATGTCACATGAGCTCACTTTTATGTGAAAGTTTATTTGCCTATTGTATATGATGAGATGTGCATATTCGGTAAAGGGATGGTATGCCCGAAGGAAGAGTGAAATAAAAATACGAACAACTATGTTATAATTTGATTGTTATCTGTTGACACTGCTTAAAACTTACTAAGCATTGTAATGCTTACTCCGTTTACTCTGTTTCCTCTGTTTTATAGATCTTATTGCGAAGCTACAGGCTCGGGGATCATCAGCAACTAGTCACACTATCACTATCCATTGTTTGGTACTGCTACGCTTTGGATTATCTTATGGCATGTATAGAATAGACTAGTAGTGAGAGGATATTTTGGTTAATGTATATAAGCCATGCGAAAATGGCATCTTTTGAATGTTTACTTAGAGAAGTTTAAATTTTATCCCTGGCTGTGCTTAGTACTTATTTAAATGAATGATCTTTATTTCAAGAAAAAGTTCAAAATCTTACTGTTCTGACATGAGTTACAAGTCCGGTAATGCCCCTTACCTATTTCGGCGACGGTTACGGGATAGGGGTGTTACATTTTATTTGTATCAGAGCTACGGTTTAGTCGATTCTAGGACTAACGTAGCACGCGTGAGTCTATTTATACATGCCATAAAGTGATAAAATGATAGTGTGATGATTTTTGGCTATTAAAATGTGTTTGCTGTATTGTAATGAATCTTGATCCCGATCGAGCTGTAGCAAGCTTCTGACTATGAGAATTTGTGATATAACTTCACGTAGATATGCCTAAATTATTAAGTTGATCAGGTACGTATCATGTACTCGTATTTGAATTTCGATTTGGATTGAATTATAAGGGTATAAGTGATGCAATTTTGAAAGAGTGTTATGACTATAAATGTGATTTTTGTATGTGGCTATGGAACTGGAAGTTGAATGGTGGATAAGCATGTTGTGTTTGTATTCAAGTAATGTAAATGATATGCTAATGTGTATTGCTATATGTGTATGTGTACATGAGAATTGAGAGTGATATATC